>NC_135497.1:10134136-10435487 GCF_052857255.1 Amblyomma americanum | reverse complement strand
TTCGGGCAGGTTAGGTTAGTCTGGCGCACGCATACAACGAGGACGGTAGCGCTGGCGCAAGTGTATTTACTGATTTACTGACATTTTAAGCTCGCGACGAGCCAACCTGTTTTCGCGCACGTTCAGCAACTTGGCTTCGCCTCTCTACTCGAGTGCATTCTGACACTTGTTGGCTTTGGGGTGTTCGTTTCTAGGCCGTTTATGTACTTGGCTTAGTCTCTCTGTTTCGAACCTGTTTGGTCACATGGGCTTGGCCGCTTTATGAGCCAGCGCCAACGCTAGCGGGGCGGTCTCTCACGTTCACCTCGGATATCAACGCGCTTTCGACTTTCCCTTCGGAATGGACAATATCCACATCCGCCATCTTGGCCAATCTGCGAGCATCCCATGTTACACACTTTTCACGAACATCCGTCGTGGTGTCCTCTTCTTGGCACCTCGTCAGCGCGCCATTGAACTCCAGACCTGACTCCTTGCGACGTTCGCAAGCATCATGCGGCTGCTGCATCAGCTATTACGTGACACACAGAAATTAGGTCTACGGCCCTTTATTACGTGGCTGCATCACATACAGTGCGAGTTTGATTTTTTTCCTAGGCTAGATGCACAGAACTGTGAACGAAAAATGTACTCACAATGGAATGTTCATTCGAGGCAAGCGATAAAATATAATTCTGTGGCGATACAATTATATGCCTGTACAAAAAATTACATTGCGCAATATTGGGGTTTGTGTGGTTATGTCTGTTGAAGGAAATAGGGCGAACGTCGTCGACGAAGTGATTGACTCTACACAACAGGGGAAAAATTGCTGGCTGTTTTGCATTGGTAAGCCTGAATGACTTCTGGCACACTTTCTGACATTGGATAGCGAGTGGCTCTCCTGAGGTTTTCTTCCTCCGTGCGTCTAATCGATGGCAGCTGATGTTCATCACTTTAGGGCATCATTTACCTTCTAGACGTGATTTTAACCTAACTCCATAGCACAGGCACGTTTGGCAGCTGCACAGCGCTAGAGAGAAACAAATGACAAGAAGGATGAGTGCTGCGGCTTGCCTTTTCCGATATGTACAGCGCAAAAGAAATTGCGGACGAGAAAGAGAAACGGAGGACAAGCGCTGTTAGAAGTCAACTGTACAAAGCATCACGAATAAAAGGCCATTCAAGCATACTAGATACACTCCGTTGGAGAGGCAGTACCATTTCTTATGGAGGTGCTGATGTGAACCAGAATATCGTCTGAACCTCACAAGATAGTATCCGTGCCCTCGCTCCGGTTCGATCGAAACATAATTCGGTTAAGTGGTCATTGCAAAATCGCCTGCCTGGTGAGGGTTTCCACCTATTCTTTCTTAAATCTATTCCCCATTGATGCTATAGCTTGAGCTCAGAACGTGGGAACGTGCATCGCAATAAAGAGCATAGTTCGCGTCGCGAGCGCAACGGGACGACGCAGAGCTAAGAAGACAAAGCTCCGTGCATGCTGTGTGTCCTGTCATCTGCTAGTGTCGCCGGCCCCATTGCAATGCTAAAGCTCCTCTATTGTCGTGGTCGGCAGAAAACCTCATGGAGTGTCTATGCAATGCAAGGAACCCTTATTTTTCAAACGTCTCTCCCGAAGATTTTGCTGGTCATGCTGTTGACGGCGCAACATATGAGTTCTCGTGGAAAAAGACAAGAACAGCGAAAATACAAAATGCCAAGGTAAACTGGAACTGAAAAACCGTGCTGAGACCCAGTTTCGTGCACTGTCAAAGGCTGACAGCTTTCTGGCTTCTGGGTCGAGGCCGTTTACTCCCAGTGGCTTCACTTTCGGGTGCCCGATGCGCCATCCAGCCCCCTAGTGGAGTTCAGTGGGTACTCCGGAGTGGCTCAGTAACCGAGCACGGAAACCAGTGAGGCACCGCGGCGGGTCCTGTATTAGAATGGCTCGACGGTCTAGTTAGAGAAAGGGACTAGGGGAGGAAAGATCATATTTGGTGGCCGATGCAGGCAGCGCGTGAAAAATCCCACAAGGATAGAAGCATACGTGTCCATAGGTCCGTAGCATGAGCGGAGCTTCAGCGCAGGATCCAGTTGATGCAATCCTTTGAGCTGCTGTAAGGTGCGAACCATGGTCCGAACATCTAGGTAATGTCTTGGGCGAGGATTTGCTTCAGTCCAACACACCTCAACTGGAGGTGACACGCAACACCACTTGAAGTACTCAAAATGTGTGACTGAACTGTAAGAGCTGGCGGCAGTGCTTCAGTCCGCAGCTATCGGGAGCACTTAATTTCATTTAAGCATGGACCTTGCTTCAAGCATTTCAAGGCCAACTCCAAAATAGCACTGTTCAAGCATGAAGCTACCGAGTAATAGAATATTATAAGTGAAGCCAAAGCTCCCATTACCGGAAACCCGCCGTCGAACCGTCGAACGTCGTCTCAAAATATCAGCAAACGTGACGCTGCTACCAGCGCTGGTACTAAAATTTTCATCACAAATGTATCCTTACACATCAAGGGAAAAAAACCTTCCGAGCGGTGTGAGCTGGATCCAGAATGCCTACGTGGAAGCAGCACCTTACCTGTCGAAAATTGCCACAACAGTATAGGCAGTGCTCGTAGCCGGTTATGTGCGGCATAAACTGCACCGTTCTATTGATATATGGGGTTTAAACATAAGCTTCTTCCCGGTGCTAGTGGAGGGCTCAAGATTAACTTGGGCCCTTTTTTTGTACATTTCGCTTCCGTGGAGGTGCGGCTTCCGTACGTGACCAGGATTCGATTCTGCAGCCTTGCACTGGGCAGCAGAACCGCAGAACGTCTTGATCCAAATATGTACAGACACTTTGCACATCCCGGCCATTCAGTCAATAGCGAGACTAGTAAAATAATGTAAACGAAGACGGGAGCCCCAATATATATATATATACTTACTGCAAATAAACTAAACCACCACAATTATATGTCCGCAATCTCAACTACATTTTGAACAGCTAGATCTGCACATCTCACCACTTTCGTGATAAAATCTATAAAAACACGTCACTTATCGTCATTGGCATCTCGTTCATCGGCCAGCTTTGGGCCTTCGATGGTTATTGAAAGCCGGAACTGGTGAGCTCGTTCAGGTGGTTATAAGGAGAAGGCGGCTCCTTTCTGCGACAAAACCCGATTGAGGGCCGAAAAGGAACACTCAGCAATGGCTGTGGTGATCGGTAGCTACAAGAGACGTCCGACAACATCCTTCTACTTTGGAAACTAGCGACAAAGTGGAGAACAACGAAAAGCGAAGAAAAAATGCTGTGGATCTCAAATCCTCTTTCAGTCGTCGAAAAATATTCCACTCTACATCGAAATTCCCCCAGCGTTCTTCGTCGTACGGCAAGCCGACTGCTGGAAGGACTTCTCTCCAGTTTACTTTCTCTTTCTTTTGCAACATGCACACAGAAAGATCGCAGAGTTTTAGCAACACCCTCTAAAGATTTTAAGGCCGTCTGGCTGTTCCTTCCCCCTCCTGAGCTACATCACTCAAAAGAGGCCTACATAGAAGTTTCGTGCAGCACGTTTCGAAGCGAGGAGCGATGCAAGAGTGTTGTAAATGAGGCCAGGAAGGTATTGAATGGTTAACTCCACCCATTCGGAGAAGTCGGAGGTGGGGGACTACGGCAACGACAATGCGATCGGTTCTGCAAACACGTGACACTCCTTTGATTGCCTCGAGTCAAGCAAAGCCGTGGCACGTCGCAACATGCTTCCGAACCCATTTTTTTTTCTGTACATTGACATGCATGCAGAGTCTACGCCTTGTGCTCCGCTTGCGGTTGTGTGTCCATCGAGGTGATGTGCTGGTGCCTTCTCTGGAGCGGAATTTGGATTGCGCTCCTGCCACGATATGCCTAACATGAGCTGCTTACCCAGTTGCCAGACTAATTACAAACCGGTGCCCAAAAAACTACGTTCTCAGGTTTCCCTGGGGTAAAGAACAGAACGCCTTGATTAGGGGCTACACCACGAGCCAATTTCGTTGTCCCCGCATTCCAAGTTAAGATGTTTGGAACGTATTCAAATAATAGATACTTCTGAAAAATAGGATAGACTTAGAGCTGTTTTATAGAAAAGCGTCTTTAAACTAGGAGGCTTGTTAAAATTGTAAGCAGCGAATGCAGCATTTCAACGGATAGCTATCTTGCCAAGTTACAGCTGCTATTTTAAAAAATTGAACTTCTCTCAAGGTTTACGAACTTCACTTTATTGAGGCCGACATAGTGCGAGAGGCCTCCGACATCAGCACTTACAGAGATCACCACCATTGCACCGCTTTCACGCAAGCGCAATCCCATAAAAGAGAGCAAAATGCCCGTCTGATCTTTCTAAGTCATGCACCTCAAGAGATGCCCCCGACTTGAGTGAGCGCGTGCTGAGTCTGCTGCTTTGAAGACAGCGCTTGAAGAGTCTGCCAAAATATTCCATAAAGAGCAGGAAGTGGATAAGGTTCTAAACCTCAGACTTTACAGAATATATGAGTGCGAGAAGTCTACATACCGGCATATTATCTAAAGAAATGAATGCTTTATTTTCTGCGCATATTGAAGATCAAGCTCCAGGCATCAAATATCCAGTTGCAGTAAAGGCTGACTTTATCATGACAGTTTACTTTGTATGCCGATAACAAAAATCTGCACCCATTCCTAGATTCCATCTGCAGGAAAACTGCAGGAAATCAGTGATGGATCTACTTGTGAGCATTGAGAACAGCTGAGTCGACCTGAGTCGAAGTCGCAAAGCCGCAAACGAATACATCTGCTTGCTATATTGTAATTAGATAGATGGCAGAAGAGTATATATTTGTCTTGAGAGCAAAATTATGACAAATGCATGTGTCTTTGTCACAAATGTGCGACAAATAACATTTTACATACGCAGCTGTGAAGCTAATTGAGTGTTTTTCATTTCTCATTACAGCTGCGCTCTATAAGATTGTTGGTACTGAAATAAGGAAGGTAAAAGTTTAAAACATAAATAGACCTGTGTAAAGATGAACGTTTACTGAGAAAGACGAGATCGCACAACGCGACACAGTTCTTGACATTAGTACCTATATACAACCTTTACAAAGTCGGTTAATGACTATTTCCTCTAAATAAATGCCCCGTAAAATGCCTGCTGCTTACACTAGCGTTTAGCTGAAGAAAAGTGTGGATTGATCAATGGAAGCTTGTTTCTGCTAGGTGGTCCCAGCCGCGATTTCACCAACTCCGCCAGAAGTGATGGCGACTGTGCGCATCTTTTCGGGACATCACGGGAGGAGTACTCAGGCCTTCCAAAATTATCTAGAGGGTGTTGGATTTGGTGCAGTCGACAGTCTCTGCCGAAAGTGGTCGAAACGTAGGTCTTTGTACTTGCTGAACTGACGCATCAGGCTGTTTTTGTTCTCATTATTGTTCAGAGACATTCTAAAAAAGCTTCAGTGCTGATGTTCGCACTTCTTTGAGCACTGCTTCCACAGAAAGCTTCGCTATTGCATCCGTGGTGGCCTCGATCATTGGACAAAAAGTTCCACCGCTGGCAGTGTAGTTGCTTGGATGGCATTGTATTGAGGCGTCAATGGCCTCGGCAAACGATCCACAGGTGTATCAAAAACAACAATAACATACTTTTTTTAAACATCTTTATTTTGGTTTGCATAACAATACCAAGGGAGAGCAGGCAAGAGGTGTATCAAAATCTGACGAAGGCCTACCCACCCTGTTAACAGATTGTACAAAATAAGTGCAAAAAGCATCGCAGTACAATATACAATACAACATACAGGATACGCAATAAAATATGCACAAAAGTTACAATGGAACATAGGCTATGTATAATCAAATTAAATGTAAAGGATGTAACAACATATTACTATGAGAAAATAAAATGCACTAAAGGGATACTTAAATGAATACACGCCATCAAAAAGACAAACGTTCAGACACTATAGTCTTGAAAAGGAAGTATGAAATTCAGAAAGTGCGGTTGAAGTGTTCGGTTAGGCTTCTAGAAGTAAGCTGACCATGCATTGCGCTTTTCAAATTGCTGATTGCTAAAGTTTTCGAGGGCTAAATCCAAGATTTGTCGATGGGTGTGTAACAAGCTAGGTATGAGGTATGTCGGTCTCCCAAAGCTGTAGTTTGTTCGAACATTCGGGACGCTGTACTTCTTGTGACGTAGACTTAGTAGGATGAAAAGTTGGGCTAGTTGGGTTACGTTCATTTTAAAGGAAAATACAGCGCGAACAAAGGCGACACACGAAGAAGAGGTGCACAACACAAGCGCTGTCTCGCAACTAATATTTTGTTCAAGAGAAAAACACATATAAAAGCGACCGATAAAACGGCGAAGTAACCAATCACCTGAGGCAATCAACACAAGGAACAAACTCAAAAACTGAACAGATAGCGCGGGGAACCCTTTTCTATGACCCATGGCAAATCAGGTATTGCCCAAGAACCGTATCTAAGCATCACATAATGTAATAGAGAGTTGGCTGATGCACGCGCTAATTTTCCACTTTATGACAAAAGCTTCCATAATCTCTAGAGAGATTATGGAAGACGTAGACTTAACTGGAGTGTGCGAAAAAGTGTCTTCAAAATTTTGTCTGTTCGCCTTAATGAGCTTGTGTACATGATTTGCAAGCTTTTTTTTTGTAAGTCTATTCAATGGAAAGAAGGCTCTGTTTCAGGAAATGCTTTTTCGTGCTCTCTCTAATGGGTATGTTTGCTATAGCACTTATAGCTCTTTTTTGCAGTAGAAATCTTTTTTGTCGGTTTGTGTTGTGGTTCCCCATACCATTAATTCATACTGAATGTGTGAATAAACCAGTGAATAGTAAAGCTGTCTTTTTAATTTCACAGCTAGCAGAATTCTTAACTTATTTATAATGCCGATAGACTTAGATATCTTACTGCTTAAAAAATCTAAATGATCAGACCGTAGCAAGTCTTCCTCAAAAAACACACGTAAGAAGATTGCCTTCAATCTTAATCCAGAAGCCGTCTGATACAGTTTTACCTGCAAGAATAGTCCATCAGCTTCACTGCTCATGTCAGCACCATCTTCGTAAATGCTTTTCAACACAGTGCCTCCAGAGCATTCAAGATGACAGTCAAGAACCGCTCATGAGAAAGACACCATGTTTTGCCTAGCTGTACCAGTTTCAGCTCGAATTAGAGAACATCTTCGATTTTTTTTAGTACACTTAGACGTTTAGGACTCTTACCAAAGAAATAGTAGTGAGACGAAACTAGATTATTAGCCCTTTTGATTTCCTTCGACGACTCTGCAGCACACACTAGGACAATCTAAAGAAGTGACGTCTGCGATGGGCATAACAGAGATGAGGGCTGCATTTCTGCTTAAGCAAAGCCTGTATCCATCCGCGCCAACCAGACAAGTTAGCAGCGCGCACAAATGAACAAGAAGCCATCTTCGTTGAGCCGAGTCCAGACGTGCTCAACTCGTTGAGGATATGCGTGCACGGTTGCAGAAAATAATTTGAGGAGACACTTAAGCTCCGTCTCAAGGCTATGATGCGATAGCATAATGGGCTAGTTAATGCTCATATATACGGAATTGGTCAATCCCGACTTTGCATTTACATTTCCCTGGGAGTCATCACACCACTCTTGGCACAGTGGTGGAGCGGTTAAGCAATATGTCACTGCCCTGCGATGGCAGGTGCTGCCACCGGTGCCACTTATGTAGCCCAGTTTGCTCTTCCCGAGAGAACAATAATTAATTTAACTGCCACCTGCCAATGTGGTCAGTTTGCTCAGAATGCTGTGAGCAGGTTTTGATGACGCCTCAAGGAGCGCCGCACTCTGGCATGCGTAATTCGACGGATTGGGCTGAATTTTTAGACGCGCATATCTCAAGACACAGGCGCGTAACAAAAATCGTAGCCAATGGAGTAGTCATGAATTGCCACTATCTCTAATTTTTCAATGTAAACATGCAGGCTAACTGCAGTGAATAAAAAGTTAATCATTGCATTTAGTTAATTACTGATCTCACAATGACAATCCTCACAATTTGCGTCCGCCTGGCCGAACATCCCATGTACAAAAGCAACTTTTGCATACTGATCTTTGTATTTGTTTTAAAAATGCTGAAGTCCAACTTTGAGCAGGTTCACATTTATTCACCAAGAAGTAACGCGGTTTTGTGGCTTATGAGTTGCGTGCCCCGCTTCGCAGTCTGAAGGTCCTTGCCTCGATTCCCCGCACCTTCGGAAGAAAATAAAACGCACAGTGTGCCACGCGTGAACTTCTCCCATCGTGTGGTGCCGACCTCCCTGGCGGCCCTCCGCGCTAGGAAGAGGTCTTGCTTCACAGGTTACACCTGCGTGTCACCCTCAGCCCAGTGCACCTGGTCGTGGCCAGTACAGTACCATGCCCCATTCGGTGATTCCTGCCCCTTCCGTGCCGCTTCTGTCTGCGAGACTCCGGACATGCCCCTCCTTGCACGCCATTGGGCAGAAACACCAGCTCCGATGCGGACCGCCCCCAGCTGATCTGGAAGACTGGAATCCGGCGTGCACCTATATATTTAAACAATAATTTATGCCACAAGGCACGCTGTCACAATAAAAAAACGATTTTTTTCTTTGCAGATGACATCATTGAAGGTTTTGTGGACCACTTTTCCAGGACGCCGACGAAAGACGCCGGACATCGTTGGTAATAGGCACTTACTTTAAAAGAAAGGATGCTGCAGGCATGTTTTTTCTCATGACCTTAGTTTGATCGTCAGCACTTTTTTCAGCCTCATTGAATCTCATTTCTGAAATTGTCGGCGACTGGCGTCAGATGTTTTCAGCATGTTTGTGTCATTTGTGTAGTCCTGAGGCGTCGTGCTTCGCGGCCTTTTCGCAAAAGGATTCATTGGGCTTGCTGACCGGCTTTTACCAGTGGATGCATCCCCGGAGGTGCACGCACGGGAAGGTGGCCGGAAAGTGTAGGACACGCACACACTCATCCAAAATTATCCTTACGGATAATTGGCTTGGATAATTATCCTTGCGGATAATTGACCCAACGACCACCAGACCGGCCTCTGCCGTGCTTGCAGCATTTCGCACTTCTTGGAATCACTAACGTGCCTCTCAATAAGTCAACCATTCAGCGTAATATTCCTATATGCAATCATGCAGTGCATCACATCCAAGCCTGACGTAGACATTTATCTACTTCACATGCATTTTCGACACCTAGACAGTTTTCAAATGATGCTTTGGTGCACAGCGACAGATGAGTGTTATAACATTTGTCTCAGATGTTTGGTTTTGGTTTAACGTCCCAAAGCGACTCAGTGTATGAGGGACGCCGCAGTGCAGGGCTCCGGAAATATCGCACAGCACTCGGGCCTCTAGAATTTCACCTCCATCAAAATTCGACCGCCGCGGCCGTGATCGAACACGCGTCTTTCGGACCAGCAGCAGGGCGCCATAACCACTCAGCCACCGCGGCGGCTGTCTCAGATGTCAATTCTCCTACATGCTGTACAATGAAACGTAAAAAACAGCTCGACTATGTTGACTGCTAATTTTTCTTGAGATTGCATGGTTATCCTCAAGTGGAGCTTCTCATAACTTACTGCCTCAGAGCATGAAAAGAATAGTGATTAATAATTCTAATCACTTTGCAATGTGATCAGCTTGTCCGTCACCCTTCGTCTCCGCACACAGGGAACGGAGAAACATAACTGCAACATGCGGGTCCACACAAACGGGTAACTGTAACGGGGTCGGTTCTGGGGCCACTCCTCTTTTTAACCTACATGAATGATATATGTTGCGGTATTTCTTCAAAAATGCGTCTGTTCGCAGACGACTGCGTTCTATACATGGTCATTCATACTTCCGACGATTTCATTGCCCTGCAGAATGATTTATCCTTGATTACCAACTTGTGCAATACTTGGCGCATGGATATTAACGTGAAAAAATCTGTGCACATGTGTTTTACTAGAAAAAAAATTCATGACTTTTCATACTGTATTAACGCGGAAACATTGTCAAAAGTTTTCAAACATAAATATCTTGGTGTATACTTTACTGCAAATTTATCCTGGCGTCCCCATATAGATTACATTACAAGCAAGGCTTCCAGAGTACTGAGTTTTCTTCGGATAAGCGAAGAATTTACCGCCCAATGCCAAAGAGCTCCTGTATAAAACAAACATTAGACCAGTACTTGAATATGCTTGCTGTGTCTGGGGCCCTTGGCTGCAGGTAGGTATTCACAAGGATGAAAGAATCCAGAATTTCGCTGTGCGATTTGTTAATGCCAATTTTTTCAGGAATATTAGCGTCTCCACTGCAAAGAATAACCTTGAATGGGAATCACTCCAGCAGCGAAGTAAACTTCTTAGACTAAAATTTCTCCACAATATCTTTCATAATAAAACTGGCATTAACCGGGAGCATTATCTTCGTCATCCCGACTATGTCTCACCGCGTATTGATCATGCCCTCAAAATTAAAGAGATCAGGTGTAAAACGAACTTCTTCAAGATGTCCTTCTTCCCCCAAACAATTCGCGAATGGGATAAACTCCCACATGATATTACTACCATTACCTCCCCTGATGTATTTTTTCCTCTTTGCGAAATATGCATTGTAATTAGGCCGTTGTTTTTTTCTCCTTGTTTTTATTAAAGTGTTGCATGTATGCTTGTTTGATTCAGTTGCTTGCCTATCTGCTTTTTATCTGCATTTCCTGCTTTTTCGATTGTGTTTGAGTTGTCTTGCCCCCCCCCCCCCCCCCCCCACTGTAATGCCTCACGGCGCTGTGGGATAGTGATCAATAAATAAATAAAAACATGTAGCTCGCTTATAATTTCTCCACACCTGCTGCGTGCTCATGTCGATCGACTGGTCTGCTGGTGAAAACGTGGTTCATTTTGGGCATGAGGTTGGGAAATATGTTCTTATAAAACAATTTATAAATCCTAAGAGTGCTCGTAAACATGTACTGCGAACGGCAAAATGTCGGGCAACGGGACCCCGCCGTGGCCGGTGTCGCCGTTTCGGCAGCTGAGGGTTGCGATCGAATGGGCCTAAAGTGTTAGCTCTGGATTCGAGCAACTCGCACGCAGCACAAATTCCGGAGGAATAAATCGTTCTGTCCTTTCCCATATTGTCGAGCGGCAGTGACGGAGGCCAAGTAGCACATATCTGCACACCTACGACCGCGCGGTGCTACCGCCGGCCGTCATGCGACAACGGCTTTGTCCGAAGTTGTCCGAGCGAGAAATTGGTGCTGCTCATAAAGAGAAAACAGCCTACTTAACCAAATCCAGAAACTTCCACAACGCTCTGAAACGTTTACCGCCAACAGAATGCTCGAAGCAAAGCCAGGGGCTTTCCGTGGAGCTCGTAGCAGGCAGCCTGCCAGTGGATCGCAACGGCGTAATGTTTTCGCCGTTCACTACTTGACGGCACTCGGGACATGTTGCATTCCGTTGCTCTGAAGTTGCTGCAGTTTGAGGCCGCGCACAACACCATTTTTTTAGCAATGTTAGCATTAGCATTAGGGAAAGAAAGGTCGAAACCATACATCTGCAACGCGACCTATTGTATAAAGTGGTCTGCAAGCAATGCAACGGCAGGAACGGCCCGGAAGTCTAAATTCACGTGACAGAGCTCAGCCGTGACGCAATGTCGCCTTAATTTGGACGGCACCTATAAAAATGTTACAGCAACATTTGCTTTGTGAAAAATGCAATGTAATGAAGTCAGCAGTTTGAAAACGTTTAGACACAGATAGACAACTGTACAACATTCCCAATTGAAATTGAACACGAGCTGAAAATAATTTGCAAACGTGAAGAAAGTGCACAGGTTGAAAGCCGAACATCCAGCTGGCTGCCGTTTGGTAAGGAAACGAACGAGTGAGATAACCAAGAGCATGGGCAAACAAGTCTGTGAATGCAGTGCAATGCAGCTGTCACATCTTTGCTACACAACCATCAATCAAAAATGCTAACTCTTTTACGGATAATGAAAGCATAGAAGACACAATAAAATATTGCTCACTGCATTGTTTTAATTTTGTAGGTACCCATTACCAACCACTCACGCCTGCTCAGCTCTTCCTGTCGATAAATAAAACTGTCAAAAAGCAGCAAGCAGCCGTAACTGCTGCAATGACAAAGAAGATGTGCACTGTCAATGCCAGAAGGCATTGTTTCCTCATCCTGCGTAGGAAATAATAGCAGTTTTGTTTGGAAAGTACCCTGAAAGCATGAATTTTCTATCTCCTTTTTATTTAGCTTGCACCGACACGACCCTTTATGTACTGAGCAGCTTTGACAAACATGTGGGCTAGCTGACAGCCACATAAGACTGTAGAACCTTGCTAACTTACAAAACACCAAGGCTCAGAAAGAAAAAGCTGACAAAAAAAAGACGTTTCCTTATTCGCACTGTATTTTATATGGTACTGAGAATGTGGCTAAGACATTGCATGAACATTGTTTTTTCTGCTCAGTTACAAACATTCTAGCCTGTGCTAACATCACTACAATGTAAATAATAAAAAATACCTGCACTGTAGAACATGCTGCAAGACTTGCGAAATACTCCACCTACAAGACTGCCGTATACCTCTTACATGCAGTAGAGTTTATATCGACCAAACTAGCTGGTCTGTAAGATGAGCAGACAAGCCTTTGAGATCTGAAGACATGTACATCCCACGTAATTAGAGTGGTTGCACACTTCATTTGCTCGGTATGGAAGGACCAGATATCAAGAACTAGACATCTAGTTTTCAAGCACCATCACAGTCAGCAATGTGCCTTGGCTTTTCTTCTGTCCAAAAATGGAGTTTAATAATTGGTTTTGGGGCGAAAGGAAAATGGCGCAGTATCTGTCTCATATATCGTTGGACACCTGAACCGCGCCGTAAGGGAAGGGTAAAGGAGGGAGTGAAAGAAGAAAGGAAGAGAGAGGTGCCGTAGTGGAGGGCTCCGGAATAATTTCGACCACCTGGGGATCTTTAACGTGCACTGACATCGCACAGCACACGGGCGCCTTAGCGTTTTCCCTCCATAAAAACGCAGCCGCCGCGGTCGGGTTCGAACCCGGGAACTCCGGATCAGTAGTCGAGCGCCCTAACCACTGAGCCACCGCGGCGGGGCAAAAAAAAAATGGAGTTTCATTTTCCATTTTGTGTTCACATAACTCCTTGCATATGCTCATTTTGGCTTGCTGGAATGTGCTTTCCTCTGTTAAACTCCATTTTTAACTCTGGCCTCAGTCCTCTGCACCTTCTTAGTTTTTGCTAGTGTTCAGCTTAAGTCGTGTACCAACTCGTGCGGATCTATACTTTTCCAAGTTTACAACAGTCACATTTCCCCCCCCCCTCCGTCGTGTCCATCACTGAACCCGACGCCTTCAAATCTGCTGCGTATAATCACCATAGTTAATCTGCCTATTACACACTTTTGTTAGTCACCCACTCCTCTCTGTAATGTCCACCGGCATCTAGAGTAAAAAAAAATGATGTGAAATGTGGTCTAAGCTAAGTCTAAGTAAGCATGCATTATGTTCAGTTCAGTTTATTTTACCATGTTGACCAGTAGAGAGTGGAGGAAAAAAGCTACTAAGTGGAGCTTGACATGCCCCTCACCCCTACACTGGAAAGCAGCGGGCACCAAGGCATACACAACCACTAACGACCACAGAACGTGCCAAGTCATTCACTAATGTTCCTCGCATTTATCACAGTTCATACTGGCTGCTCAGTAATTCATTCCCCATTAGATATTCTGCAAGGAGAGAGTACAATGATGTGTTGTGTTTGAACATGGCACCATAGTACAATGACAATCATTAACCCTGTGCCAACAACACAGCCAATAAACACAACAGGGGTTCCTTCCCTGCAACCGGCGACCTTTGCAGCCATTGTTCGAAGCCCACATTGCATGTGGGCGTTCCATACCCACTACGCTCCAATTTTGTGACACTGCCAACCACTTACCTCATGGGCAGGATCTTCTGCGCATGACCCGTGAACAGCATGAAATCATGCTCATGAGATACAGAAGCCAAACCAGCTGATATTAATTGGACACTGTCTTTTGTGCCCTTCAGTGGACACGGTAGCCCAGCTGTGATGATGTCCCCTCACGTCCGCTTCTTCGTGCAGGTTGGTGACAAACGATGTGGCTTTCACAGCGACAGCTTGTGTTTAGCCGTGTGTGTGTTGTCTTCTTATGCCGCTTTAAGCGGATTCCTTCGCATTATGTTTAGTCGTGTTGCAGTGTCCACATACCGTGACGAACTGTATCTGTGAATGTTTTGCCTGTTGTTTTCGCTGTCTGGTGACATCGAGGAGAATCCTGGCCCTTTTTCGGAGGAAATGATTAAAGAATTGCTCGATATGCATTAGATAGTCTTGTAAAAAAAATGACAGAAATTCAGGAAAAACAAGCACGGTATGAAGCTGGCTAACGTGCAGGTAAAAATAGGCTGAAGACCACCGAAAACAAGTTGCAGGCCCTCGATAAAACCAACAACAGGCTTGCCAACATTGAAGAGTCTTACTGATAAACAGGTGGAATTTTCTGCTCTGTGCAAAAGGGTTGATGAATTAGAAAATCACTCTAGGAGAAACAACTAATTGTGAGAGGTGTGAAAGAAGATAATGAAACAGAGCACTTGTTAATGAAAAAGGTGGATGACATCTCTGACACCATACTGAAACAGAAACTGAATTCTATTGAAAGAATACATCGATTAGGAAGAAAAAGTCCAAGCAAACTATTCTATAATCCCTAGAATTGCTGAAGAAAGGGATAAAAGAAAGAAACTCAGCAACTGTTACATGCTTAAAGGTACCAATTTTTCTATTAGAGAGGAATACTCAAAAAGAGTTGCCACAATTTGGACGAACTTGTGGGATTCTTCGGTGCAGGAATGCTTCAGAGAGCGACAACGCATGACCTTGTAATCCTTCAATCAATGCAAAAGCATAGTAAACAAGGCCAACGACATCGAATGCATAATGCTTGAACATGAACCTCATATCATAGTAATTACCGAGACCTGGCTACACAAAGATATTCTGGACGCTGATGTTACCCCGCCCAATTAAATTATACCATAGTAACGAAAGACAGAAATACTAGAGGGGGAGGTGTAGCACCATAATTCCACAACAGTATTCCCTTTACTATTTTTGATGCTCCAAATGACATTGAGACTGTATGGATAAAGATCAGGTTGAACAATCGCACTACGTAGGAGGCGTATATAGGGCTCCCAAGTCTTCATCTGATCTGCTCGAAAATCTTAAAAACATTTATAGAACTGAAACTGCATCCAGACGACAACATAATCTTACTAGGAGATTTTATCCTTCTATGAATTGACTGGACTTCGCACTCACCCGGTGAAACAGAAACTCTCAGCTGCGAACGCTTACTGCAATTTTCATTTGCCTTCAATTTATTGTAAGTTGTGAAAGATTACACGAGAATCTGTGCTACCTCTTCCTCTGCCCTCGACCTCATTTTTATATCTTTTCACTTGGCTCCCTTTCTCCGTAACTGCGAGACTTGCAATGGCTTGTCAGATCACAAAATGGCAATGACATCCTTCAACGTGCCAATAATTTCCACCTCTCTCGAATGCGATATGATTTTAAACTTTGCTGCAGCAGACGATGTAAGTATTCTAGACACACTCCACTTGGTGAATTCAGAGAATTGCATGAAACATATTCTGGCACTGATGTACTTTGGCAGTATTTCTCTGAGCTGGTTACGTTACGTGTTGAGCAGTACATTCCTATACATTCAAGGAAAGTTAACAAAAGAGATCCCTGCATTATGCAAGAAATAATAGAAGCAAAAAAAAGGTACAGCGAAAGCGTAAGGCTTGCACCATTAATCCTAGCTTTCAACTAAGAGAAACCGTTCACCATAATAGTAAACACTTCAAACATCTAGTGAAGGACTCTCAAAAGAAGTTTTTGCAATATTACCTTATGCAATATTATAACCGAGGCGCCCGAGAAATTCTGGAGGTTTGTAAACCCCTCGGCTAAGTCCAGTGGACTCAGACAGGAACAATCAACCAACCGACCATCTGCTCAAGCCTTTAACACATATTTTTCAACAGTCTACTTTGGCGATCTCCGAATTTCACCTCTCCTGAGGATCGGCCAGCCATAAAAACAGTAGTAATCACTGAACAAGGCGTACTGAACCTCCTACATAACGTTAAGATAAAGAAAAGCCCATGGCTCGATGGTATCCCAAATGAATTTCTTGACCGATACGCAGAATGGAACTCAAAATACCTTACTCTTATTTTTCAGACTTCAGTCAGTAATGGCTCGTTTCCTGCAGCGTGGAAGCTAGCAAAAGTTATCCCGATATTTAAAAGTGGCAGTGCAGCAGACGTAGCTAATTACCGTCCCAAATCACTCATAAGTACATGCTCAAAGTTACTAGAGCTCGTAGTATCAAAACACCTGCAATCTTACCTTAAGAAATATAATTTATCTAATGCCCAGCACAGTTTTCGGAAAGGGTTATCAATAACTTTTATGCTGACTGCATTAATACATGACCTTCCCAAAACAAGTGATTCATGTGGCCAGACACATACTATTTTTATGGATTTCGCCAAAGCCTTTGACAAGGTATCACACCCTAAATTATTAACAAAATTAAGGCAACATTTAGAAATGAGTCCATCACAAATAGGTTCATCTCATATTTACAGGGCCGTAACCAGTGTGTTCAGATGGGAGAAAGCAAATCTACTCTTTTATGCGTTGCCTTAGGAGTACCCCAAGGAAGTGTTCTGGGCCCCGTTATTTATTTTTATTAATGATCTCCCTGAAAACACTGATGTACCAATAAGGCTTTTTGCCGATGACTGCATAATTTACGACCCTATCAAAACACAAAGCCACCAGGTAAAACTAAACTCAAGTTTCCAAAAAGTTAAAAAATGGTGCGTTGAATGGCAAATGGTCCTAAACCCGAAGAAGACACTCTTAATGGCAATAACTGGGAAAAAAAAGTAGATTGATTTTTCATACAACATAGAAAATGAAGTAAAACAAAAGACAATGCAGCATAAGTACTTAGGTCTATATTTACCCCCGATCTTCGCTGGAATACTCACATAGATTTTGTGTGCTCGAAAGGCACTCTGTAGCCTTAGGCAACACATATACCATGCAACCCCAGAAATAAAATGTCTAGGATATAAAAGATTGATCAGACCAATCATAGAATATGCAAAGCTTGTCTGGACCGCATGCACGAAAAATAATTGCTAAAATATTGACAAGTTCCAGTGTCTTGCTGCCAGGTTTATATTTAACAAATACCGACATCTTCCCCACCTTCTGATCTCTGTTCACAGGCTGGTCTACATACATTAGAGTCGCGTACAAAGCTTGATAGGCGAAAATACTTGTACCAAATTATCCATAATCAAATTAATACCAACCGACTGCAATTTTTCTAAATTCATTCTAACGAGACATCACAGCATTGTCATTCTATGTTTATTCCAGCCCCATCTTTCTGAACTCATTGTTTTAAGTAGATTTATTTCCCAAGAGTGATTGATGCGTGGAATTCTCTACCTGACACTGCTGTACAATGCACATCTGTTGAAAATTCATGAAAAGCATCACAGACGCTCTTGTTGTTTCCAGCAAATCAGATTCTTTCATTTGCAAGTGCATCCAGCATTTTATAGCTGCTATGTAATCTTCTAATTTATTCTGTGCCAACTGCAAATATTTTGTTTCTAAACCCAAGTGTTAACCCCAGGTGTTGTTAACAGCCTGCTTTATTATTATTACAAATATCTGCAATTAGATGTGCTACTTGTTCTTCACTTTTATTATTTTTTCCACTCCTGTAAAAACCCCATACAGGGCTGACAGTATCAATGAATAAAAATTCTTCCCAAAAAAATGCACAGTCTACAGTGCAACCAACAGGAAAATATAGGCAACATTGGCACATATTTAGAAAATATACTCAGAATAACAATGACCTTTTGAGCAGCCGCTCATTCTCCCGCCCCTCGCTTAAAAAAATGAAAAGGGGTATTCTTCAGACGGCACGTCAGAACGATGCGGTTGCAATATTTGACACAGTTCTACTACGTGTGAAATTATGATATAAATATTAACGCCCATGCATGCAGATATCCAGGATGCGAGGCGCCAGGGCGCGGGCAAACATTGTCTTCAGATATCGACTGATTCCACCTCCTCAGGGTCACTGTTTAACGAACAGCACTCATGGCCCCGATCACATCCAACGAGCTTGTAACAAACATTAGAGAGGGGTTTATCATGATGCAGCAGCAGTTCGTCAGTGCTGAATTTTTTTGGCGTGATAAACGGAATCATCCACCGAAACGCGTGTCGGCTGTTCCTCGCCAGATTCTTGCGGTCTCACGAGGAAGAGCAGCTTTTCCGTCGGCTTAAGGTCTTCTCTTTCGTGCAGGGCCACTGGCATTGTAACGCACATTCTGCACGTTCGTTCTACTATTCATCGACGCCGCATGGAACACGAAGTACGGTGTACTACGTATGTACTGTACACTCCAATGGGGCGTACGGGCCGCACATATACACACACACTAACGGCACTACAATGCGCAGGACGCACGCAGCGAACAGGGAAGAACAAAAACTGTTCCAAAACTCCAATTCACTCAACTATGGTAACTCTCCACCATAGTGAACTAGAATAGCAGTATTTTAGATACTCTTCACCATTTTCTGCACACTCCTAACATTGCGCACTTGGCGGCTTGGCTAGCGCTTCGACTTTGCCGTGGCTACAACGTTCATGCATCGAAAAAGAAAAAAATCAATGAATCAAACCATTCAGGTTGTAAGCTAAACAAGCTACCGTAAAATTAAATATATCTTATATACTTTTGTCGTTGTGCGCATTTGCCCTTTTGCGACGTCAGCGACGCGAGCTTGGACGCGAATATGCGAATGGCTCTATGAATTAGCCGTGCTGCTCTGTAAATGGCGTGCTTGAGCGCGGGAAACTTGTAGTGAACGTTTATCGGTGCGAACAGTTTGAAGTTTAATCGACTGAAATTGCTCAAGGAAAGTCAGCGGTACTGGATTTTTTTTGTTTCTGTGCATCGCGAGCGACTTTGGCGGCAGCCACACGACATCATCTGTTTTGGCGAACTTTTGACAAGGTGAGCATTTTGTTTTCTCCTCCGCGCAGTGTTCATGTTTGTGTTGTAACCCTGCGTCTCGTCGCATGTTAAGTTCACGATAACATCAGCATGACGTGCATGCTCTTTTCGTCTCTATTTTAAGCCCGACCAGCTTTATTTTTAAGTAACGTTGGTCGATCAAGAGTAATCTTTTGGATTATAATCTTTCCATGTTGGTACTGCGTGTCGGATGGGCTTTGAGGTGATTCTGCGCACGAGGTGCTCCTCTGATAATTTGTTTATTACCAGAAATAGTCTAGAGGCTTAGAACCATTCATCCCACTGCCACAACGCTGAAAAGCTGTTTTGTGTTCATGCATCTGCTCTCCTTACACTTAACTTTTCAGTAATCAATTCGCGTCGTTCCTTCGGATATGGACAAGTGCCTACTGTTGCTAGGGGCACCCGGCAACAGAGCCCCTGGGAACGCCCAGTGGGTCAGTTGTTTGTCCAGGTGCCAAGCTACCCAAGGTTCCATTCTTGGCTTTTTCTTCCCAGTCCATCAACCTCATGTTCCTTGCAAAGATTACAGTATGTAATCAGGCAGTAAAAAAATTAGGAACTTCGACATTATTCAGGACAGTTCAGAGAAATGCACATAGACTTTCTATGACCTGGATTCAATTCTTCTAGGAGAGTGGCAAGCAGTAGGTCAATGGCACACAAATTTATTTGCCTCTGGTGCAGAGTAAGGAGTGCAGACATCATAAGACAAGTCCCTAGTCCGTTTCATTCTCACTGGATTTGATCAAAGCATAACGTGAAGTGCTGTATCTCCTATACCCTAGTTTCCTTTACTTTGAACAGTAGATATTCACAATGAACAGCAAGGCAACTCCACTCGCTGACGATTATGCCTCCAGCAGCAAAACAGGGAGTACCTTACCCCAATGTGTTATCTTGACATAGACTCCAAACTTCGATGGACAGCTGTGTCCACAGCTGTAATCACCTCTCATGAGAATGCACACGTAAGACACGTAAGGGTCATTCAGTGTATAAATTCTTTTTTTTGTCCAGTAAATCCTTGTACATTATTTTCAAGCCACTGAGTCATTGCTCCTTTCACTCGGCCCACGACGGGCCAGCACTATAGTGTTTAGAAGCGTAGCAGACTGGGCGAGTTGGTGTTCCATAGTAACAATACAATTTCAAACAGCGCTAGACAACAGGACCAGAAAGAGGAGACAAACACGGCGCTGAACTTGCAACTGATTTATTTGAAGCAGGAAGTCAATTTATACATCAAGCACGGGCGCACACGTGCCAGGTCATACAGAGAAGATCAGATACACACTCACCAAAATGCCACCATACGCACGTGATGTAACTGCCTTGCAATCTACCCTTTATGCAGCAATGGCATTTCCTTCGCTGACAAGACTAAAGACGTTTTGCTAATGCCGCCATTAGATTTTCTGGTGATATGGAATGCTTCGGCGACTTCTCTGGTGGTCTTGTCACAATGAAAAAATAACAATTCTGTATCGTCAAAGAAAGGTACGCATTTACAAAAACTGCAATGCTTAGCCAGGTTAGTGTCTTTTTCCTCCAATGAATTGGCATGCTCCATTAGTCTAATGTTAATGCAACGGCCTGTCTGGCCTATGTAATTTAGACCACAAGATAAAGGAATTTGGTAGACCACGCCCTTCTTGCAACTGATGAACTTATTGCTATGATTTTCCTTGCAGGCAGTACTTTGTTTAAAGCCATCCTGGTTCCTATGAACTGCTGCCCCTATCTTCCCCAGCTTATTAGGTGCAGAAAAAACGACCCTCACGCCATACTTGGCCCCTACCCTTTTTAAACGATGTGACAAGGCGTGCACATATGGCATGACAACTTTTTTCCGGCCAACATTTTCTTTGGGTTGTCCCGAACATTTCAGCGCTTTAATAATCTTATTAGCACCAGCCACAAGTATAGAATCTGTAAAACCAGCCTCTCTGCATCTCTGGGCTTGGACTGCCAGGCTACTGGACATTTGATGAAAACACGATTTTTTGACAGCCATACCAATACTACCCGTCACAATTCCGAGTTTGACAAGCTTAGAGTGGCAACACGCATAGCTCACTAGACATTTTTCACTCCTGGGAGCGTAGCGCCAGCATACATGTTCAGACAAGAAGGTCAAATTCAAATATAAGAACTGTAAGACGTTACTCTGAGGGATCTCATGTGTAAAGCTCAGTCCTGACCCGTGCTTAGAAAAAACATCTAGTATGTCAGGCACACATTCTGCACTCTTAGACCTAACTAAAACTAGGAAATCATCCACATACCGAAAAATTCGAATATAACTTCCATTTAAGTCCCTCTGTACTTTCTTATCAACATAACTAAGAAAAATAGTGCTAAGTATTGGGGCAATCTTGGAACCAATACACACTCCCGATTTTTGCTTGAAAAATTTATCTTCCCACTTTATTTAGGTATTCTCTAAATAAAAGGATAGAAGTTCCAGGAAAGACCCACTAGAAATGCCACAATCATTTTGGAATGCACACTCATCGTTTTGGTCTGAGATGCAATTCTGAACGCATTGAAGAATTTGCTTATATGGAAGAGAATAAAATAAATCGACTACGTCTATACGAAAACCAAAGCAAGAAGCCGGGTTTTCATTCAAGAGAAACTTTACAACTGCCTCCGAGTTTGGCACAACAAACGGGTCAGCCACAGAGAGTGCTGTCAAATGCTTATTGAGGTAGGATGATACCACTATTTGCCAAGTTTGGCGCTCAGAGACTATTGCTCTAAAAGGCACGCTGGGCTTATGTGTTTTTGCTGAGAAGAAAATTTCAAGTGAAGAGCGCTCTGCATCCTTAACTTTATTTGCCAAACTTAGAAGCCCCATGCCTTTCAATAATGAAACAGCTTCTTTCTTATTCTTTACCGGATCCTTATTAGTCACTTTAAAATGTTTGGCTATTGCATCACGTGCCTTGTTGGAAAACTGGTTCTCGGAAAGTACAACAAAGTGGCCTTCTTTGTCGGATTGCACGACACGCAAGCGACTATCACACAGGTAATTCACAAGCGATCGAAACCTATTGCTACGCCCTTTAGGACTGTTGCTACTGGCCACAACGTCAGCACACTCCGATACACACCTTTGTCTGTCCTCAGGCTGAGCCTTAGATGACACATTATGGGCGAAGGCCAACTTTTCAACGGTTCTCAAACCAGGGTCGAGGCTGAACTTAGGTCCAAGGCTCACGGTCTTTTCGTGCTTAGAATCCAAAACGGCGTCCCCGAGGAACAACAGCTTTCCTTCTGCAGGCGTTCTTCTTACCTGTGTGATGGGATTGACACCTGCTCACTTGTTGACTGTGCTACGGGTGGCATCTATTGGTTGCTCAGTTTTATTTTCACTGATGTTTTGAGCGCTTGGTGGTAGTGTAGTTATCCAGCTATGCACACACATCTTTTGAAATCTGAAGCATCCGAGGGAGCATCGAGGGCGCATGACTCGAAGTGAGCTGAGCACAGTCTTTGGTGCCTACTAGGCCTGAAATCCGTTTGCCCCTTCGCTTGAAGCCATTTATGAGGGAAGCTGGGTTTGCTCAGCAGGCAAGTATGCTAGCTGTGCATTGAAAGGTGAAGATAACCAACAGAATCCAACGGCTCAAGAAAACAAGGAGGAGAACATACAGTAGATAGGATGGGCGTCACGTGTTCTCTATTGCATGTTCTCGTCCTTGTTTTCTTGCTCCGTTGTATTCCTTTAGCTATGTCTTCGAACCAACTAGCTACAACCAGTTTTTAATAGAACCAAATTTTTTATGAATTGAAAACTGAACAGTCTGCTACTGTGACGACTCATCGAGGATTGCATTTGCTTCATTCCCAAGTCAGGCATTGGGCGCGCATTGCATGCAGGAAGCTCTTCAACTGCAAGAATTAATTCACACAAATGACTGCATGTTGCACTTGTCAGCATGAGCACGGCCATCACTTTCTTGTGGTAGGACAGGCTTCTGCTTCGTGATTCTTGCTTTTCTTGGCAAACTCCGTAAGCGCAGCACAAGGACATGGTGAAAGCCGGCACTTAGCGCATGCAAACTA
Organism: Amblyomma americanum; assembly: GCF_052857255.1. NCBI lineage: Eukaryota > Metazoa > Arthropoda > Arachnida > Ixodida > Ixodidae > Amblyomma > Amblyomma americanum. The sequence goes on along the minus strand of NC_135497.1, from coordinate 10,412,153 downwards.
GTTTCTCATAGAAAAGCGAAGGTTTGGGCAACTTTGTGATGACATGAACCATAGCCTATGCACAAACATGGGGTGTGAACCCGCATTAGCTGAAGACACCAATGAAGCGTTTCTGTTTTCACGATGCGAAAATGAAAGGTTCTGTAGTGTTCTATTTTAGACGCTAACAATTTCCTTGAAGGAATATTTGCTCTGAAAATGGTGTCTGTTAAACGCAAAAATTGTTTTCGACGGCTTGTTATATTTCGCAGCTTGAAGAGAAAGCCCTCTCTCACTGTAAGTAAATTTGGTGCTCCTTTATACATATATTAATTTCTGCTCATTAGTTGCAATGTGCAGCAAGCATATTTTATCGCTGGAGATATTGACTGCAAAACAATGTTGCCTTGCAATATATGTTTTGCTAAAATTTGTATTCCTGCAGTCGTAGTTATGCTTTAGTCCTAACACTAGCCAAGCCATGTCAGATACCTATGTCTTAACGGTGGTGGATAGAGTGCTCTTTAAGAAACTCGCATAGATGGTGGCGGCAGCTTTTTCTCTAGGTAGTAATTAGAAACGTTATAGAAAAAAACAAGAAAATAATGCGGTACTGTCACCAACCGAGAGGTGGCGCTCGCTTCTCTTAAGGATTAAAATGGGCACAGAATGAGGCCGCCACTCCAGACCCAGTTTATTCCTTCCTTCCTTCCTAACTGACCCTGTCTAAAAAAACTGGTAGGGTTTTAACGTAGTTAAACTGAGCAGACGTGCGAAACCTTATGTTCATTGCCGCCGCTTCTTTCTGGCATATGCATGTGCGCACAACCGCCTTTCTCGCTCTTCTGTTCACATCGTCTCTACTCTGCGGCAGCTGTTACATTAGTTACAGCTAGCACGAGGCTCCTCTGAACTTACCCAAGCTTCCTCCCTTTGCCTGCTGCTTTGGCAACTTTCCTCCGAACTAACCTAAGCTTACGCGAGTTACTTCGAGGCTTCACACATGATTATTGGTTGGTTTTGACACCATTAAGTAGTACTTTTGCACTAAAACATTGGCTATACTCCATCCCAGCTGTTCCTCACAGCACTACCAAAACTCCGATGAGTGCACAGACAATGTTATGACCAGTTATGTCACAGTTTTCAGAGGCTATGCTGCACTGCCATGCACTTCGAAACGGTGGTGTCCCACCCTTTTCGGTGAGGACGTCTTGAGTTTAATTGACTGACGAGAAGATTTTTAAATGCAATTTTCTGCAGCATAGCCACAAAAAGACAAATACTCAGTTTGTGCTGAGAACCAGAATTTGATGGAGTTGTTCTCAGTGTAAAAAAAAAAGTTAAATTAAGCTTATAAAAGTTAACACTTAAATATCGCAGTTAGGCACTTCGTTGTAGTCAGTGATTTGAAGCTGGAGGAGAAATATCGTCAGAGTGCTTACGTGTGAGAAGGCGTAAGCCCGCCCGCTCAGTTTGTGAACACAGTCACCATGCACTGCGGCGTGTTGTAACCCGAGGCCGCGCAGCTGCCAATTCTACCTTTGTCTGGCTCTACGTATATCCGGCGCTGCTACGCCGCCCCGGATCTCTGATCCCTTCTGATCTGCCCTTTAGCTTCATGAGGTAGTCGCCACTGTACCGTGGCCAGCGCTCCCCCTTAAGGGTATGATGCGATAACTAATGGGTTAATGCCCATATATGCAGAATTAGTCTTATTCTAATTGATATTCATAGATCCCTGGGAGTCCCCATACCACTCTTGACGCGGTGGTGCGCCAGTTAAGCGGTGCGCCAATCCCCTGGGATGGCTGGTACTGCCACCAATGAGACATATGTGATCCATGTTGTCTCGAGCAATCTCGCGTGGCCAGTCAACATTTATTTAACCGCCACCTATCGGGTTGCTTGAGGACGCCATTTTGTATGGGTACCATCGAATGACCACGCACAAGCACCCACACTCATGCCAAGGCATAATGAGATGGATTTTCACTCAATGAGTAATGCAAGCCTATGCCATTAAAAAAAATGTCGCTTCAGTGCACGCTATGACGGTGGTTGGACAGTGAAGCTGTAACCCATTGCTATGTCTTGAAAATTTACACACGCGGCTCTACAGAGCGAAACCAGAGGCAAGGGAAATGTACTTGAGTTTTAAGCTGTATGCCTGATTTCAAAGGAGATAGGCTGTTTGCATTCAGTTTTTAGCCTCACGTTTTTGCTTACGACAACGACACGAAAACGCAACCGTAATCTTTACGGGGAAACACCAGGGGAGAAGTAAAGTGCTTCGCACTGTTTGCAGGTGCCGTTATCATACATTATGTGGTTTGCGCTTCACACGAGGGCTTTGAATGACGTCGACCCCTTTTGAAGCAGCCGCAAACATAATGTTTACCGGAACGTGTGTGCCATTGTTCATACGGGCCTTATCATCAGGCATGTAGTTTTGATGCTTGTTTTGTTTTTCTTAGCGAAAAGGTGTACTGAGCTGTATGCCTGATTTCAAACGATTTTTACCCATTGTATTTTTCTTTGTTCCCATTTTATTTATTTTATAGATCTATATACTTCTTTGTTTTCGTTCATTACGACTGCTTTATAATCAATACGATACATGATATCTATGCCGTTGGGTACTTTTCCACTCGGAGTAGCGTTCAACTTTTAGCCAGGCGTTTTTTGCTGGCAACGACGACACGAATATTTCCTTGGACGGTAGAGGTATACAGCTTTGCTGTTAACGCTGTATTAATATTTAAATTCTCCCTAACGCGATTCCCGTTGGGGCGCCAGTGCCAGTAATTCTGGTTCCCCGGCCGCGAAGGACCGGAACAGCAACGAGCGATGAGTGCACGCAGCAACACCACCGAGGAATCGCTGTTCCGTCAACGCCGTACAGCGGCCCGGCTTCAGGGGCCGCCGGTCCCCGCAGCTGAGGTGTGACGAAGCGTCGAGGGTGTGATGTCATTTCATCTAGAAGCGCTGAAGCAGCCACCGACTGGTTCCTAGCCGCAGTCCCGCGAGCTTGACCAATGAACGACGCTGCGTTCGAGAGCATGCCTATCGCCGTATGCATAGAGTGCCACCGCCGTTTTTATTCTTGTTGTTTGTTTTGTGCCCAAGCAACGAAAGTTCATGTTGTACCACATTAACATCCTGGAAACTTTCGTAACACGCCGCGGTAGCTCAGTGGTTAGTGCGTTCGGCTACTCATCCGGAGTTCCCGGGTTCGAACCCGACCGCGGCGGCTGCGTTTTTATAGAGACAAAACGCTAAGGCGCCCGTGTGCTGTGCGATGTCAGTGCACGTTAAAGATCCCCAGGTGGTCGAAATTATTCCGTAGCCTTCCACTACGGCACCTCTTCCTTTCTTTCACTCTCTCTATCCCTTCTCTTACGGCGTGGTTCAGGTGTCCAACGATATATGAGACAGATACTGCGCCGTTTCCTTTCCCCAAAAACCAATTATTATCATTATTATTAAATTTTGGTAAATGCAAAAGAAATTAAAAGAAAACACGACTACAAATAAAAATATTAGGAAAGCGTTATGATTGTAATAATAAAAAAACGTGCTTCTTTTCGCAGCTTGCAAGTCGAATGAACGATGATAAGAAAAAAGCCGAGTTGCGCGTGTTCCTTCGACTCGAGCACTACGGCCGTAGTTCTGCAGCCGGCAGTGGCTGAGGCGAGACTCGCTGTTGGGGAATTTCTCTTCCAGGGACTGCGACGAGTGAGTCGTGCAAGGTGAGCACCGTTTGTTAGTTCTGCGCTGTCCCGAGCGTTCGTGCTGACTTAGCAGCATTGCCCGTCGGCAAATTGTCGCACATCCAGGCACAGCGAGTTCGATCGCCACCCTCACAATCTCATTGAGATGCGCTGCCTCGTTTGACCACGCACGACAGCGTCTTGAGCATTTATCACTGCGCGCATTGCGCCTCAGTAGTCAGAAGCTGAAGGTTTTTCAATGCTGGGAAGAAAAAGAAAAGCGCGCGCTACAGACGTTCTGAAAAGGGACCTCGCAAACATGTGGTCGACACGGCCACTCTTTTTAGATTCGGCTGTTGAATTCGGAGTGTCGCCCTCCAAAAAAAGAATTCGTAGTTATCTCGTCGTCGAGGGTGGATGCAATAATTAAATGCACTGAAGGAAAGGCGTATTATATAAACGAACTGCTCATAGACGGTGGTAGCCGCACGGGAGTCTAGAAGAGCCTCCCTCATTAACCACTTTTTTGTTTTCTTAGCATTTATTTGCTAGCCCAAGCGCGCTCGGCTTCTTCCGCCGCTTTTTGTGTGCGGTGACGCGCGTGACCAGCGCTCGCCACGTGCCGACGGAGGGGCAGTGGCTCCAGCACGTGCTACACAGAACGCTGGGTCGTTCGCCTCAGTTGGACGCCGCCGCCACTTCGTCGATTAATTCGTCGTCGCATCTTGTGGTCGCGGTTGTGCAGTAAAACCTTCATTTCTTCAAATTAATCAGGAATCCAGCGCGACAGCAGTGAGTTCCTCCTCTTATTCTTCTTTCACCCCATTCATCGCATTCCCCGCGCCGCGTTTGAGGCGTCCCCCGAGAAGTATTTTCTTTCCTTTCCTGAAAACCATTTCTCCTAGCGGTCTTTGCAGCACGAACGGATGAAATATTCTCGGCCGAAGTAGCCGCGTTTCGATGGAGGCGAAGCGCGACGGGCGCCCGTGTGCTGTGCGATGTCAGCGCACGTTAATGAACCTCAGGTGATCTGAGTTAATCCAGACTACTCCGCTATACGGCGTCCCTGATTGACGCTGTGTCGCTTCAGGATTTCAAGCCCACAATTTTCAATTAATGATGAAGACGACGATATGCGATGCAGAGCGTGAAAGTCTGCGGTCATGGCAGAGTGATTTAATGCAGCGGAAGCCAAGCCGCTGCTGCATAACAAGACCAAGGTAACATCTACTCGACCTTGCTTCGCGGCGTGTTCTCACACCTAATATGAGCTGCAGTGCAACCAAAATTATGAAATTAGAGGGGGCACTCAAGCTCCGCCTTGAGGGTATGACGCGATAGTGTAATGGCTCGCATTCCGGGGGCCCTGTTTCGATTCCCTACCTAGACCAACTTTCTACTCTTTTTTATTTGTTAATCCTTCCGGGATCTTTCGCTCACGGCCAACGTCTTCGACACCGCGCGAGCCTGATTCGGCTGATGCTACGTACGATGAAACGGACGCGCGCAGCGCCAAAGCACGTAGAAGCACTGCCTTGCCGAAACGCGCGGGACTCAAGCTGCAGTCGTAGTTCGTCGGCACATTGTTCTCGACAAACCCGATGCCACGAACGCCAGCATAGCTTCCGCGCCGAACGAACGGGCAGCAAGCCGCAAGCTTCGTGGTGAACGCGCCTTGGATGTGCGCTGCGTTGTTCGCCGCTCACCGCGTGATTCCTGCGTGCCTGCACGGCCCCACTACGCCCGAACGCGACGAGTGGAAGGCGCTAGGGTGCCTGGAGGAAGAACTGAAAATTGGTTTTTGGGGAAAGGAAATGGCACGGTATCTGTCTCACATATCGGCGGACACCTGAACCGCGCCGTAAGGGAAGGGATAACGGAGGGAGTGAAAGAAAAAGGAAAGAAAGTGGTGCCGTAGTCGAGGGCTCCGGAATTATTTGGGCCACCTGGGGATCTTTGACGTGCACTGACAGCACAGCACACGGGCGCCTGTGCGTTTCGCCTCCATCGAAACGTTGCCGCCGCGGTCGGGTTCGAGCCCGGGAACTCCGGATCAGTAGCCGAGCGCGCTAACCACTGAGCCGCCCTGGCGGGAGCCTGGATCCTTGAAGCCTCCGCTTTCAGGCTGGGGACACCCTTTGTGCTGCCCTGCGCCGCCGTTTCCCTCTCGCAGCGGCATGTTCGGACCCACGCGTCAGTTGCGTGCAGGGCGCTATGTGTCTGGCACGGTTTCTGTGCTGTCGCGTGGCGAGTGTAATCATGCTACTGATCTGGAAATAGACTGTGCATACTTGTTTCACTTGTGACAGTAGTGTTTTGGCAGTTTTGAGCGTATTTTACGCATGATGCACTCGCTTCGACTACACGACAGTCAAAAAGTTATGACGGACAGCTGTGTTTCTCAGTCAACGGCTGCACTTTAAAGGGCCGAAGTCACTTGGTGTTCCTTGATAGTGATACTAAGAAATATATTATGATCACCGAATTCCATAGAATTATGCTGCTGTGTGAGTCATTATAGTCACGGGCGTACCTGAAATGCACACCAAACTTTATTACGCTTGAATTAAGAAATCCTGTTCTCCATCAGTATTGAAAAAAGAAAATTTTGTTCGGTTGGCCACCCCTCCCTTCCCTCAAAAAAAAATCCTGGCTACGTGCCTATTCTCTTGAGTAAATTGTTCTTAAATGTCAGTAAACATTCACCTTCGAAATTCCACCCTGCTCTAGGGCGTGTCCTGGGAGCAAGCGGACGTGGACTGGTCGGCCGTACTCCAAGCTGTGCTTTGGTAGCAGAGAGCTACAGCGCTGGCATGGCCACTCGTGGCGCTGGCACGCAGCCGCACTCAAAACCTGGCATTGGCGTCGCAACGGGACCAGAAACAAGCTGTGACATGGGCCAAAGCGCCCGCGTGCGTGCCATCCAACTTCCTGCGCTGGCCACTGTTCGGGACTTTGTGAGTGCTGTCGACATTGAGTTTTAGGTCTTGCTACCGAAAAAAAAACACAGGACGGCAACGTAGTTATCAGACAAAACATGAGACCAAAAATAATGGCGTCATTGGTGCGAAAATAGTCACCTAACACTGCTTCCTAACCAGAAATTTAGACAAATGAGGCTTGAGGATTTGGCTGAAGCAATACCTGCGGCTTGAAAAATGATGATGGATTTTGTAACACGAGACGGCATCCAATGGTGTAAAAAAACTCTGTGCAATATCCCAGGACATGTCCCGGCACATGACCGGTGTATTTAATGAGTACTTCTCAGCCCAACCATTTCAAACTTTTAAAGCTGCATAAATAAAACACAAGGAATTAATCGCACTAGATTGTTCAGTTGGTCGAATTGATTCAGATGCATAATGAAGAAGCAGTGCAGAAATACGATGAAGGACAAAAGGGCATGACATGGGTGTTGACTATCAACTCCTGGCTTTGCGGGAATGCCATACATATACCTCAACATAAATTGTGGAGGGAACCAATAAAACCAATATCAGGAGTCACCAAGTCATCGAGTGTTTCAGCTCGCAAGATGGCATATTGCTGCATACCGTATTTACACAATTGTAAGTAGACCTATTTTTGAAAATTTGAAAATCTGAAGTGGGGGGTCGACTTAAAATCGAAACCAAAGCATCGCACCATATATAAAGGCGAGGCAAACGAAGTATCAGGCAAGCTACAGCACGGTTGCATTGTTGCTGCGCAGCTCCGTCGCATCGCTCTTGATGCTGGCCTTGAGCAGCTGCTATGTCAACATGCAGAACCGGCATCCCCACCTCGCGTGAGCCAGAGAATGGTGGCCGTTGATGAGCACTCCCCACATGTGGCCTCAGATTGCATCTGCTGATAAGCGACGGTGGCGGCCCGATAATGCATTCGCATTCTGCCGTTAATAGGCGTCCAAATTTTTTGTTTCCTTTCAACCGTGCACTCGGCGCTGAAGGGAGCGTCGATAGTTAATAGAAGGGCTGCTGTTTCAATCGCGGCGGCACCGCCACTTGGAACCGCAGTGGTGCCAGGGAGTGTCTGAGCCGACGCCGCTCATGCGTAGTTTATCTTTGGCTCTGAAGCACTTCACTACTGCTGGCCGCGCTCCACAAGTTTTTAAGGTAGTGCTTCGTCATTTGTGCTCCGTGTCCGGTAAGCGACTGGTTCTCGTTCACGGCTACATTCAAGATGTACCGTATTTACACGATTGTAAGTCGACCCTCCCACATCACATTTCTGAAAAAAAAAAGACTTGGAGGTCGTTTACGCTTGCTTTTAATAACAGAACGCGGTACCAGTATCCTACAGCCTCCGCTTATTGCCAGCCGCTAACAGCTTCTGCGCTCGGGACCGTCCGTGGGCACATTGCAAATCAAAAATGCATTAGTCATTGGACTACTCATGTATGTTTGCGCCATTGCCCTCACTAGCGCTGTCGTCATGATCGCTGCTGCGGTCCCACAGCTCGTCGTTCTAACTTCATCGTGCAGCAAAATCCCACACTTCACAAACAGCCACATCACGACATCGTGCAGAACAGCTGAAAATTTTTCCTCGCTGCAGCTGCCACACCTGTATCACCCGCTGCGAACGTTGAACATGCGGCCTGGCGAGCAGTTTGTTTCTTAGACGAAAAGAATGACAGCCATCTTGAATGTAGCCGTGAACGAGTGGCAGTCGCTTGCCCGACCTGGAGTACAAGTCACGAAGCACTATATTAAAAACTTGTGAAACGCGGCCGGCAGTAGTCAAATGCGTCAGAACCAAACAGAAACTACTCGTGAGCGGCGTCGGCCCTTACAATTAACTATTGATTCTCCCTTGAGTGCCGAGCACGCAGTTGAAAGTAAACAAAAAAACTTGGACGACCCCTATTAACAGTAGAATGCGAATGCATTATAGAGCCGCCGCCGCTTATCAGCAGATGCAATATGCGGTCACGTGTGGGGAGTGGGCTGGCGCTGGTTTGTGCTTATCGACAGCCACCATCGGCCGTCTCGCGCTGGGTGGGGATGCCGGTTCTGGACGATGACGTAGCAGCTGCTCAAGGCGAGCGCCAAGAGCGATGCGACGGCTTTATTTATGGTGATAAGCATTGGTTTTGATTTTAAGCCGTCTTTCCACTTTGGATTTTCAGATTTTGAAAAATAGATTGAATTACAGTCGTGTAAATAGGGTACCATAGTATCCAAAATAAAGAAACGTATTACCTCCCGCGGGTAATTCAAACCCTCCAGTGCGATCACACTCTTGCTTCCGATATAAATATATGCTGCTCCGTCAACGCACGCCACCCGCACGCGGTGAAATACTTAGCGAATTGGTGCTAGCATGCTCGAACTCGAATTGGTCACACATGACTGAAGCACGTTTATATATGCAAAGTAAAGTAATTTCGGTGAAAAGTGAATTGGGTTGAATAAGGTGGGATTCGAAACTGCGACCTAGCTTGGATTGTGAGACGGGCACGCTACCCCTATAGGTCACAAGTGCTCAACGGTTTAAGCGGCATAGAGGTGGACCTGATAATTGCGTTGTGGTCTTTGACTTGATGTGGTGTCATAAGGACATGCACTCATGTATGCATAGCTAATTGTGAGTATGCTATTTAGTGATTAGGTAATTCCGCCACATTCTATTTTTGAGATGGTTCATTGTACTTCAACGGTTTGATGCGTGTGTGTGTGTGTGATGTATCGATGTGTACGGTGTGATTTGGGCGTCACTAATAGAGGAAAAAGGAGAGGTATAAAACTTCCACGAGGCTGCCAAGTGTGCTGCCACATGGTGATGTGATAATACTTTACATTAGGTCTCGTCTGGCTGTTGTGGCTTCGTTTGTGGTGGGGATTAGGCTGTAGTTTCTGCTACACTAAAAAAAAGCATCTGGTGGAAAGTTTGCATCCGCCGAGGGGCTCTGCGATCCCGTTCGCCTGCAGAAAAAGTGGAGCCCCTCGCCTACTGCTTGGCTTATCTGGTATGAAATGGCCGGAAAAATGAGTCTTACTCCATCTTGTTGTGCACTAAAAACGTCTTCTCTCATAGCGCTCTTTGGCCAACGTTGCCCCTGCGCTATTGAAATTCATAATCATTATCAGTGCCCGGTTCCGCCATACTGTACCAGACAGAAGCCGTTTACATTACAGGGACCCACGCATAGAGTGGCCGCTGTGAAAATAGCGTATAGAGGCGTCATGATGACAGACTGGAGTTTATATGAGCTGCAGCAGAAGGCTGTAGGAAATTCGCAGGCACAGGGTGGCCAGAAATTGTTAATTGTTTGGTACAAGGCCGTAGGATGGCGTGAGCGGTGTTCGATTACGTAGGCTCTTTATGTTTTTCATCTTTTTCAGTCCAGTTGAGTGAACTTGGTTGAGGATGATGGTGTTTTCAATTACTACCCTATAATTTGTGCAGATACATTTTGAAAAATTATGGACATGCACAAATTCATCTGTAAGGGTGCGTGATTATTCAAAACTCGCGAATAACGGTTTGAATATTCTATTTGATCCGCTGAACGAATCAAATAGCGCATTCTGAAAATTATTCGAAACGAGTCGACTACGTTTTCAAGTTCTTGAATACTTGTCGAATAATTGGTGCTAACTTCGATAAAGGCGGGACGTGGATTGTTTCCAAAAGGGGTCCAGTCCGGCGCCGTACAGCATGCTTCCACAATCGATATGCATAGGTAGGGAAGCTTCAGCGGCAAAACGCGGTCCGTTCGTGTGGCTGCGTCCACGATACTGCTCAGACATGGCTTCCAAGGTTGGGCAATGCGACATGGCTGAGGCAGATTTTGTAAGCACTGCCTTAAATCTGGCAATCCATGACTAATACGTAGCTCTCACCCCTCTCATGCAGTCAGATGTGGCATTAGTTTATTCCCGGTCATCGACAATAGCAAATTGGAATTCTTTAATGCGTACTACATGATGGTCACAGATCTACTGTGCTCACTTCGTGTCGCGTACTGTAAAGATCAGTACTGTTGTAAAGATCAGTGCCGCCCGCGTATTTTGGCAGCTATAGTTAAAAGGCTGTAAATTTATAACGGGGTACCGCAGTGCTGCTAGGGATTCGCTATGACCCACGATTATTCGTTTTGCACGAATATTCACGCAAGTTCCGTATATTCGTGGACTACTTGATCCATATTCAATTTGCTTATTACCTACACTATGTATATTTGATTAGATTTTGAAAGAGTACTATTCGCACAGGCCTCTTCCGCGTGTCATTTGTCTAGCTCTGCCCCTCGTAAAGACTGGTAACCTACACAAAGCACTGTGGGTTCGCGTAATAAAATCAGGTTTGTTGGTCTTGCCGGTATTTAGCTGAAGTCAAGACACACAACGCTTGTGATAGCGTTCTCTGCCGAGCTCAGCGAAGCTTCTTGCAAACGCGTCAGTCAGTCGACGCAGCGGCCATGGAGTGCCCAAGAGCTCTCTTCGTTTGTGCAGCTCACCGTGTCCCTCATCACCCGCACCTGTGACACTGAGGCTGGGATCCGCGAAAGCACCTCTGGAGGCCCTGCTGTATTTCCAGCCGCAGCATTTCGGCTCTTTATGACGCGCCACACAGCAGTTGGCACGGCGGTCGTGTGCTGTCGCATGGTGCTGCACAAGGGCAAGACAACTGCCTACGCCTGTATGTACTCGTCACCGTACATCGACGAGCTGCACCGCGGTGGCCGGGAGGCTCAGCTGAGCTGTGTTGAATTTGACGTAGATTAATTATTTTTAGGTGCTTCTAAGAAAAGCACTCCTAATAATTCGATGTATGATTAGGTGTGGCATTTGGAGCCATCATGGAGTCCAGTGAATAAAACGACAAAATTTTATTCAACGCTGCTGTCTTCTCAATGTAGCACTTCATTTAATACCTGAGCCTGATCAAAATGTTGGTACTGTTGCCGAGTCACTCCATTTCATTCCGTTCTTTCCATCCCTTCGCAGCCTCACTTATAAATGAAAACTACTGATAACTGCAATCTCTTAACCGAGCATCTAGTGCAGAGCTATAAACCATTTTGCATTGTTGGGTCTCACATGATGCCTTTGCAATGAAATGATCACGACTGCATCTTGTTCGTTAAAATCACGTGTGATGTTTAAGCTGTCATTACTAACTCAAAAGAGGTTTCATAAGAAACTATTCTGTGTTTTTTTCTACGGCCTGCTTTAAGTTTGTACAAATCAATATATTGACCCCACGTGTACAGCGTTTTTGAATAGAACACGGCCATGTTGATGAAAGCCGTGCAGAGCATAAAATTTTGTGAACTGACAAAAAAAGACCAGCTCTACTATCAAAGAGTAATAAATCAACTGATGTTTCAAGGAACGTGTATGCCCATCGGTTCAAATGGTGAGATATGGCTATCCTGTAGCCTCGGTTTCAGATGAAAGTAAAGATAAAAGACTCTCGCTTTCTCAAACTCCATACCGGGTATGGCAGCTAATCCGAGACATTGTGGCTGAGAAGCGCACGCAACCGCGCCCCGAAGGACAGGCCACTGGGCGATGGCACTATGTGTACATACCCTTCACATGCCGTCGCCTATGGCACAAGGCTGATGTGGCGCGCCGTTTATCGTCTTGTTGGCGGCATGGAAGTAGGCACAGGTCAGCGGCTCTCGGTTTCTGCTCAGGTGTCATGTAAAACAGTCAGTGACAAGTACGCCGGCCAAGTACGCCGGCCAATGACACATGCTCCTCGGTGCGTCGGTTTTCAGCAGTATTGTTTTGGTTCAATGCACCCTGAAAGCCAGGATTCCTTGCATGTCACCGTTGATGAGAAATAAAGTTTACATTATTCCAAAAACTAAACGGGCTATTACTACCGTCCAGTCGCGAACCTCTTATTAAAATGGGGTGTCTAAACCTAACAGTTCATAAGTTTCATTTTAACTACCTGTTTACTACTTACTATGGATCACCGAGCGCCGAGGGTAATCTTGTTTTCAGAATTTGCAGATAAGAGTAAAGTAGGCACGCCTCCCATGCAATGAAACTGACTAACGTTTAAATTTGAGTGGGTATTTGTTTACCGCTGAGAGGCAAGCACTGGGCAAATTGCTGGTCTTCCTGTATAGTCCGCAACGGGGATGTATCGATGTGAAAATTAAGGGGTAACCTTAGCGATTCTCATGCGTAAATCCGAGAGCAAGTGTAATCGGCTCAGAGAGTCAGTCGACACATAAATCGTACTGCGAGTAGGCAGTGGCATCCGCCTACAAATTGGGGAAGTTATGCGCCTTTCGTTTTCTCGAATCCAGAGGAAGGTTTAAACTGTTTGTTCTGAGGAAAGGCACATAACTGTCTTTTTGGGTCAGCGGGCACTGAATCGCGCTGTGAGGTACCGTCTGCCAAAACTCAGCGGGCAGCCATGCTGGTGCCACCCTCTCTGTTTGACAGCACTCCAATAGCGCGAAATTCTTGCCGCTCATGCTACTTGCTTATCATTCAAGGAAGGAGGGCAAGAGTGTGGGCTTACCTCACCCAGTTTGCACTCGCAGTAGGGGAGCAGCAGCCAGCGCTGGAGACTGAAAGCGCCGCCGCTTTTCCAAGAGCTTGCTCCCGCTGCCGTCTCAGCTGCTCGATTACTTTTGGCAAAGATGGTACACCCATAGAAAAGGGGACTCATAAAGAGCGGACACTCCCACTGATGAAAAGAATGGCTGCGCAAATCAGGACACAGACAAGTAAGGGACATCACATGCGCACACTACCAACTGTTTATTCTATGGAAAGGTGGCATATTTAAACAGTTCCGCTCAAGCATGATACTCATCCCATTATCACTTCGAACCCAGCACGAGGTATGAAAAGCCACTACATCAGGTTAGCAGGCTATATACTGCAGATTAGACTAACAGATATCTCTGATCAAAGGAATTAAAAAACAAAACAAAGGGGCCATCTCTTAGCAAAAGCACTGCCAAACATGTGGTGTCTTTTTCTTGTCTGTGTCCTGATTTGCACAGCCGTTCTTTTCATCATGCACCAACTCGCCCCTCAGGCCGTTATTCTGAACTCCCACTGACCTCCACTAGGTGGCTGGATGCCGCATTCCCGCTTTCCGAAGTGGGCGCTAGTGAAGCCAACAGAAGTTGGATAGCATGGCGACATGTCCCTGAAGTCCGGTGTCTGCTATGAATTTCATTGCAAAAAGTAAAGTCTTTTGTTCTCAGGTTTTCCATTGTTCACGTGCAACGTCTGCTGTTTTATCAGAGGAATAAGCTGAACGCGAGAAATGTGAGCATTGTTTGGAGAACCCTGTAATTTCAGCGAAACCGAAGAAAACAAGCATGCAGGTCTCACCCTGCCGCGGCAAAGGGGTACGTTGCATGAAAAACCGCGTTCTTATTTGGTTCTTGTCTTTCCAAAGGAGCACTGGTGGAATGACGATGAGGCCAAGGTCTTCTTAAAACCATATTTTCGTGTAGCAAACAAAAGGCGATTGATGGCGGAAATCCTGGCAGTCGTCCCTCGAAGAGCCGTGCTGCAGTTTCGGTATCGAGTTTCAGGCGGCCGATATGTCTCGTCTCAAGGAAAGAACTCAGGAGAGGCTGTTGCATCACATTTTTTGAAACCGGCTCCCCTCTGCATTCCCCCTACTTGCCTGCTGTCTCGGTACACTTGCGCATGCGCAGCAGACAAAATGCCGGCAACCAGAAACTCCCATTAGCCCTTGCAAAAGCGCATGACTTCTGGCACACTTTCTGACATTGGATAGTGAGGGCCTCTCCTGAGGTTTCCTTCCTCCATGCGTCTCTTCGATGACGGGTGATGTTCATCACTTTAGGGCATTATTTACCTTCTAGACGTGATTTTAACCTAACTCCATAGCACAGGCACGTTTGGCAGCTGCACAGCACTAGAGAGAAACAAATGACAAGAAGGAGGAGTGCTGCGGCTTGTGCCTTTTCCGATATGCACAGTGCGAAAGAAATTGTGGACGAGAAAGAGAAACGGAGGACAAGTGCTGTTAGAAGTCAACTGTACCAAGCGTCACGAATAAAAGGCCATTCAAGCATACTAGATACACTCCGTTGGAAAGGCAGTACCATTTCTTATGGAGGTGCTGATGTGAACCAGAATATCGTCTGAACCTCACCAGATAGTAGCCGTGCCCTCGCTCCGGTTTGATCGAAACAATTCGGTTAAGTGGTCATTGCAAAATCGTCTGCATGGTGAGGGTTTCCCCCTATTCTTTCTTAAATCTATTCCCCATTGATGCTATAGCTTGGGCTCAGAACGTGGGAACGTGCATCGCAATAAAGAGCATAGTTCGCGACGCCAGCGCAACGGGATGACGCAGAGCTACGAAGACAAAGCTCCGTGCATGCTGTGTGTCCTGTCATCTGCTAGTGTCGCCCGCCCCATTGCAATGCTAAAGCTCCTCTATTGTCGTGGTCGGCAGAAAACCTCATGGAGCGTCTTTATGCAATGCAAGGAACCCTTATTTTTTAAACGTCTCTCCCAAAGAATTTGCTGGTCATGCTGTTGACGGCGCAACACGTAGGAGTTCTGAAAAAGACAAGAACAGCGAAAATACAAAATGCCGAGGTCAACTGGAACTGAAAAACCGTGCTGAGGTCAAGTTTTGTGCACTGTCAAAGGCTGACAGCTTTCTGGCTTCTGGGTCGAGGCCGTTTACTCCCTGTGGCTTCACTTTCGGGTGCCCGATGCGCCATCCAGCCCCCTAGTGGAGTTCAGTGGGTACCCTGGAGTGGCTCAGTAACCGAGCACGGAAACCAGTGAGGCACCGCGGCTGGTCCTGTATTAGAATGGCTCGATGGTCTAGTTAGAGAAAGGGAGTAGGCGAGGAAAGATCATATTTGGTGGTCGAAGCAGGCAGCGCGTGAAAAATCCCACAAGGATAGAAGCTTACGTGTCCCTAGGTCCCTAGCCTGAGCGGAGCTTCAGCGCAGGATCCAGTTGATGCAATCCTTTGAGCTGCAGTAAGGTCCGAACCATGGTCCGAACATCTGGGTAATGTCTTGGGCGAGGATTTGCTTCAGTCCAACACACCACAACTGGAGGTGACACGCAACACCACTTGAAGTACTCAAAAGGTGTGACTGAACTGTAAGAGCGGGTGGCAGCGCTTCAGTCCGCAGCTCTCGGGAGCACTAAATTTCATTTAAGCATGGACCTTGTTTCAAGCATGTCAAGGCCGACTCCAAAATAGCACTGCTCAAGCATGAAGCTAAAGAGTAATAGACTATTATAAATGAAGCCAAAGCTCCCATTACCGGGAATCCCCAGTCGAACCGTTGAACGTCGTCTCAAAATAGCAGCAGGCGTGACGCTGCTACCAGCGCTGGTACTAAAATTTTCATCACGAATGTATCCTTACACATCAAGGAAAAAAACCTTCCGAGCGCTGTGAGCTGGATCCAGAATGCCTACGTGGAAGCAGCAGCTTACCTGTCAAAAATTGCCACAACAGTATAGGCAGTGCTCATAGCTGGTTATGTGCGGCATAAACTGCACGGATCTTTTGATATATGGGGTTTAAACATAAGCTTCTTCCTGGCGCTAGTGGAGGGCTCAAGATTAACTTAGGCCCTTTTTTTTGTACATTTCGCTTCCGTCGAGGTGCGGCTGCCGTACGTGCCCAGGATTCGATTCTGCAGCCTTGCACTCGGCAGCAGAACGTCTTGATCCAAATATGTACAGGCATTTTGCACATCCCGGCCATTCATTCAATAGCAAGACTAGTAAAATTGTCATTGAAGACGGGAGCATATATATGTACTTACTGCAAATAAACTAAACCACCACAATTATACGTCAGCAATCTCAACTACATTTTGAACAGCTACATCTGCACATCTCACCACTTTCGTGATAAAATCTATAAAAACACGTCAGTTGTCGTCAGTGGCATCTCAGTGACCGGACAGCTTTGGGCCTTTAATGGTGATTGAAAGCCGGAACAGGTGAGCTCGTTCAGGTGGTTATGAGGAGAAGGCGGCTCCTTTCTACGACAAAACCCGATTGAGGGCCGGAAAGGAACACTCAGCAATGGCTGTGGTGATCGGTAGCTACAAGTGACGTTTGACAACATCCTTCAACTTGGGAAACTAGCGACAAAGTGAAGAACAACGAAAAGCGAAGAAAAAATGCTGTGGATCTCAAATCCTCTTTCAGTCGTCGAAAGATATTCCACTCTACATCGAAATTCCTCTAGCGTTCTTAGTCGTACGGCAAGCCGACTGCTGGAAGGACTTCTCTCCAGTTTACTTTCTCTTGCTTTTGCAACAGGCACACAGAAATATCGCAGAGTTTTTGCAACACCCTCTAAAAATCTTAAGGCCGTCTGGATGTTCCTCCCCCCCCCCCCCCCCCCCCCCTGAGCTGCATCACTCAAAAGAGACCTACACAGAAGTTTCGTGCAGCACGTTTCGAAGCGACTAGCGATGCACGGGTGTTGTAAATGAGGCCAGGAAGGTATAGAATGGTTAACTCCACCTTTTCGGAGAAGTCGGCGGTGGGGGACTATGGCAACGACAATGCGATCGGTTCTGCAAACACGTGACACTCCTTTGATTGCCTCGAGTCAAGCAAAGCCGTGGCACGTCGCAACATGCTTCCGAACGCACTTTTTTTCTGTACATTGACATGCATGCAGAGTCTACGCCTTGTGCTCCGCTTGCGGTTGTGTGTCCATCGAGGTGATGTGCTGGTGCCTTCACTGGAGCGGAACTTTATTGCGCTCCTGCCACGATATGCCTAACATGAGCTGCTTACTCAGTTGCCAGACTAATTACAAATCGGTGCCCAAGAAACCACTTTTTCAGGTTTCCCTGGGGTAAAGAACAGAACGCCTTGATTAGGGCTACACCACGAGCCAATTTCGTTGTCCCCGCACTTTAAGTTAAGATGTTTGGAACGTCTTCAAAGAATAGTTACTTCTGAAAAATAGGATAGACTTAGAGCTGTTTTATAGAAAAGCGTCTTTAAACTAGGAGGCTTGTTAAAATTGTAAGCAGCGAATGCAGCATTTCAACAGATAGCTCTCTTGCCAAGTTACAGCTGCTATTTAAAAAAAATTGAACTTCTTTCTAGGTTTACGAACTTCACTTTATTGAGGCCGGCATCGTGCGAGAGCCGTCCGACATCAGCACTTACAGAGAGCACCACCATTGCACCGCTTTCACACAAGCGCAATCCCGTCAAAGAGGGCAGTGTGCCCGTCTGATCTTTCTAAGTCATGCACCTCAAGGGATGTCCCCGACTCGAAGTGAGCGCGCTGAGTGTGCTGCTTTGAAGAAAGCGCTTGAAGAGTCTGCCAAATTATTAAATAAAGAGCAGGAAGCGGATGAGATTGCATCCGTGGTGGCCTCGATCATTGGACAAAAAGTTCCACCGCTGTCAGTGTAGTTGCTTGGATGGCATTGTATAGAGGCGTCAATGGCCTCGGCAAACGATCCACAGGTGTATCAAAACTTTTTTAAACATCTTTATTTTGGTTTGCATAACAAGACCGAGGGAGAGCAGGCAAAAGGTGTATCAACACCTGACGAAGGCCTACCCACCCTGTTAACAGATTGTTCACAAAATTAATCCAAAAAGCATCGCAGTACAATATACAATATAACATACAGGATACACAATGAAATATGCACAAAAGTTGCAAATGGAAAATAGGCTATGTATAATCAAATTAAATGTACAGAGTGTAACAAGATATTATTACAAGAAAATGATATTGCCACACTGCGAGCGCCGCCATGCGGCCGAGCGGCATGACTGGGCTTGTGTGGGAGCGAAGAAGAGGACGTCCCCGTTCGAACGCGCGCTGCTGGGTTTTCTGGCCTTCGGATTAACAAAAGCCCTTTTTTTCGTGCCGCCCTACGTTTGTCGGCGACATTTTGGTGGAGCCGCTGGGTATCGTTCCATGAACGCTCACCCCGAGGGCAACTCTGACGCTGATCAGCGACGCTTGGACACAACACCCGTCCATAAAGCGAGCCGCCGCCTGCGAGGCCTACAACCTGAGTTCGGCCAACTGACAGCGCCGGTAAGGGCCATGACATCCACCGCGGCTAGCCAGACAAGTCAGCACTCCGGGAGTGCCCCGCCATTTGTCCTTCACGCACCTCGATCGCCGCCACCGTTCCACGGGGACAGGTTCGAGGACGTCGAAGACTGGTTGGCCAGCTTTGACCGAGTGGCGAGTTTCAATGAGTGGGACGGCGAGCGCAAGCTGCGCAACGTCTACTTTGCGCTGCAGGACTCGGCCAAAACGTGGTTTGAGAACCACGAAGCTTCTTTTACCACCTGGGAGGCTTTTCGTCGAGAGCTGCTAGCGACATTTACCAGCAGCGAAAGAAAAGAGAAAGCGGAAATCGCCCTGCGCTCGAGATCACAGCAGCCGAACGAGGGCGTCGCGATGTTCATCGAGGACATGACGCAACTGTTCAACCGGGCCGACCCTGCTATGCCCGAAGCCCGGAAGGTACGACACTTAATGCGTGGCGTAAAAGAGCAGCTGTTTGCCGGACTGGTCCGTGACCCGCCCCGAACAGTGTCCGACTTCACCAAGGAGGCAATGGGTATCTAGCGCTCTTTACAGGAACGGGGCGCCCACTTCGGACGTCAGGCTACTGTAGCAGCCTCTTCCCAGTCCCAGTATACGCCTACGTCGCTGCCCGCCGAGGACCTTCGGGAACTTGTAAGAAGCCTGGTGCGCGAGGAACTGGCGAAACTTCGCTTTGAAGCTCCACAGGTCAGCGTCGCTGCCATTACGGACGTGGTCCGCGAAGAAATCCGACGAGTTGTGCAGCCACCCCCAGCTCCACACCCGGCGCCCTCCGTTATGACGTACAGCGAGGCGCTACGAAGTCCCGGGCCAGCGATGCGAGCCTTTTCCCCCATCGCTCCTGTGCAATACCTGCAGGAGCCAATCGCAACAGCACCCTCCGTGCGGCAGGAGTTCAGGCCCCCCGTGAGCAAAGCGCACGTTTGGCGTACGCCAAACAATCGGCCGCTCTGTTACCACTGCGGAGAGCCTGGCCATATCCTTCGCCACTGCCCCTACCGCAGGATGGGTTTAAGGGGGTTTTCACCTGATTCACCTCGACCACGCTACGGTGAAAGACCACGGGATATCGAACAGTACTTGGCTGAAAACGTGCAATCTTCGACCTCGCAGCGACGCCAGTCCCGATCGCCATCCCCAAGGCGGTTCTCTTCGCCCGGCCGCCCGTCATCCTCTGGCCAGTTCAGAGGTACGTCCCCACGCCGGGAAAACTGAAGACGGCGTCCTCTGGGGGTAGGACCGCCGCTGCCGCAGACAGTGAACAGCCTCCATCCGACGATTTTATGCGACGACCCCACCCGCCGACCTTAAAGACGATCCCACCGCCGACCTCACCGACAACCTCAGCGACGACCCAATCGACGACGGCACCAAAAACCTCGCCGACAAATTGTAAAACAATTGTTTCCGCCGCCGAAATTCTTGTTGCCGCCGATGGCTATGACGTATCTGCACTCGTCGATACCGGAGCCGACTTTTCTGTCATGAGTAGTAACCTAGCCGCAACCCTCAGAAAGGTTCTAACACCTTGGCATGGGCCGCAGATACGCACAGCTGGTTGCCATGTGGTAACGCCGGTTGGCGTCTGCACCAGCCGTATAAAGATCCGCGGTGCAACTTTCACAGGCTCCTTCGCCGTGCTACGAGAGTGCTCTAAAGAACTGATTCTCGGCATGGACTTCCTTAAAGAGTATGGGGCGGTCATCAACCTGCATGAGCAATTGGTATCGTTTTCGACACAGCGAGCCGTTGATACCGACCCCGAGCCGCACAGAGCACCATTACGCATCTCTGATGACCACACAACGATACCGCCGAGAGCAAGCAAGTTTGTCACAGTCCAGTGTGATACCAGCTCCGGTACTCGGGGCATTGCCGAAGCGAATATGTCGCTGCTACTGTCTCGGCAAGTTTGCGTTGCTCGCGCCCTTGTCGACCTTGTTCACGCGCGTACCACGCTCTTAGTGACAAACTTTAGTTGTGAACCCCAACATTTGACGAAAAACACGGTGATTGCCCATTTTGAAGAACTTGGCGAACATGCCGGCCAATGTGCCTTATCAACAACGGCTCCCGAAATAGCCGAACAGGACACTGCAACAGCCATTAGGACCGACGTGAACCCTGGCCTTCTGACCAATCAGAAACGCCGCGTGGAAAGCCTTATTGACTCTTTCCGCGACTGTTTTGCATCAACATCCAAGGTTCGCCAGACGCCAATAACTAAGCACCGTATTATCGTCGACAGTGACCAGAGACCGCTATGTCAGCGTCCTTATCGTGTTTCGTCGAAGGAGCGCGATGCTATCCGCCGCCAAGTTGCCGAAATGCTCCACGACGACGTCATACAACCATCGACGAGCCCCTGGGCGTCACCTGTTGTCCTCGTCGCAAAGAAGGACGGCAGCCTACGGTTCTGTGTAGATTATAGACGCCTCAATAACGTTACCAAAAAAGATGTCTATCCACTGCCGCGCATTGATGACTCATTAGACCGCCTCCGCCATGCTACCTACTTTTCGTCACTCGACCTTCGTAGCGGTCCCTGGGCGTCACCTGTTGTTCTCGTCGCAAAGAAGGACGGCAGCCTACGGTTCTGTGTAGATTATAGACGCCTCAATAACGTTACCAAAAAAGATGTCTATCCACTGCCGCGCATTGATGACTCATTAGACCGCCTCCGCCATGCTACCTACTTTTCGTCACTCGACCTTCGTAGCGGTTATTGGCAAATCGAGGTCGACGAACGTGACCGAGAAAAGACCGCCGCCGTTGCTGCATTTCCCCAGCCAACAGATAAACGAAGCTTGCGGCGTTTCCTGGGGCTTTGCGCCTATTATCGGAGGTTCGTTCAAAATTTCTCCGAGCTCGCAGAGCCGCTGACTCGCCTGACAAAAGACTCTGAACCCTTTTTCTGGGGCCAAGATCAGGAAAAAGCTTTCATAGAGCTTAAGGCCCGCCTCCAATCTACGCCTATCCTTGCCCACTTCGACGAGCAGGCCGACACGGAACTGCACACAGACGCCAGCAATGTGGGCCTCGGTGCGGTGATTGTGCAGTGGCAAGACGGTGTGGAACGCGTGATCGCATACGCAAGTCGCACTTTGTCCCGTTCCGAAGTGAATTATTCCACAACGGAAAAGGAGTGTCTCGCTGTTGTGTGGGCAATCACAAAATTTCGCCCATACCTGTACGGCCGCCCGTTTCGAGTCGTCAGCGATCATCACTCCTTGTGCTGGCTTGCGAACCTCAAAGATCCATCGGGGCGACTTGCACGGTGGAGCCTTCGGTTGCAAGAGTTCGACGTCACCATCGTGTATAAGTCGGGTCGGCAACATAGCGATGCAGACTGTCTCTCCCGAGCTCCTCTTCCGTGCCCACCAGATGAGTCCGACGACGATTCTGCTTTCCTCGGCGCTGTCACCACATCCGACCTTGCCCACCACCAGAGGGCCGACTGCGAACTGCTGCCTCTAATCGAGTACCTCGAAGGAACCGCTCCGTCTCCGCCCAGACTCTTCTCTCGCGGACTTTCGTCGTATTGCTTAATAGATGAAGTCCTCTACAAGAAAAACTACGGCCCGACCGAAACTGCGTATCTCCTCGTTGTCCCAACCGCACTTCGTCAGGAAGTTCTCGCTGCATGCCACGACGACATTTCTTCTGGCCACCTCGGTTTTTCCAGAACATTGGGACGCCTCCGCCACAAGTACTACTGGCCACGGCTTGCTGCGGTCGTCCAACGCTACGTTCGAACCTGCCGTGAGTGTCAACGACGGAAGGTACCACCGACAAAACCGGCCGGCCTTCTGAAGCCAATTGATCCACCGCAAATCCCATTCCAACAAGTCGGCATGGACTTACTTGGCCCATTCCCGGTGTCCTCCATGGGAAACCGGTATATTGTTGTTGCCACGGACTACCTAAGCCGCTATTGTGAAACCAAGGCTCTTCCCCGTGGCACCGCGGCTGAAATTGCACAGTTCTTTGTTCACCACATCGTGCTTCGCCACGGCGCCCCCGTGGTTGTATTAACTCACCGGGGAACCGCGTTTACGTCGGCTCTTACACACGAGGTCCTCCGTCTTAGTGGCACCAGTCATAGAAAAACTACTGCTTACCATCCTCAAACGAATGGACTTACTGAGAGGCTGAACAAGACCATCACAGATATGATGTCTATGTATGTCGACGCTGACCATCGCAACTGGGACGAAATACTTCCCTACATCACGTTTGCGTACAACACCGCCCTCCAAGAAACGACGCGCTTCACCCCCTTCCGTTTGGTGTATGGCCGAGATGCCCTGACCATGCTTGACGCCATGCTGCTCCCGGATTGTACCCCCTCGTCTGCCCCAGGCGCTGACCAATTCGTTCGCGATGCATAAGCCGCTCGCCACCTTGCTCGACAACGCATTCGCCACCAGCAGACAACTGACGCCCGGCGTTACAACCTCCGCCACAGGGAGGTGATTTACCAACCCGGCGAGCACGTCTGGGTATGGAGCCCTATACGTGTGCGCGGTCGCTCTGAAAAGCTTCTGCGGCGCTACTTCGGTCCCTACGAGGTGCTACGTCAACTCAGCGATGTGAACTATGAAGTGTACCCGCAAGGAGTTGTCCGGTCTTCTCGCCCGCCCAAGTCTGAAGTCGTCCACGTGTCCCGCATGAAACCGTATTACGCCCGTTAGCCCCTCCCGGAGTTCACATTCAGTGCTGCCGCCACACGCCATCGCACTTTCGGTGTCTCCACACTCTTTATCCCCCTTGCCGGAGGCATCGAGGCGATGCCTCTTGAAAGGAGGGGGGCAATGCCACACTGCGAGCGCCGCCATGCGGCCGAGCGGCATGACTGGGCTCGTGTGGGAGCGAAGAAGAGGACGTCCCCGTTCGAACGCGCGCTGCTGGGTTTTCTGGCCTTCGGATTAACAAAAGCCCTTTTTTTCGTGCCGCCCTACGTTTGTCGGCGACAATATGCACTAAAGGGATACTTAAATGAATCATCATCATCATCATCATCATCAGCCTTACTACACCCACTGCAGGGCAAAGGCCTCTCCCATGTCTCTCCAATTAACCCTATCCTTTGCCAGCTGCATCCACGCTTTGCCTGCAAGCTTCATAATCTCATCCG
Organism: Amblyomma americanum; assembly: GCF_052857255.1. Taxonomy (NCBI): domain Eukaryota; kingdom Metazoa; phylum Arthropoda; class Arachnida; order Ixodida; family Ixodidae; genus Amblyomma; species Amblyomma americanum. Next base: position 10,388,267 of record NC_135497.1, on the reverse strand, counting down.
CCCACCTAACCTTCTGCCGCCCCCTGCTACGCTTACTTTCTCTTGGAATCCACTCCGTTACCCTTAAGGACCAGCGGTTATCTTGCCTTCGCATTACATGCCCTGCCCAAGCCCATTTCTTTCTCTTGGTTTCGACTAGGATGCCATTAACCCGTGTTTGTTCCATCACCCACTCTGCCCGCTTCCGATCTCTTAACGTTACACCTATCATTTTTCTTTCCATGGCTCGCTGCGTTGTCCTTAACTTAAGCTGAACTCTTTTCGTTAGCCTCCACGTTTCTGCCCCGTAGGTGAGTACCGGTAAGATTATGCTGTTGTACACTTTCCTCTTGAGGGAAATTGATAAACTGCCACTCATGATCTGCGAGAATTTGCCATATGCGCTCCACGCCATTCGTATCCTTCTAGTTATCTCCCTCTCATGATCCGGATCAGCTGTCACTACCTGCCCTAAGTAGACGTATTCCGTCACAATTTCTAGGCTCTCGCTGCCAATTGTGAACTGTTGTTCCCTTGCTAGGCTGTTGAACATTACCTTGGTTTTCTGCATGTTAATTTTTAGACCAATCGATCTGCTCAGCCTGTCTAACTCATTGATCATGATTTGCAGTTCACCTCCTAAGTGACTCAGCAAGGCAATGTCATCAGCAAATCGCAGATTATTAAGGTATTCTACATTTATTCTTATTCCCAACTGTTCCCAATTCAGGCCTCGAAATACCTCCTGTAAACTTTCGGTGAACAGCATTGGCGAGATCGTGTCTCCTTGCCTGACGCCCTTCCTTATTGGAATTTTATTGCTGACTTTATGGAGGACTATATTAGCTGTGCAGTTGCTATATATATCTTCCAGTATTTTGACATAAGGCTCTTCTACCCCCTGATTACGCAATGCCTGTATGACTGCTGAGGTTTCCACTGAGTCGAATGCTTTCTCGTAATCAATGAAAGCTATATATAGAGGTTGGATATATTCTGCGCATTTCTCTATCACCTTATTGGTAGTGTGAATATGATCTATTGTGGAATATCCTTTACGAAAGCCTGCCTGATCATTTGGTTGATTAAAGTCTAACGTTGCCCTGACTCAATTAGCGATTACCTTAGTAAATACTTTGTAGGCAATAAATGAATACAGGCCATCAAAGGGACAAACGTTCAGACACAATAGTCTTGAAAAGAAAATATGAAATTCAGAAAGTGCGGCTGAAGTGTTGGGTTAGGCTTCTAGAAGTAAGCTGACCAGGCACTGCACTTTTTAAATTGCTGATTGCTAGAGTTTTCGAGGGCTAAATCTAAGATTTGTCGATGGGTGTGTAACAAGCTAGGTATGTGGTATGTCGGTCTCCCAAAGCGGTAGTTTGTTCGAACATTCGGGACGTTGTACGTCTTGTGACATAGACTTATTAGGATGGAAAGTTGGGCTAGTTGGGTTACGTTCATTTTAAAGGAAAATACAGCGCGAACAAAGGCGACACACGAAGAAGAGGTGCACAACACAAACGCTGTCTTGCAACTAATATTTTATTCAAGAGAAAAACACATATAAAAGTGACCGATAAAACGGCGAAGTAACCAATCACATGAGGCAGTCAACACAAGGAACAAACTCAAAAACTGAACAGATAGCACGGGGAACCCTTTTCTATGACCCATGGCAAATCAGGTATTGCCCAAGAACCGTATCAAAGCATCACATAATGTTATAGAGAGTTGGCTGATGCACGCGCTAATTTTACACTTTATGAAAAAAGCTTCCATAATCTCTAGAGAGATTATGGAAGACGTAGACTTAACTGTAGTGTGCGAAAAATGTCTTCAAAATTTTGTCTGTTTGCGTTAATCAGCTTGTGTACATAATTTGCAAGCTTTTTCTTGTAAGTCTATTCAATGGAAAGAAGGCTCTGTTTCAGGAAATACTTAATACTTTTTCGTGCTTTCTCTAATGGGTATGTTTGCTATAGCACTTACAGCTCTTTTTTGCAGTAGAAATGTTTTTTGTTGGTTTGTGTTGTGGTTCCCCATACCAGTAACCCATACTGAATTTATGAATAAACAAGTGAATAGTAAAGCTGTCTTTATAATTTCACTGCTGGCAGAATTCTGAACTTATTTAAAATGCCGACAGACTTAGATATCTTACTGCTTAAAAGTCTAAATGATCAGACCGTAGCAAGTGTTCCTGAAAAAACACACCTAAGAAGATTGCCTTCAAACTTAATCCAGAAGCCGTCTGATACAGTTTTACATGCAAGAATAGTCCATCAGCTTCATTACTCATGTCAGCCCCATCTTCCTAAATGCTTTCCAACGCAGTGGCTCCAGAGCATTCAAGATGGCAGTCAAGAATCGCTCATGAGAAAGCACGTTTTGCCTGGCCCTACCAGTTTCAGCTCCAATTCGAGAACATCTTCGATTTTTTTTAGTACACTTAGACGTTTAGGACTCTTACCAAAGAAAGAGTAATGTGACTAGACTAGATTATTAGCCTTTTTGATTTCCTTTGATGACTCTGCAGCATACACTACGGCAAGCTGGAGAAGTGACGTCTGCGATGGGCATGACAGAGATAAGGGTTGCATTTCTGCTTAAGAAAAGCCTGTACCCATCCGCGCCAACCAGAGAAGTTCGCAGCCCCCACAAATGAACAAGAAATCATCTTCGTTGAGCCGAGTCCAGATGTGCTGAACTCGTTCAGGATATGCGTGTTTGCAGAAAAAAATTTGAGGAGACACTTAAGCTCCGTCTCAAGGCTATGATGCGATAGCATAATGGGCTAGTTAATGCTCATATATACGGAATTGGTCCTACTCGACTTTACATTTACAGATCCCTGGGAGTCATCATACCACTGCTGGCACAGTGGTGCAGCAGTTAAGCGACATGTCACTGCCCTGCGATGGCAGATGCTGCCACCGGTGGCGCTTTTCTCGCCCAGTTTGCTCTTCTCGAGAGAACAATAATTAATTTAAATGCCACCTACTTGATCGCGAGGCCTACTGACCAGGCGCACTGGTCCCTACTAAAGCCCCTCAGTCCCCACCGGCTGATGCCCCGGTCCTGTGGATCACGATGCTGACCACGTCTTCGGAACGCGGGCCCTGTGTACAAGGATGCTCCAGCGCTGACATCCAGCTAAGGCGACGTGGCAGCACAAAGTCCCTTCACCTGATCCTCCTCAACACTCCTTTCATGGAACAGCTGTGTCTCTTGAAACAACGTACTACCTGGGTTTTTGTCTGTACTCTGCGTCCGAGATAGTGTACGAACCACCTGCGTTCGGTAGCAGGACTGTATGAGTGCGACTTTGTGGTTTAATCGTGCGGACCATTAGTGTGATAGGACTGTGGTGTTTTCTGTAGCGTTATCTTGGTGTATGTGTAGTGCACTGTTTTGTTTGTTGTTCACTCATGTATAAAGTGCGTCTTGAGTTTCCCCTTCGAAGCCTTCTCTCTGCTTTACAGGTGTACACACAGAGCGCTTACCATTCCACAATGTAAGCACACTTTCGTGTGACAGGGTGCAAGGCTTTTAGGAACACCTCTTTGAGCTACGTGGTCAGTGTAAACTCTAATGCACAGCAAATGGCTGTATAACATTCCAATGCAGATTGCACTCAAAATCGCATGAGAAGAACCAGTGGGAATGTTACAGGGCTTACCAATAGGTAAAGTATGGTTGGATGTGGGGAAATCCTTCTTGAGCACCAGTTTGCGCTGCCACTTTCCATAAAGCCAGAGCAGCTCAGAAACTGCAGTGGAAGAAACACACTCAACATGTAGAGTAAACACTTAGTGTCATATTTTTGATGAACAGACATTGCCACATATACAGAACAGGTAGGACCATTCAATCAACACTACCCATATTGACATTCCGTAAGCATTACGTGTACCCTGCTATTTAATCCTTCTGCCTCTGCATTACAAAAAAAAAACATGATGGGAGGAACTGGGTCAAGAAATGTGCGGAGCTAAAATTTTTGTATAAAAGGTAACACCTGCACATCATTACACTTGTACTCTTTAAGCAGTTTTTATACAGTTGCAATACACACAAAACAGTTGGAAATGTGTAGTCATTTACTAAGTTCACTCAGTACGCATCCCATCGCAACATGTCACAATGACTGAAGTGACACCTCCTTCCTTTTCTGAAAAACAGAAGTGCAATACCAGCCTCCTATTAGAGCTGCTCTTTCTCTACCCAGGCAGTTACATGCAAGGCACCACAGCAAAATGGACACGGGGACAATGCTTGTGAACTTGATTCATTTTATCCTTGAGAAATTCTTGTGTCCTGAGCGCGCCAATTAAAAGGTGGCCCTGGTTTTGCAGACGTAGATTCCTATGAATCTCAAGACAACCGGAGTATGAAGATAAGAATTCTTGGAGGCAGGTCCAGTACCGACTGTTCTGTAGCTTGAAACATTGAGACAGAAAATTGCACAACACAGCTGCGAGTCCTGAAGATCTTCTGAAAGGCTACTATGCAGTGCAGGGAGCCAGAGAGTAAGTAAGGGGTGCTGTTGCACTTGACTGCCGGAGGCATTGATGCTTTTTCATTAGGCTAGATACTAGGTAACGGTCTCCATGGCACTTGATTCAAACGGTGTCAGTTAATAACATGCCTGGATGAAAGGCGTGTGCACCACAGCATTGCAAAAGGGTGCAGTACCAGGCTTATTTTGCAGCAGGAGGCCGACCCCACTTGCAAAGATGATGTGGCGGGCTAGAGACCTCCAGCGGCAGCAGCAGTTTATGTCTGCTATTTCCCTCAGTTCAACGAACAGCTTCATGCTTGATCAGCCTGAACAAGGGAGCCTGGAAAGGGCACTCACTTGGCTGTGACTGCAACGGTTCACTTGAGCACAAGGCCTGGGTTGGCCGAGTCTGTACATAATGCGGAGCTGGTCGCGGTCTGTGCAGACTGCAAGAAAAGTGATGACTGATGATCACCACTGTGCGGCTATACTCGTTGTGTCCAAAAGCTGTGTTGGACATCTGTCAGTAATTTGCAGCTTGGTGTAAGCAAAATTGCAGATCAGCAGACATTTGTGTTCTACGTTGTAATGACTTGGTATTGCCATTGTGTTAGTCATTGATGAATGCATTCACGATTGCTCAGCTCCATGAGTCCCAAGCCAGGTGCCTGCTACCTCGTCTGATACCGGTCGTTGGCTGTTCCTCGAAGTTTACTGTTCAAGTCAAGTCAAAGTCAAATTTATTTTTCTCCGAGAGGAAGAAAGGGGGCAACGGAAAAAAGCTGCACATGCGCAGCTTGACGAAGCCCGGCCCCCTTGGGTACAGTTCAGCAGCAATTCAAGAAAAATAAACAAAGGACGCTCAATGACAAGCATTGTACAAGATATATACATATGGACGACAATGTCAGGGTTTTATACGTGAGATGCAAAAAGTAAGCGGCTGACATAATACAATGCACGTGGTACAGGGCGTAGTTGCAGCAATATGTAAGCAATGGGAACCACAAAGCAAACTGCAGCTTACATTAAATGTCTTCGATTCAGAGCTGAACAGTTTGCTTGTGACAGTTTGTGAACAGTGGCAAGCTGTAGGATACATGTCGCTTGTATTTGTGGGAAATATGGAACCAGGTACTGCAGGTGACGACATTGGTGAAGGGGCACTGCAATGTTCTGCAAGTTCTTTGGCTCCATGAAAAGTATTCGACTAGTGGCAACGTGCAGCACTACAAGGTTATGGGGTGCCATTATTCCAAAGCAGTGAAGACGTAGCTACACCGCAAGTTTATAAAACAGCTTGCCATTTGCAGAGACATAGCTTGCGGGGAAGTATAATTCCACACTTTCCCAATAGTTCTTCCCATCCAAAATTTCCAGCTTACCATGCAGGCTGCCAAGCAGGCCAGCACAACGTTAGTGGATGTGCATAATCCTGGTCACGTGAGGTTGAATGTCCCAAAGCTTCATACAGACATAAGCGACGCAACAGTGGGAGCTCCAGATTAATTTAAACCGCAGTGGTGGCAAGTTCTGTGAAGATTAAATGCAAAAACGCCTGCGTGCTGTGTTGTGTCAGTGCATGTCAAAAAACCCCAGATGACGTCAACAGATTCTAATGAGTAGATGTAGCTCAGAAGCACATCAGACATAGGTGTCACTGTCACTACAGTACCCACTGCTACGAGCACTGCAGGTAGTACTGCATGTCCTACGGCCTGCAGTACTCGAAGCAGTCCCCATTCACATGGCACTTTGTACCACAGTGATGGCACGCGTAAATGATGTGCCTGGTTGGCACCCTTGAGAAAGGAGCTAGGATGCCTGGTCCATACACCTTTCCCAGGCTCTGACGAGGATCTCAGCTAGTTCCTCCACTCCTTCACCAGCCGACAGATGGTAGCCATCACCAGCAAAAAGGTGCCTCTTTGGTGCTTTAGCTGCATCCGGGAAGCAATGCTGAAAATAAAATAGAATTTGTTCAGAAATAGGGCGAACTGAGGCAATAAATGAAACATGGTATGGTATCTAGGGTTTATGTCCCAAACTGACTAGAGCTATGAGGGCTCCTGCAGTGGAGGGTTCCGAATTAACCTCGAATATTTGCAACATCACACAGTAGCACATGGGTGCCATTTTGCCTCCACCCAACCTGCGTCACCGGGCTTGGCGAACGCCCTAGGCACTGAGCAACCAGCGCGGGGAAGCATTTAAAACATCACAACAGTATAGAGCTACAGCAAAATTTCACCTTTATGGTAGATTTTCGAAGAAGACAACACATGAACGGGCAGAAACAAAGCAGACCACATAAACACAGCACTTACCCAAAAGAGAATTAATTTGAACACGTGAAACTTCTGCCATATAAAACACGTATCAGATCAAAATCTGAGTACGCCAGTCCGATCTGGAACCCAGCTCAGATACACCTCATAAATGTTCTCGAATCAATTCAAAGCCATGCCGTCAATTTCATGCATCATATACTCTTATACGATCAGCGTTTCATCTCTGAAGGTCAGCCTTGAAAGCTTTGTTAAATATTTTGAGGCAATGATGCTACCCCCCCCCCCAAGATGTCTTCACGGCACAACATTGCGAGCAAACCGCCCACTGTGTCTGAGGGAAGGATGCCTCGGCCACTTCCAAGAACAGTTGGGAAGCGCCCATTAGTCCCTCCGAGGGAGAGCGGTGTCGATGTGTGAGGGCCAGTTGCGCGGAGGGTACGATCGCGTGGAAAGGTCAGAAAAGCCAGACACTCAGCGACCCTGGAGAAGCAAGGCTCTCGTTTCGACGCTCTCTGGCCAGTGCTTCTTTTATCTCTGTATAGTTGCAAATAAATCCCCGTTCGTTGTTTTCAACTGTATTGTTCTCCCGTACGTCATTAAAAAACGAACAAGCCTCATACTTTGAAGCCGCATTGCCAGGCTTTGTTTGGTGCACAAAATTCTTCACAGTTCACTCAATCAAGCACCTTACATTGTGCATTGCACTCACATATCTCACCATGCTGTGCATCCGTTTCAAATAGAGAGAGAGAGAGAAAAACTTTATTGTTGGAGAGGAAGTTGGGGCACGCCCCTGGGTCTCCGCACGACCCCACTGCACTCAAGTGTTTATGTCCCTAAGGTCCATAACACTTCAGGTAGCTCACCCTGTTGCTCGCACAACGTTTTCAGGACCTTTTTTTCCCCCGAGCAATTGTGGACTGCAATGCCCTTCCCCTTGAAGTCGCCACCGTCACGTGCGCATTTTCATTTCTTGAAGCCTTGACAATGTATTTTCAAAGGGTATGCCTGTACCTAATTTTTTTTTCAAATATCTGTAACCCCACTGCTCATATGTTACCTCTTGAGGTGGTCTTTGAAGAAAACAATGTGAAGTGAAGATAAAATGTCCGAATATATATTCATGGCAGGTCACCAAGCAGACATGCTAGGATAAATACTAGGATAAATGCCTGAATGTGTCCCTTAGCTAGGTGGGCTCGGCATCATGATAGCGAGCATATACTGGTACAGTCACCACCTCCTGCTGCAGTCTTCTGATTTTCTATAGTTTTCTGCTCCTATTTAGCTTCATGTTTTTGAGCATGAATCTGCAAACCGACATATGCACCCACTGGTACTGCAATGTGCAGCCATGCATCCTTCAAGGTCGGTTATAACCTTGCAGGCAGGCCCACTGAGTTTCAAAATGACACCAGCTATTCTATCGAGCGTACTACTTGCCGTGAGAGACAAGACCCTGCACTCCTCTGAACACTCACCCAGTTAACAGATATCATGATTTTACATTTCTTACCCAGCATTTTAGGTGCTGAAAAAAACAACCTTAACATCAGCCAACCTCTTAAGATTGTGTGGAGAGTGTGAAGGTAAACAATGACAGCAACAGTGTGCTCTGCCTTTTCTTAAAGCTGTCAGCAAACTGCATTCACAAAACGTGATGGCTGCAGCACATTTTCTTCAATGCAAATGAGAATATAAGTTGGGCAACTGGCACAGGTCACCCGCATACATAGCTGCTTAAAACTTTCGTCCATTTCGTCACGGCAAGACCTATTCAAAGAAATCAAAGTAATACATAATCAATGTCCTTTTCTTGATATTGCAATGCGCGCAACTTAATAGTGAAAGTAATTGTGTCGCCATGCGCTATATCATGAGTTCTTACTAAGAGTTCGTGAAGTGAGCACAAACCGTGTGGTATACTGCATGCAATCATTTCTCATGCAACAAGCAGTTGAGCTAGTATGCCAACAAGGTGGAAACTGCCCATGATTGATGATTGTTTTGTAGTACCTGTGGGCGCACGCCTCAATTCGCAACTGTTTTGCTCTAAAAAATATAAAGTGCAAATTATACAGTACTATATGGAGGCTGAGATGACAGCAGCAGGGGGCGAAGACTACGTCAATGTATGATCAGTTTCTCTTTTACCAGGAGGCCGGCCACATGCATTAAACAACTTTCCCTAGACTGTTTGTCTTTTGTTCACCACAGACAAACGGAGATTTCCTGTACGCCAAATAAATGTTGTTGCAAGCCAGCACTATGTTGATCTGGTCTTATAATAAACTGCACATCTCCAACAAAAATTTTAATTTTAACCCGTTTCAAAGCCGACTCATTGGGAACGTTGGGTTAAAATTAAAATTTCTGGTTGGAGGTGTGCAGTTTATTATAAGTCTTCAAAGCCAACCAGACAGACAAATCTGTCAAAATGTTTAGCTTTCAATCATCTGGTCTTCTACTTGACTTTTTGTGCTCTGTTCACTCCAAAGGCGTACAACAAGACAAGCATGTCGGTAGTCACGAACAGCTTCAGGATGAATATGGACGTCATCCGCTTAAGCGTAGCCGTAAGCTTGCGGTTGAGCAGCTGCCCTAGCAAAAAAACCATAGGAAACCAATAGCCTATCGGATTATTCACACCTATGGGTGTGTTGTGTACTGGTCTTACAGGCTTGCTGGAATATTGGTCTTATTGGCCAAATAGTGTATTGGTACATACCAACAGGCCTATAAGACCAGTATGCTGACACACACATAGCTGTCAATACGTGCTCTGACATCACACAGTACACGGGCCTCTAGAATTTCGCCTCCATCGAAATTCGTCCGCCACAGCCGGGAACGGAATGTGTTCCAAAAAAGGGGACCACAGGGTAATAACAAATTTTTAAGACACCCAAGTTCATCATCATCAATATTATCAGCCCAACTATGCCCAGTGCAGGGCAAATTCCTCTCCTATGTCTCTCCAATTAACCATGTCCTTTGACAGCTGCTGCCACCGTATCCTGGCAAACTTCTTAATCTCATCCGCCCTCCTAACTTTCTGCCGCCCCTTGCTACGCCTCCCTTTTCTTGGAATCCACTCAGTTGTCCTTAACGACCAGCGGTTGTCCTCCCTTCGCATTACATACCCTGCCCAAGCCCATTTCTTCCTCTTGATTCCTATGCGTAAGTCTTGACGGGGATGTGACGGGAGGTCGATCGTCTACAACTAGCACATCATGCTGCTGTTCCGCGGTATTAACCGTCCCCGTGGCGTTTGTGGTTGTGGTGCAGGGCACGAGCAGGCCGTCGCAGTACTGCATCGTGTGGGACGACTTCAGCTTTACGGCGGACGAGCTGCAGAAGCTGTGCTACTACCTCTGGCACAATACGCCCGCTGCTCGCGCAGCGTTAGCATCCCGGTGCCGGTCTACTACGCGCTCCTGGCCGCGTACCGGGCCAGGAACCACGTGATGAGCAAGGTGGACGTGTCTAGCTCGAGCAGCGACTCGTTCGGGGGCAGCGCCGGCTCCGTCTCTCCCAACCCAGTCAGTACGTGGGGGCCGTCAAGGGGCTCGAGTCCCTTCCCAACGCCATGTACTTCGTGTGAGGAGGACCACTGCCTGATGAGCAATGCTCAGTTCATTCCATTCCATTCCAAAAACCTTTATTTCCACCAGAGAAGAGGCTCCCCTACTCCCCATCTCTGGCACGCAGGCCTAGGGGTGGGGGCCGGGAGCCTCGCATCTAAAGGCAGGCATAGAGTTCTTGGTCTCTTGCGGCCTCCAGTGCCAGGTGAATGACTTTTTTCTGCACGGCGGGGTCCGCGCTTTGCAGAAGGGTTTCCCAGGCTTCCTTGCTATTTATTCCTTCTTTAATCCCTGCGGAGTGTGTACATTCCCAAATGATGTGATCTAGGGTCCCCCTATTCTCACATTTTTTGCATTTTTCCTCTATTTCCTTTTCCCTAAATACGTGTGATGCCCACACCGGGTTTATGAAGTTCCCAGCTTGTAGTCTACGCCATGTTGTAGCTTCTTTATTCCCTAGTGTTTTGTCCGGCGGAGGGGAAATCCTCCTTTGACTTCTATAGCTCTCTATTATTTCTGCATAGTTGATCAGTCTCTCATCCAGGTCCTTGCAGTCGGGCGGCTCTCCCCTGGCTCGGAAGTAGAGGTCTCGAGCCAGGGTGTTTGCCGCCTCGTTTCCAGGGATGGATGCGTGAGCTGGTACCCACACGATGCGTACGTCCCTCCCAATTTCCTTCTTTTTTAGAATTTGTGCTGCTTCTAAGGCAATCCTCCCTCTGCCATAATTGTAGACTGCAGTTTTGCTGTCACTAGCTATAATTTTGGCCTGCGTTCCTACGCATGCGAGCGCTATTGCGACTTCTTCCGCCGTTTCCGGGTTGCGGCTTCGAATGGATGCTGCTATCTCAGGTTCCCCCTTTCCGTTGACCACTGAGGCCACGGCTGCTCCTAGCTTCCCACTTGCTGCATCTGTGTATGCCACTGCTTTCTTATCTAGACTGTCCAGTCCTCTGGCCATGGCTTCTGCCCTCTTTTCCCTTCTTTCCTTGTTGAATTCTGGGTGCATATTTTTGGGCAATGGGTCTACTCTGATCTTTTCCCTAGCACATTTTGGAATGTCTTGTTTCTTTTGCATCCCCCTGTCGGTTTGCCTGTCGACCGCTTCTAGTATAGCTCTGCCGGTGCTCGTCCTGCTGAGCCTATCTAGCTGCGCTGATCTTACCGCTTCAGCTATCTCACTCCAGTTGTTGTGAAGCCCCATATTTAGTAGCCTTTCGTTTGAGGTGCTTATTGGCAAGCCCAGCGCCTTCTTATAGCTTTTCTTGATTATGGCATCAAGCTGCCTTTTTTTCTGTTGCCCCTATCTTGAGGAAGGGGGTCGCGTAGCTGATCCTACTTAGTATATATGCCTGTACTAGTTTCATTAGGCTCTTCTCTTTGAGGCCTCTACCTCTAAGCGATATCCTTCTGAAAATTCCCGTGACTTGCGTCGCAAACTTGTCCAATCTTTTTAGGGTTTCATCATTGTAGCCGTTACTTTGTATGAATAGGCCCAGAATCCTGATCATATCTACCTTAGGCACCAGTTTTCCTTCCACAGTGATTTTAAAGTCCTCACCCTGCTTGAGCCTGTTTCTTTTTGGGTTGTATACCAGAAGCTCAGATTTCTCTGGTGAACATGCCAGTCCTCTTTGTGCTGCATACTCTACCACAGTGTCTGCTGCCTTCTGGAGTTTCCTTTCTATTTGCCCGTCGTCTCCTTTGTTTATCCAGACATTGATGTCGTCTGCATACATACTGAACTTTAGACCCTCTATTCCTTGAAGTAATTTAGGTAACCCTCTCATTGCTATGTTGAAGAGGAGTGGGGATAGTACCGACCCTTGGGGGGTGCCCCTGCTGCCCAGTTCTATGTTCCCTGATTCTATGTCCTGATATTTGATCCTCGCTGTTCTCCCAGTTAGGAAGTCCTTGACATAGTTATATGTTCTCGGACCTACCTCTAGACTATGTAGTTCCTCTAGTATAGCCTCGTGTTTGACGTTATCGAACGCCTTTTTGAGGTCGAGACCTAGGATTACTTTTGCATCTTTGGATTGGGATTCGATTATGTCGTGCTGCAGCCTCAGCATCACGTCTTGCGTACTCAGCCCCGGGCGGAAGCCAATCATCTCGCTTGGCCAGAGCTCGTTGTCACTGAGCCGTCATGACGTCATCATGCCATACAAAAGTATGGCATGGTGGGTGTGTAACGTACCAAAGTGCTCATGGGATATGAGGTATTGACGTGAAGGGCTCCGCATTAGACTTGAACACCTGCTGGTTCCTTAGCGTGCACTGCCATCGCATGGCACACGGGTGTCTTCCCATAGCCACTGTGCCATCACGGCGGGTCAGTTATAGGAACAATGTAAGCTATGTGCACAAGAACCAACGTCTACACATGAAGGCTCATTGACAAAAAAGTGCGCTAGACAGTGCCGTTAAGAAACTTAGTCTCGTTGGCAAACAAAACGCGGGACATAAGGTGTGAACAGGCTGGTTGCCCACAGTTAATGCCATCAAAGCTACTCTATAAAATAATTATGCGATGTTTCGCCGAAATTGCGAAAATTCCTGGAAGCGACTTTACGTGTCTTTCGAGAGGCGTTGCAATCCCTGCGGCGGCCATTTTCGAACAGTCTACGCTATTTTACCGCGGTAGCAATTACTTTAGCTTCGTCCTTCTCCAAAACGACGGCCACGTAGCTGGATTCCACTTACTTTTCTCGCGGCGCAATAGCGCAGATGGTTCGAATTGAGCGCCGTATAGAGTTTGTAGCGCCTCGCCAGCTGACGTTGCATTTGCACTCACCCTTCTAGGCACATCGTGTGCGGTTGCGGTTTAGCGGGAAGTACGTATTCCGCACTTTGCAAGGCATCTCCTCTTGCCCTTGGCTAGGAACTCGCCGTTGGCGGCGGCCACCAAAATGTACTAAGAATTTCTTATTAGCTAGACAATTGATTTTGTGACCTATGCCGCGGCTGAGTTTTTTTGTGGTTATCACCTAGTATAACGACATCTTAAGGTACTAAAATTCCAGCATTTCCTGCTCTCAGTTCAATCCCGTTGAGAAATTTACTTAAACGATTGCTTGAACAACGTCACATAATGGTCACGACACGAAACTTTATTTGTTTTAATAGTCACATAAGAATACAGTCAACAAATTTTCACGAGGACATAATTTTTCGAGTTTTCATATTTCTTAAAAATTAGGCCAAAATGTCGACTTGAAATTCGCGAGATTGTTTTGAAAGAAGCACATTGTTTCTACTTTCAATTCCTTCCTTCCTAGGAAACACATTGAACGTCCTTGCCGTTCAGCGTTAATCTGATTTTATTTTCGAAATACCTGGCCTAGGTTATGTAGGAACGACTTTCCACTCCTTCAATTCACGGTAAATTTCAGCGTGTCTTGCCACGTGTATGAGCTTCATACGTTTTGCTGTTAGGTCCAGCATTGCGCTCACTAGAGTACGGCCTGCTACGATGCTTGTGTGGGCGCATCATACAAGCATGAAACACTCTCGCGGAAGAGGTGAGGGCCTGCCTCTTGCACTTATCGAAAGCTCGTGAATATAACGCGATAGCGTTAAAGGCCCCGTTTTTCCAGAAAATCTGGTATTTGCCTTGTCGGCGTCATGAGCGAAAAATCACGGGCATGGCTCTTGCAGGTGGTCTAATAATAATAATTGCTTTTTTGGGGAAAGGAAATGGCGCAGTATCTGTCTCATATATCGTTGGACACCTGAACTGCGCCGTAAGGGAAGGGATAAAGGAGGGAGTTAAAGAAGAAAGGAAGAAAGAAGTGCCGTATTGGAGGGCTCCGGAATAATTTTGACCACCTGGGGATCTTTAACGTGCACTGACATCGCACAGCACACGGGCGCCTTAGCGTTTTTCCTCCATAAAAACGCAGCCGCCGCGGTCGGGTTTGAACCCGGGAACTCCGGATACAGGTGGTCTCCAGAGAGCAACCTGTTGGAGGCTGGTGGGCCACCTAGGTGACGTTAAGGGTTACGCAATCGCGTCATACCGGTAAGGCGGATCTTGTGTCCCCTCCAATTTTTCTTAGCAATGAAAGCATAAAATGCACGAGTATTTAAACTTGAAAAAACTGGCCAGGGCGTAATTTGATCATGTACAGATCAGGAGAATGTCCTTCGATGTAGTTGTGTGCAGCCTTCGCGTGCATGTCTTATGTTATTCGTGTGTTCGGCCTAATATTTTGTTACCTCTTGAGTTCGCGATGCTCCCGGCGCGGGAAGCTGTGTTCTCAGCATGCAAGCTGGCAATTTGAATCAGTGGCATAACTATGTGCTTGCAAGTTTTGTTTCAGGTCTTCAGCAGTAGGGTAGTCTGGTCGCACCATTTTTTCTTACTTTTTTGTGTGCAGTGACATTCAGGGGTACTTTATGCATTTTCTTGTTGTTTTTTATCAATTTTGAAATAACGTCACTTGTGCTTGTTGCATCACTGCGTTGCTTTATTCACTGGCCGACAGTAAATGAAATGACTCCAGTTCCAGTGAGCAATAGGGGCAGGGAGTAACAGTAAATAAATAAGAGCGTAAATATTCAGCATCTTCTGTAGCCATATGACTGCTCTTGCGTGGATACTAATAGGTAAATTGCCTAAACAGTTACTGCGGGATTTCTTTCCTCAAAACCATGCCAACCTTACTACACCGTTACTAGAAACACCGTTCTCTCCCCCCCTCCCTTTCCTGCTGTCCTGCTAGCAGTCCTGGTTAGCTCTGATTCCCGGATGTTTCTTCATAAACAGCGGGGTTCTGTGGTTGCATTAGTTCTTTTGTATCCATATGGCAGCGCTTGGGTGGATACTAATGTGAAATTAAACCTTCAAAACCCTACTCCAGCATTCGGAATTGGGCCTGTAACTATGTACAACCTCTGTCAGGACAATAGCTTTTCAGCAGTTTACAAAGGTCTGTTGTAGCAAAATTCCACACGTTATGTGCTACTCCCGCTTGCTCCAGGTAATTGATCTACGTGCAAAATATATTCGTTTTTGTTTGGGGCTGCAAATATTTCGTCTGCAGCATTTTGATCTTTCCATCCACTATTCCAGTGAGGCGTTCGGGATTAGAATAATAATAATTTGTTTTTGGGGAAAGAAAATGGCTCAGTATCTGACTCATATATCGCTGGACACCTGAACCACGCCGTAAGGGAAGGGATAAAGGAGGGAGTGAAAGAAGAAAGGAAGAAAGAGATGCCGTAGTGGAGGGCTCCACAATAATTTCGACCACCTGGGGATTTTTAACCTACAGTGACATCGCACAGCACACGGGCGCCTTAGCGTTTTGCTTCCATAAAAACGCAGCCGCCGCGATCGGGTTCGCACCCGGGAAGCTGGATCAGTAGCCTAGCGCCCTAACCACTGAGCCACAGCGGCGGGTTTCGGGATTGCAGTGATTACTGAGTCGTGATGAGTCAGGACTGCCGAGCCCTTTGTTTTGGCGCAAAATCCCCGCACCAGGAGCCAAGCTGAAACCAGATGACCAGCACTGGCTGATGGAATGGGCACACGCCGCCTCAGGGACCCTGTGCTAAGGCTCTACCTTCACAACCCTCTTTGATCAAAAGAGCAATAAGTTTTTCACTCATTCAGGTCTAAGGCACACTTTTCAGCTTATTCCCATATTAAACCATGCCGTGGTTACCAAAACAAGATGTTTAAAAAAAATGAATACTTCGCTTCATACTCTGTTTAACCGGAAGCAAAGCAAAGCTTCAGGACTTCATACTTTTTGCAAAGGCTTTTCACGTAAGCTGCGTATTCCGGTTGCAGCGACATGGCTGTATTGATATGTAACGTTCTTACTGCTAACATCCACTACTAAGCATTTCGGGTTACAAGGACGCCCAAGACTGCCGCAGGAAGTTAACGTCATCATCCGTCCCCTCATTTGGCCGTAGCCAAATTAGACCTACGTGGCCAGTACTGCCAGGTGCTTTGCAGTGGTTCGACCATCGCGAGGCTCGTCCTCGAGCAGCATAAAATTGACAAAATTCACGGCACACTTATTACAAGCTGCGTAGGCTGCCTACTGTTGACAAGGTCGTTTTCCATGGAACTTGGTCGTCGAAAAAGGAGAGGATGCGATGTACCACATTTTCCACCTTAACTGAACGCAAGAACACATATGCTTACTTCAAGAACACAACATTCAGACATTGAATGGGTTTCCTTCACACGCACGCTATGGCACAGCATACTAATTAAAATTCCAAACAAAAACAATGGACAAAGTGACGGTGCTGCCTGTCCAGAGGCACGACAGCAATCGTCGCGATTCGTCTTGTACCCCGCAAACACAAATGTCCTTCTGGTATCCTCCGCTATCTTCCGTTTCTGACCAGGAACATTCAGATAATGCTCTGCTTAGTATCGTTTCCTGGAGTGAAAAATGGGGTATGGAAATAAATACTCAGAAGACTGTGCTCTTGCGGATAACAAGGAAGAAAAATCCGTTTTCCTTCAACTATTGCATTAATGGCGTTCCGGTTAAATAAGTGCCAAGGTATAAGTATCTTGGTATTGTAATAAACTCGCAACTAAAATGGAATGACCATATAGACCACATTAAATCCTCAGCTTTATGTAAACTTGGTTTTCTTCGCCATAAACTTAGGGGCGCACCTAGCAGCTGCAAGCTATTAGCCTATAATACGCTTATAAGACCAAAACTTGAATATGCCGCCATCGTTTGGGACCCCCACGCAAAAAAC
Organism: Amblyomma americanum; assembly: GCF_052857255.1. NCBI lineage: Eukaryota > Metazoa > Arthropoda > Arachnida > Ixodida > Ixodidae > Amblyomma > Amblyomma americanum. The sequence continues at coordinate 10,371,171 of NC_135497.1, read as the reverse complement.
ATAGCAGAATTAGAAAAAATACAGAGACGCGCAGTACGTTTCATATTTAATAGATACAAGAGAACTGATTCCCCATCTTCGTTAATGGCAGCAAATTATATTCAACCACTCCACGTCCGACGCAAGATAGCCCGCCTATCCTTCCTTCACCAGCTAATCCATGGAAAACTAGGCATTTCTCCAGTCCCCTATGTGCAGTTTTCAGAAACGCGTAGAACTCGTCGTCATCATGATCACACCTTAGCACCATACTTCGCGCATACTAACACTTTTAAATTTTCTTTTTTTCCACAAACAATTGACGAATGGAACGCCCTGCCTCTACAGGTGATATCGGCTGTTGATTTTGACAAGGCACTCTGTGAGCTATTTTAAATATGTGTACTACATTGCACAATTTTATTGTTCTGTGTTTTACGATGTAACTGTTTTTGTGTTGAGTGAATGTATTTTTCTGCCCTCCCTGCCTGGACTCAAATGAGGGTCTGCAGTATTGTGGAAATAAAATAAATAAATAAATAAATAAGTGGTAAGGGGGCCGGCATCCAACTTCGCACCCCTGGCTTCCAGCAAAAACCACTTTGTCTCAAACAGTCGTTAAGTGTTTGCTCGGACACTTCATGCTGCGGCTGCATCGTCGACTTCCATCACCGGCAGTCTCGAGCGTGAGACGAATACGATGCCATGTGCACAGAAGACGTCCGTTCGAATTCTTGTGCTTTGTGATAGTACAATTCTCAGGTGGCCCCGTGTAGTGCGTTTCCGCGTTTTCTTGGCGTCCGTCAAAGTCTGGTCGTACGGTAGCATAAACAGATGAGGAGCCGAGAAAACTCGGTAACGGTTCATGGGTCTACCAAGGGTGACAGCAGGAAATCATGGTGGTGGCGGAGTAGCTAGGGCAGGAGAGGCATCCGGGAACGTCGCGACCGAGCGCAGGCTTAGTCGACGTCACTGGTGACATCAATGTTTGCTTTTATTGAAGGCTGGCTCGGAGGTCTTGGGGAGTGGTAAATAAGTCCAAGAACCGCAGGTATTCAAGAAGGACATGGAGTGGCAGGTAGGCAGAGTAAGGACGATCGACGTCCTTTCGGTTGGCGATGCAATCGGTCCGGAGCTCAAAGGAAGCGATACCCAGGGGTCGTCTGTGTTCGTGGAGATCACCGCGAACGACAGCCGCTGCGAGAGGATCATGCCGCGTCCGCCATCACTTGTCGCTAGTCTTCCTGCGAAAAATAAAGGAGTAAATAAAAGAAACTATAGTGTAAGAGGAGAAAGGGTTGCAGATGTACTCAAGGTCTAATTATCAGCTGAGGACTCAAGTGACGAAACGTTTTGTCACATAAGCGCTGACTGGAACAGTGGGTGGGCTCTGCCGCAAAGCATCCACGACACCCGTTCATGTTCGGTTTAGTTAGGGTATACATTTTAGGATTCGGCCTCCTGGTCTACTGACGCTTGACTAGGGCTTAGAAGCTTGCTAACTGTTGAGGCGGAGAGTAAAAACTTCCGCCAATTCTTTAAAACTCGTAATAAATTAAGCAAAAGGCAGCGAGACAGAATATTGAAAAACGAGTGATTAAATTGACACGGATTTATACTTCATTGGTAAGGCGGAATGAAACAAGGCTCCTGGCCATGTCGCAGTATGTAATCTGAGTTCCGATGTAGCCGGCTTCTATCCGAAGATATGTTTAAGTCGTCGCTCTGCAGTATAGCATACCTGCTTTTATGCAGGAACGGGCGGCTAGCGGGGCGGTTCTCCATCGGTGGGCAGCCGGGGGCTCTGGCTCGGCAAGTTATAGGGTCCTGTGTGGGGACGACGACATGTGCGACCTGCGAGTATACGGCCAGCCGTCGTCTCCTCCGGGGCGCCTGGAGGTCAACTAGAGGGCCGTGCGCCCCACTGGCATCGATCGAATATTCTTCTGCCTCTCCTTTCTTCTTCTTCACCTTTTCTTTCCCCCGCCCCCTTCTGCCTCTTGCTCATCTCTCGCTCGCGCAGCCAAGTGCTGCCTGATCATGGAAATGTGCCCACATACCGTTTGTCCAAGCCGCTATCGCAACCCCAAGCCTGCCAAGTTCTGATTAGAATGTCAAGCGGCCGTTTCCGTACCCTTATGGTACTGAACCTTCCGGCACTTGCTTTGGCTTGTCATAAACAAAACACGATATACTTGCGTGTTATAAAGTATGCTGTGTTCCTAGGCCGAGTAGTAGTTGTGGGGACTTGCCCTGCAGCCCCTGTGTTTGCTTTCCCGCGAGGCACCGCGCAGCGGCACTCTCACCGCGAGGACGAACGCATTACTCTTGCCAGTTACACTTACTGGGAAGAGAGGGCGCCAGCATCACTGCGCGGGAGAGGGGGGCATGGGGCTTCGGCTGGGATCGTCGGCGCGAGCGGACGTGTCGCTCGCGGCTCCGCTCTTCGCCGCCGGGGCGAGGAAGCAGCGGGGAGACAGGCTCCCGTACTCGTCCCGTCCGGCCTTCGCAGTATATATCCCTTGCCCTAGCGCGGGCGAACATTCGCTCGGATCCTTGCTGGTGAGTCGGACGACCTTGATTCATTAGCGTACCTTGTTGCAAGCTGGTGTTATTGTTTCTGTAGCAATAAATGCCTGCTTGTGTCAGCCAATGTGTCGTTCCTTTGTTCCCTCAGAGCAAGGCCCGCCGTGGTCGGCGAGCGCTCGGTAGCGTACGCGATCCCGGGGTGGGGTCCGGGCGGCTTTGAACCGTGTCAGCCGCGATTAAGCGCGGAGAAACTATTTATCTCCCCAAGTCAAACCCCACATCTGGCGCCCAACGTGGGGCCCGCTCTTGGTAAATTGGACGACTGTCGGTTCGGTTCGAGGAACGCTCTTTGTCCTGACTTGACAAGTGCTAGGCCTAGAGTGAATTTTGATCGCTAGGACCTGCGGCGTGCTTTCTTGAGAGCAAGGTGTATTGCGCTGCAGCATGTTTGAACTTTTCGACATGCTCAGCACCTTTTTAATTAAGATTTCCTTGGAGTTTCTTCATGAGAATCACTTGGTCCGCATCGAGGGAGCGCGAGGCCTAGCGCCCGCGGAGTCGCCGAGCCCGAAGCGAGTGAGTATGGAAGCCGCGTGGGTGGTCCGAGTTTCTGTATATATTTTCTCTACTGTCTTTTTTTCGACTCTGGGAGTCCCGGCTCCGGGAGCCGGGTGGCCTGGGGCCACGGGTGCCGCTACGAGCTCGCTGGTATTGCAGCTCGGCACCGGGCGCTCCGGCACCGTCCGATACGGTGGGCGCCGACCGCTTGAAGCTGCTTTGTGCAGTGAGCGGGGTAAGACCACCCCACAAAGATGATGTCTCCTCGCGGCTGCGCGCACTTAACCCGTTTCGGGTCTTTGTTGTGTTCACGGTCGTCGTCGGAGTGGTAGTTAGGCCTGAGGATTTTCGGAGCTGCCTGCACCACGTCAGAAGAGACACGACCACCGGACCGTGGTGTTGAGATGGGGCGCAATTTGCTGCCCACCCGTTTTTTTTTTTGTAACCTCGCACGAACTGAGCACTCTCGTTCAACTCAAGAAAGGGCTTTGTTCACTCGAACTTTGCCTTTGCAGAGCCGCCAAGACCTTTTGCTAGCGTGTTAGGCATTGTGCCACGAGGCCCTTGCGGATGCCGTTTCGCCTCCCGTGACCTACGTTAAAGGCACGCCGAGAGCGTTTAGGCAATTTTGCAGGTCCGGTGGAGCCACCCAGACTTGCTGTCCGGTGCACACCGTCTCGCCGCCACCTGCTGTGACGGTGCGGCCTGTATTCTGTTCGCCGCATTCATCCGGGAAAGCTGTGGTGAGACCAGTAAGCAGTCACCTCCGGCTGCTGCTGCCCTGGCGACTACTGCAGAACCCTGGCCTGCAGTTTTCCCATCAGCCTTCTATTCGCGGGCCTGCGGAGACCTTCACGCCGCCTTCGGAACACCGCGGAATCCTGCGTGGACGCTGTCGGCGTGACTTCCGCTGCAAGACGAGCCTCAAGGACATGAAGACCGGAAGGCTCCTCCATAGCATGTATTTTCAGGCGCGTGGGTCTATTTAAGGTTGGGTGGATGTGGGTACCTGCCCTGCAGCCCCCTGTGTTTGCTTTCCCGCGAGGCACCGCGCAGCGGCAGTCTCACCTCGAGGATGAACGCATTCCCTTGTCAGTTACATTAGCTGGCAAGAGAGGGTGCCAGCATCGCAGCGCGGGAGAGGGAATTGGGGCTTCGGCTGGGATCGTCGGCGCGAGGGGACATGTCGCTCGCGGCTCCGCTCTTCGCCGGCGGGGCGAGGAAACAACGGGGAGACAGGCTCCCGTACTCGTACCGTCCGGCCTTCGGAGTATATATCCCTTGCCCTAACGCGGGCGAACATTCGCTCGGAACCTTGCTGGTGAGTCGGACGACCTCGATTCATTAGCGTACCTTGTTGGAAGCTGGTGTTATTGTTTCTGTAGCAATAAATGCCTGCTTGTGTCAGCCAATGTGTCGTTCCTTTGTTCCCTCAGAGCAAGGCCCGCCGTGGTCGGCGAGCGCTCGGTAGCGTACGCGATCACGGGGTGGGGTCCGGGCGGCTTTGAACCGTGTCAGCCGTGATTGAGTGGGGAGAACGTACTTATCTCCTCAAGTCAACCCCACATAGTCAAAGAGTGAGCGGTTGTGAGATGAGAGGTTGGGCACTGTGCTGGACGTTTCGTACACACGCGCTCTAAGTGCACCTCATAGACGTAGTTTCTCAAGTTGCGAACAAAATTGCTCTCAGTCGCATTTAATGTTGCCAGCCTGCTCCAAAAGTGCTCCGAAATACTCTACAAATTGCTCCAAACCTGCTCGGTATAGGTAGGGTCCGGTCACATTATAGGCCGATGCGACGGGGATCGACTGTCGGTGGGCTGGTCGGTATGGAAATGCCGTCGCTGACGCACTGGTCTGTCACGCTAGACCGACCACGACGCCAGCATGATCGCGTATCGTAGTAATATTAGAGTCAGCTTAGTGGAAAAAAGAAGAGTGCGATAGGGGACTAATTGGTATGACATTCTATAAACTTAAGCATTTTAAAACTCATTGTACCTCATGCTAGCCACGGCGACATACGCGATGTGCGTGCACCAGAGAAGATGTGCTTTCAATAGGTACCTGCGCATAGAACAGATCGGCGAGGCAATCGACACGGGCAGAAAACGCCGCACGACGGTGCCGCTCGTTGCTCGCCGTCGTCGCCTGTGCGGCCGAGCGAAAGCTACGCCCGGTGACGCGACGGCCGGAAAGGCTACGCTTGTGTACCTCATTCGTATCGAAAAAAGCGAAACGAGCGGCTACATATCATATATCATATCTTCACACTTTTTTACTAATCAGCGAGGAACATTAAAGCCGATAAGAAGAGTACGCGTGAAAATAGGCTGTCAAGGCCCCTTTAAGAGGGTTCACCAGTGCCCTGCAGTGTCCTTAGGAAATACATGGGAACTTTCAGAAGCTGTAGCGTGTCTAAAAACGGCTCGATTTTCTTGAGGTCCGTGGCAGCGTTTTCTTTTTTCATTAATGGAGGAAATGTTGGAGACAGATATTATGTTTTAAGTTTCATGTTTCTACAAATCAGAGGTAAATATCCAGAAAAATTGCACTTTTAGATATGTCGGTCTTTCATGTCATCTCGTGAGAAAACTAAGCCAATTATCAGAATTTAGTCCGCAACATTTAATCCCTTTCTCTTTCTTGATTGTCAAGTCGCAATTTTCTTTCATATCGAGCGTAGTATTTGCGATTTACAGGCTCTGAAAGATGTGTATGCATTTTCTGCGGGCATTTGAAATTCGCGCCAAATTTAACTGGCGCGACGTGGCGCCATCTGGCGTCAGAATATTTTGTCGCTACTACACTACCACCAGCCTCTTGGTTTTCCGTGTTCGTGCGCGCAGGTTTTTACTCAGAACTTGGACCGACCTGAGCTCTTTCCTTTTTCCTTGCTTGGGCTGTATACGGACAGGATTTCTGTGTTTCCTTTTTGCTTGAGCTCTTGGTGCGGATAAGAAGTGGAATGCAAGGCCGCACCCAAAAGAGCCCGCCCCCCTTTCCCCTCCCGACAGCCACACAAGAAGGCATTGTTGGTGCCAAAACACAGGATGGGGGCTCCCTATTCAGGACAGTGTGGGAGAGCAGCATTGTTCCTTGCCCAGCGCAAGGGCACAGTGACCCAGGTGTCGATACAAGTCAAGAATGAAGCTGCAAATATTCCTCATAGGAAGGCCTCGAGCCGATAGCGGCGCTTACATGAACCCACACGCCGGTTTGTTTGAAAAGCGGTACTGGTACGCGCGCCCAGCCGGGAGTCGACGGGTCGGGTCCAGTGAATTCCGCCGCAAGGGGTAGGTGACTCAACTCACCCTGAACCGATGTGCTTGTAAACGCATTTGGATCGAAAAGCAGGGTTACTGAGAGGGAAGCGGATAAATGCGAACTTGCTTTCCACGTGCGCCGTCGCACCTCCGATACAGCGATGGCGTGCCTCAATCTCGGAGGCCGCTACTGCTTTCTCGACACTTGGTCTCGCTACAGCTGAGCCGGTCTCGAATCGCTAAAATCGAGTTCATGTAAACACGCAGTGGTTGAGTTGAATTGACCATGTTCAACCCGACCCCCGAATCGACCCGACGCTGTCCGGTTCATGTAAACGGGGCTAATGGCGCAGACTGATTATCATGACGTAGCAATTAACCTACTTTCACTGAGGCGCTTGCCAATCACCCGCTATTTCAAGCTATACTCGCGGACAACTATGTATGCCAGTGCAACAGCCCACATTAAGGGGAGAGAGTACCGTCTCCTTCCTTTTCCTAGGAGCTCAGCTCCTGCTGCACTGCAACTGCGAGGTCATGAGAACCGGTCGAAGCCAACGTTCGGCTTTGGCTCTAAGCTAGTGAAACCAGAATGTTTCGGATCGGCATCGAAACATCGGTTCTCTAACGAATCATTGGTCGAGCTCGCTTTTTATCCCCAATTCTCCTCGCGACGAGGCATATCTCTGCCAGAATGTTCGCGTTATCAATGCAGGTGCTGTCCACTGTACGAGGGTAAGCATGGGTGCACCTTATCTGTAGAAAAGAGCTCACGGATCTCCAAGCCCCCTACTCAAGAATAGACATCTGTGGTGCAAATAAGGTCATGTCAAACGTTCATGGCCTGGCTAGCAAAATCATCCAGTTATGCTTCTGAACCGGTTTCGCATGTGTCAAGCGTTCCCCAACCGTCTTTATTCAACCAATTAGATACGCCTCGGTATATGCGCCACACCTAGTCGCACCTCCTGCACTACGCTTCCAAAAGTCGGACATTTCAATCAGAAAAGCGCTCGGAAGGGGCGCTGTATAAATACCTGTATAAAATATATAATACATAAAAGTATATGATATACAAAATATATAAAAGAAAATGAGAAAGCAGAGCTCACAGTGAGACTTTTTCGGAAATCATAGTGGGTGTGGAATTTTCGCTCTCAAACAACTGACGTCATGACAATTCAGATGCGCTGCCGTTTTTGTGTCCAGAAAGAGCACACGCAAATGGCGTGGCTGCAGTGGCCATCTTCTCTTAAATTGCAATTTTGATTATTTTAACAATAAACCACTACTAGCAACTTTGTTCATAAAAGTTGGTAGTCCTTGTGCAATGACGAAATTCGCGTTCAAAGTCACCACGAATAGCGTGAAGGCGATCTCAGTGCTTTTGCAAACCACACATCTCACCCTTTTACCCAAGTCTGATTTGTTCCGTGGTGAAATTATAAGCAGTGAAGCAGACATGAAACGAAGTATTTCAGCAGTAATTTAGTTAAGGAAGTGACTATCGTCCATAAATATGATGAAGAATTCGGCGGCGCGCCGATAGCAACAAACGTGCTCGGTGGTCATCGAAGAGGAACCTTTAAGATAAGGCGCTAAAAACAACTACAACAACCCAGAATAATGTCGAAATAGTTGCGCCTGGCTGCATTCCTTCTAGATAACGCTGATCACATCTCGCATAACAAAGTGATACTCCCGCGCGCCAACGGTTTTCAACTCGAACAAACGAGTAGTACAACAGTTTTGCAGCATTCCTTTTGTCAAGGCAGCATCGGACGGATGCTTAAACAAAAAGTAAGGTCAACAGCATCATAGACAATGCAAAATACACGCTGGCAGCGTACACAATGAGAGCGCAAAAAGCTTTTCACCGAGGCCGCGTCGTCGAATCGCCGTCCACACTCGTACACGGTCACCAGGCTTGTATTGCGTGTGGTGACGGAGGAATACGCGGAATGCGGAATGGCCGGCCAAAGTGCGGAAGGGGAGGTGTTCCCAAGGTGTGTCAAAAGATGACTCACACTCATCTGTTCTGGCTAGGCTAAACCAACACTGCTTCTATCAACAGGCTGTATACCCCACCCTGTCAAAATGTATTTTCGCAGAAGAGATGCGAAGGAGCTTAGGGGGACCCAAACCGGAAAATGTACATTTCCTTGTGGCAGCTGAGTGGTGGGTTACTGGAAAAAGGTGCATTCTGTGACCACCACCCCTTGAGACGGGTTATTCTTTTCTGCTTCCGTCTCCTTGCTTTGGCAGGATATACACAGAAAGTTCTCGGCCCTACTTTTTGTTCGCGGAAGAACGAATTTTTGCGTGTCGCGGTCGAGGAGATGTCGCTGTAGAGTTTACACACCTGGAGGGGTAACAGAAGTTCCCTCCTTTTTGTGGTACTTAAGTGCAGCCATCTATCGACAGAAAAAGTTCAAATCTGAGTTGCCTCGTAGCTGGTGAGCCCTCTTAAGGTTCCTCGATGCCAGCTACGGCACTAATGCCTTCGGCTCTGGCGCCGAGTCGTCCCCAGCTGACCGGCAGGGGGCCGACGACCTTGTCCCGCTGAAGACATTCCTTTGCAGTCAGCGGAGACGGAAAATCCGATGTGTGGCACTCGATGGAATGCACATGCAGCGAGCTGCGCACGCGGAATCACGCGCCCTGCACGTTCCAAGAGGTGCGGGGTCCACTGGGCTCAGACCGGAGAGCCCTGGGCTCCGCCCACTTGCACATACAGGGTGTCACTGCACTGCTGTTGGTTAAAATTTGGCGAGAGCTAGTTTATGAAAGCTCCGCCCAATTATCGGAGGGGTTAAGAACCCGCTGGAAACAATGACTTAGGACGAGCGCGACGAGTCTCAAGCTCGACCGTTTTTAACAGCCTTTTTAAAACTGCCCTTTCTATGCTGCCCTTTGCTCACCTAACTTTTTATGTTGATCCCGTCTTGAATAAATAAGTTTGTTTGCCAAGAAGTTGAAATTGCTGCCCCAACCGGCAACGTGTCGCCAAACGAGCGGAGGAAGACCGCTAATCCCTTCGTACAGCTAACCGCCGTGTATATTCGATCACCGGCCAGCGTGCCATCACCATCCACCACTCGCGACGAGCGACCGACCAGCCTAAACCGGCCATCCCATCAGAAGGAGGGCAAGAAAGTTAACTGTGTCCAACTGCAAAAGCCTGCTTTGATTGCGTTCCGCACACTGGATAGGCAGCGCGCCTTCCCTGCCACCCAGGGAGGTGGCATGCATTTAATGGTTGATCGCGATAGATTGATCACCAAATGAACGCTGCGGCCTAGCTATTGCTGCAGTGCCGCATGTCAGCGACAAGGCTGTCAGCGCTAATGCATTCAGGCCACATCTCTCTTTCACCACCATCACATGTATCAAAGCACGAATGAGTCGTCCGCATATCCAGGGAGCCAGTTATGCGCCCTTCCTTTGCTTACAGCCGTCGCATCTAGAACATTGTCAACGCCACCGCCAATGAACACAGTGAACGCCGACATCTTTCGCTTTGTATATACTGGATTAGCTGAGCTAATCCACATTAATTTTTTTTGGCACAGCACTGTCAGCGATGTAGTACATCAGAATACAGCCAAAAGGTGCTATAGCTAGCAGGCCGGTTAACTAATATTGAATAGCTAACGTTTTAACTATTAGTCAAGAGTTCGACGGAAATCCGTCTGGTCAGGCATGGTGATGCAATGAAGTGAAGTAGCAGTCACTGACCATAGTCGAAAAAAGAAAGACGTTTCGAAACCCGTACGGGTTTCTTGTTCACAGTGAGCAGGACAAGAGCGGTGGCGAATTTATATCCGGAGAATGTGACGTAAAGATCGGGCGTAGATGCCTGGCATGGGGCCAGCGTTCTTGTTTAATGTTGCTTGTGATGTTTGGATGAATAGCGATTCCAGCAGAAGGCGCGTCGTCAGGTTTCTTTCCTTAGATAAGATGGAGGCATTGCCCCAGTCAATCTGGTGGCCAGTGTCGTGTGCATGACCCGCCAGCGCATTTTTGGCATGCTTTTTGTTTTTCACATCACGTTGGTGGTCCTTTATGCGTCTTGAGAACTTCCCTGTCTCACCGATGTAGGCATGATTGCAGTTCAGGCATGGTATTTTGTAGACGACTCCTGGAAACTGCTCATTTGGTAGTCGGTCTTTCACATTCATTAGCTGATTCCGCAGCTTGCTGACAGGCATGTGGGCCACGCGTAAGTCGTATTTTTTGAGAACACACGAGACAACGCTTCGCTGATACCAGGCATGTATGGAATTCCTGCTCGTGTTCGATACGTCCTACAATCAGTGGTAGCTGGATGTGCAGCTCGTTCTTGTAGCTTTGATATGAAGCGGCTCGGATAACCGTTGGCTGACAGTTCTTCGTGCACTCTTTTTAACTCTTCGGATTCCAAGGAAAGAGAACAAAAGACAGGTTGTGGTGAACCTCTCCTCCTACAAGCCAAGCGCAGCTGAAACCTCTGTCCTCTGCCGCGGTTTGAGCTTTAATACAGATCGCCCACCAGAAAAGAAAAAGGTAATCTGTGCGGTTGAGCGTGCGGTAAGCCTGCTACCTATGAACGTCCGAGATGAAGCCCGCACTCGCGCCATTGGCGTTCTCTCGAAGTGGCGGCATAAGCCCCTCTTCTCTGTGGCTGAGAAACGAGCCATACGCGACCTCAGAAGGAACCCGGAGATGGCCATCTTACCGGCAGACAAAGGGAATGCTACCGTCCTGCTCAACCGCAGTGAATACAATGACAAGATGATCGGTTTACTGAACGACGGCACCTACTTGTCTGTACCACGCGATCCTACGGCCAGATTGCAAACAAAATTGCAAGAACTGCTGGCGGGCCTATTTAAGCTCGTGCCCCCGGATAACAAGAAGCTTTACTACCGCCTCCTATAAACAAATGGTTCGGCTCCTGCTATATACGGTCTACCGAAGATCCACAAGCCTGGAGTCCCCCTACGCCCGATAGTGGACTTCACAAGGTCGCCACTGTATCGACTTTCGGGGTACCTCCACGAAGTGTTCAGCCCTTTATCCGGAAAGACTAGGACGTACATCGGGAACTCTTCAAATTTTGTTCAGAAACTGCATGACTTGGAATTGGACGCAGAGGACGTAATGGTCTCCTTCGACGTCACGGCACTCTTCACCAGTGTCCCGGTTGACCTAGCCGTTTCCACGTGCGAGGAAGCGTTGGAGAAGGACCGCAATCTGGCAAGTCGTACGCCCTTCGACGTTCCAGAGCTGAGCACACTGCTACGGTTCTGCCTAAGCAATACGTATTTTTCCTTTAATTCAAAGTTCTACAGACCGACCCAAGGCACTGCGATGGGCGCTTCCATATCGGTCACCACAGCAAACCTCGTCATGGAAGCACTAGAGGACAAGGTATTGAATGCTTTCACTCCAGCACCCAAGGTCTTCTACCGGTATGTCGACGACTGTTTTTGCTATTAAGGAGAGGACGCGTCGCGGTTTCTACATGAACTAAACAGTGTCGAACCAAGCTTGAAGTTCACGGCCGAGTTTGAGCAAGAAAACCGCCTTCCCTTCTTGGATGTCCTTGTCGAGCGGAGGGACAATCGCCTTTCGTTCTCTGTGTACAGAAAGCCTACGCACACAGCCCAGTACTTAAACTTTCATTCAAATCATCCAGTTGCGCACAAAGCCTCCGTCGTCACATCACTGACCAAACGTGCGACACGTGTCTGCAAAAGCCGAGAAGATCAAGAAAAGGAGTTAAAAAGAGTGCACGAAGAACTGTCAGCCAACGGTTATCCGAGCCGCTTCATATCAAAGCTACAAGAACGAGCTGCACATCCAGCTACCACTGATTGTAGGACGTATCGAACACGAGCAGGAATTCCATACATGCCTGGTATCAGCGAAGCGTTGTCTCGTGTGTTCTCAAAATACGACTTACGCGTGGCCCACATGCCTGTCAGCAAGCTGCGGAATCAGCTAATGAATGTGAAAGACCGACTACCAAATGAGCAGTTTCCAGGAGTCGTCTACAAAATACCATGCCTGAACTGCAATCATGCCTACATCGGTGAGACAGGGAAGTTCTCAAGACGCATAAAGGACCACCAACGTGATGTGAAAAACAAAAAGCATGCCACAAATGCGCTGGCGGGTCATGCACACGACACTGGCCACCAGATTGACTGGGGCAATGCCTCCATCTTATCTAAGGAAAGAAACCTGACCACGCGCCTTCTGCTGGAATCGCTATTCATCCAAACATCACAAGCAACATTAAACAAGAACGCTGGCCCCATGCCAGGCATCTACGCCCGATCTTTACGTCACATTCTCCGGATATAAATTCGCCACCGCTCTTGTCCTGCTCACTGTGAACAAGAAACCCGTACGGGTTTCGAAACGTCTTTCTTTTTTCGACTATGGTCAGTGACTGCTACTTCACTTCATTGTTTTAACTATTACTGTTAGGTTACTTAATTATTGAAAGGTGTGTAGCTCACTGTAAGTAATATCCATATCAGTTTTTACAATTTCCAAGACGTGGTTGCCCCCGGCGCTGTGCCCAAAATTTTTGGCTATTTCGATTAGTTACGTACGCTGGAGAGGTTGCTTTCCCTGAAAGCTTCCCGAAATTGCATGCATTTTGGCGCGATGTATCCAGAAGGGTGGCGCCAAAAGCGTGACGCTGCTGAACACTCTCATGGTTAGGTCATGCGTAAACATAAATACCCCGAATGCAGATTTGAGAGCCGTCGCCGTAGCTCTGTTGGTAGAGCACTGGACGCGTAATTCGGAGGTCGTGGTTTGACTCCAACCGGCGGCATTTGGTTGTTTTTCCTCGCCTTTTTAATTAATTATCTTTCAGCGATAAATAATGCACTAGTAATTTTATCGATCAACACCATAGTTTTAAAGTAAATCCCCTATGCTCCTTGTTTTCTGTGGCTGTTGGCTTCATCCATATATACAGGGTGCTTGACCTAAGACTTTACACAATTTTTAAAAATCGGCTTTTTAAGCTAGAAAACCACAGTTTTCAGCATAACGCTGTCAGCGGTGTAGTACGTCAAAATGCAGCTAAGACGTGCTATCAGGCAGGTTATCTAATATTGAATAGTTAACTTTTGAACTACTGCAGTTACACTCCTTAATTATTGAGAGTGTAGCCCACCGTAAGCGATATCCATATCAGTTTTCAGAATTTCTAAAACGAGGTTGCCCTCCCGCTGAGCTGTCAAGATGCCTTATGTACACACATACTATTCCGCGATGCAGACACACATTCTCATGTCTTCGTATACGCCGCAGCCGAACACGCTTCGTGTTGGTTGGTCGGCCTCAAATAAAGCTCGCCCCGTGTTAAACTGCACCACACTCTGGCGCTATGCACTGCACAGTGTCCTCTTCAACTTCCATCCGCTCCGTCCGGCGGCACTGCCCGCTCATCGTCGTCTTCTACGCAGCGCAAATCCATGCTTTCACACTGATTCGAGCATAGTAAACATCTAGTTTTTTCTCGTTTCTTCTCGGGGAAGGGCGGGGGGGGGGGGGGGGGGGGGCTCAAGAAAAGGGTAGTAAAGAACCACAGGCAGTCCAAACCAGTCTGGAGGCCTGCACAATGGCGCTTGATGCTCTATTCCTCTCTGAAGCGAAAATCTTCACTACGCTAGTCAACACCGCGCGAGCCGGCGTATGTCGGAGCACGAGTGACGTTACGCACGGCGCAGTTTCTCTCTCTCTCTCTCTCTCGCTCCCTAGTCACTAGTGCGCATGCGCCACTAGTAGCACCGAGCCACAGGTGTACCACCGCTGCGCAGCACAGCGCCTTTCCTCAAAATCCTACTTTGAATTATCATTTTTCTCTTTCTTCTTTCCCTCCCTCCTTTATCCCTTCCTTTACGGCGCGGTTCGGGCGTCCGCCGAGATATGTGAGACGGTTACTGTGCCATTTCCTTTCCTCAAAAACCAAACAGAACAAGTGAGCCAACGGCGTTCATGGAGTTCATTGGCGTTGACAACTTTGCAAAGGCCGTTCATTTTCACGAAATGAAAGGCGCACAATCGGCTCCGCGCGTAAGTGGAGACCTCAATCTCGCTTTCATGTACGTGGCGTTCGTGTTCAACTGCAAAAGCCTGCTTTGATTGCGTTCCGCGCACTCTATAAGCAGCGCGCCCTCCCTGCCACCCTGGGAGGTGGCATGCAGTTAATGGTTGATCGCGAGAGATTGATCACCAAATGAACGCTGCGGCCTAGCTACAGCTGCAGTGCCGCATGTCAGCCACAACGCTGTCAGCGCTAATGAATACAGGCCACATCTCTCTCACCACCGCCACATATATCAAAGCACGAATCAGGCGTCCGCATATCCAGGGAGCCAGTTATCCGCCCTTCATTTGCTCAAATCCATCGCCATCTAGAACATTGTCAACGCCAACGGCAATGAACACAGTGAACGCCGACATCTTTCGCTATGTATATCTTGGATTAGCTGAGCTAATCCACATAACTTTATTTTCACAAATATTTACTATTTTCCTACTTTAGAGGCAAAACGCTAAGGAGCCCGTGTGCTGCGCGATGTCAGTGAACGTTAAAGATCCCCAGGTGGTCGAAATTATTCCGGAGCCCTCCACTGCGGCACCTCTCTCTTCCTTTCTTCTTTCACTCCCTCCTTTATCCCTTCCCTTACGGCGCGGTTCAGCTGCCGAACGAGACATATACTGCGCCATTTCCTTCCCCAAAAACCAATTATTATTATTATTATTATGCTTTAGTAATCCGCGGCTGCTCTTTCAATTACGACGTAAGAATAGGATGCTGCTTGCAATGTTGGCTCTTTTCCGATAAAGGTCAACTATATGCAAATATTAATTTGAAGATAAAAGAAGCATGTGAAATACAGAGATATTTCTTGCAACTTACGCCCAAGCATTCACGAAGTAGAGCAAAAACTGCTGCATTTCTTTAGAATATTAGTGCACTTATGAGCGTTCTATGTAGTAAAGAGAACCGCATAGTCGCCAGGAATGTTTGGCTCAATTCAGCGGTCGCAACGTTTCAGTCATGTCCGCTTATTTTGTATAGAAATGTTGGCTGCGGTTTAAAGAGACTATTCAATGAATAAAAAGTCGCTTGTAAATGTTTTCGATGTTTAGAAATGATGCTAAGAAGCATTCACACCAAGTATGAGTCTTCGGAACTGAGCCGCAATTTATTATGACTTTTTAAAAACCGTGTTTTTTTTAAATTCGCGGGCCGATTGGTGTTCTCGTAGTGACTGATTTTGAAACTAAAATCGTGAAACGTGAAAAAAGACTTCACTGTACCCATGACGTCACCAGGCCACCACACGCTGTCATTCGCTGGAGCCACGGCAGCCATGACGTCACGGACACACTTCCGGTAACCGTGAAA
This sequence comes from Amblyomma americanum, assembly GCF_052857255.1. Classification (NCBI taxonomy): domain Eukaryota; kingdom Metazoa; phylum Arthropoda; class Arachnida; order Ixodida; family Ixodidae; genus Amblyomma; species Amblyomma americanum. The sequence continues at coordinate 10,355,415 of NC_135497.1, read as the reverse complement.
ATCGTCTGCTCGTGCCGCCGCGCGACCCTCTCGGGCAAGCGAGCCAGGGCATTGCATTCGCGCATATGGTTTCAATTTTCCTCTGCCGCCGCCTCCTTCTGTCGAGGGTTCCGGAGCCACTCGCAGTGGCTCGCCGAGTCGCTACTGTCGTCTCTGGCGTTCAGCCGGTCTGGCCCATCGCGGCCGTAAGAGCGAGCAGTCGCGCCTTGAGGTCCGGTTCCATTACTGCTCATTACACCAGACGAGGGATGGGCAACAATTCGGAAACGACCCGGGTCTAAATTGGAGGCACGATCGCATTGGCCATAGTCAAAATATGCTTGTCATCTGACTTAAAGCTCTTGCTATGAGAGCAGAAAGTTGGGCTAGTTGGTTGAGTTCATACTGAAGAAGTGGGCGCGGAAAAACAAGGACAAGCGAGACAAGCGCTCGTCTTTGTTTGTCTCTCTTGTCCTCGTTTTTCCCGCGCCAACTTCTTTAGTCTGTTGCTATGAGATCGCCAAGTGCGAAGGTCACTTCAATGTCATATACGCACACCGGACTGAAACTCAAGTTTTGCCTTGAATAGATAATGCACAGTAGGCCACACGACCCTCAGCAGTACTGAACCCATTTTATGCGCCTAGGACACTCCTTCAATTGTTAAAAACGTGGTTACATTTAGCTGGGCACCTGCTCTATTTCCATGGAGAACGAGAGAAAAACGTTGGGCAAAAATTCATCCCTTTACTCAACAAAACATTGGCTAAGTTCGAGCACATACAGTAAATACACAACTGTAAAATACAAGCATTTGCGATAGACATGGTTGTACACAAAGATGCATATCAGAGTAATATGCATGAAAACAGACAGGAATGTCCGCAAAACGATGCGGTATGGAATGTTACTAGCATGACGGATTTATCTCTTTCAGACACTCATTGAGTTCTGCTATCTAGAAAAATCTAAAATTTGCATGTGTGTAACTCTTGCGTTAGGAGTCGAACAGTCAACCAACACATACATGAGCGCCTATGGGAGCCGGCCCGCCTTGCCAGTCTGGGTCCTTTTCGCTGGCATGTTCGGGCCTGGAGGTGCGCATGGCGTCATTGCCAGTATAATGCTATCACGCTGTTCACAGGTGCCCCGCCGCGGTGGCTCAGTGGTTAGGGCGCTCGACTACTGATCCGGAGTTCCCGCGTTCGAACCCGACCGCGGCGGCTGCGTTTTTATGGAGGAAAAACGCTAAGGCACCCGTGTGCTGTGCGATGTCAGCGCACGTTAGAGATCCCCAGGTGGTCGAAATTATTCCGGAGCCCTCCACTACGGCACCGCTCTCATCCTTTCTTCTTACACTCCCTCTCTTATCCCTTCCCTTACGGCGCGGTTCAGGTGTCCAACGATATATGAGACAGATACTGCGCCATTTCCTTTCCCCCCAAAACCAATTATTATTATTATTATTGTTCACACGCAATTTAAATAAGTGGTGATTGCCTTTTTGCTAGAAGTTAATATAAACAAATGGACGACAGAAAAGGTAAAGTTTTCACTGTTCCCGGAAACGTGATTGTTCCACGGCAGCTTGAAGTGTGCTGCAAATATGGTGACGCGGGCTACCCACTTTTTAGAATTGAAGTATACTATGCACGTAATAATTTCGTATTTACGAAAGTACACTTTAAATGCATTGCCAACATGCAATTTCTCGAAATGCGATTTTGAGCTCTACCTGTTCAACGGCAACTTGAATTGGGCTGCAAATACGTTTACGCGGACAGCTCATTCGTTCGAATTGAAGTGTACTTTGGACGAATTAATGTTGTATTTGCGAAAGTACACATTCAATACGTAGCCAACATGGAATGGTCACTGCCCGAAACGCGAAATCGAGTACTAGATTGTTCTACGGCAGCTAAAAGTGTGCTTCATATATGATTAAAAGAACTGCCTGTTTGTTAAATTGGAGTATAATTCAGACGAATTAATTTCATATTTATAAAACTACACTTTTAATACATTGACAATTAAGATGCTAAAACCGTATGCATAATTTTTCACGTGTTTGAAAAGTGCTCTAAACATGTTTTAAGTGACGTATACTTCGAATGAGTTAATTTCATATTTACGAAAGTACACTTTTAATACATTGACAAGATGCTAAAACCACATCCATATTTTTTCACGTATTTGAAACGTGCTCGAAGCATGCTTTAAGTGACGCATACGTCAGACGAATTAATTTTATATTTACGAAAGTACACTTTTAATATATTGACAAAACCCGACGCGGTGGCTGAGTGGTTATGGCGCTCGGCTGCTGGCCCTGTGGTGGTAGCGTTTTTTTTTATTAAAATAATAGTAAAAAGGAAGGAAAATATTTTTGCTAGCCCCGGCATCTGCCATCAATACAGAAGCACCTGAGCTGGGGCAGCGGAAATATAGGATAGCAGGCAGAATGGAGAAATGAAATGAAAGAGGTGAAGGAACAGGAAGAGAGGATAGGGGGAGAAGTAATATATACCAATTATTGACACAATAAGAAATGTGTCCAGGTTGTGCGCGTGATTAGTTCATTTTATAGGAATTAAAACACACGCGCACAGCACTGTGTTGACAACAACTGGAGTGGGGCGTCCAGTTATTAATCGTTCACGGTAGAACTCGCGGAGCGTTCGGTCACTGCATGTAACTACCTGGCGGAGAACAGACGGGACGTCAAGCCCGTGTGTTCGAGGAATGCACAGAGGCTCACCAAGTTTCGCTCACGGGTGCGCGCACTGCCCAGCGGCCGCAATGGCGTCTTGAGGGAGTCTGGTATTATGCCCAGCGCCCTACAGGCCGCAAGCATATCGCGACGAGCATCGGCGAACGCGGCACAGTGAAGGAGTAGGTGTTCTAGTGTTTCCACTGCACCGCATCCGTCACACACATAACTCTTCGCGGTTCCATGACGCTCCCGTCGTTCCCGGGCCACACGCAGCCAATGCGCGCGTGGAGGATCATTACACGTTGCGACCGTGTAAGTGCGCGACAGCCGGTGATACTGTCGATGCGCTCACCTCCTGCGATGCGTGGGTCGGGGTGCTGCTTTCGGAGATGGTCGTGGATGGCCGCACGCACGTCCTCCAGCGCAAGGGGCAGATCGCTGGCAGGTAGTCGGTGTGCAGCGGTCGCGAGGTCGTCAGCTTCTTCGTTGCCGGCGATGCCGCAGTGACCGGGCACCCAATATTCACGCACAGCACAACCTCTCTGCGCGAGGCGCTCGATACGCGAGCGAATTTCCCGCACTAGCGGGGTACCGAGGCCGTTAGATTGCAGGCGGCTGAGGGCGGCGCGGGAGTCGCACAGCAGAGCACTCCTGGGCGGCGGAGGGCCGAGGGTGAGCAGCAGGTCCAGCCCGAGCCGGATCCAAATCAACTCCGCCGTGGTGGAGGGGCCCAAGAAGGTTGCGTGTTGCTGGCTGTGCAGTCGCAGGGCGGGGATTGTAGCCGCCGCTATAAGGGAGCAGCTGTCGCGGGCCACTGAGCCGACGGTGTACACGGGGAGATGGTCCTGGAGTTCATCGTGTATGACGGCTCTGGTCAGCTGCTGCACAGCACAGAGGGGTGTGCTCCGCTTTCCCGCAATGCGGACGATCTCTCGCTGTACCTCCGAGGCAGCAGGCCAGGGCGCGCAGGAGCCGTAGGGGGGTGGGCCTTGTGTCAATTGCTTATACTCGAGCAGCGCCGCGTCCATTCTTGAGCGCGGGTGCGAGCGCATACGCTGCAGCAGCGAGCCGCCGTCCGGTGCGCGGTGAAGCCGGTCGATGTGATTCAGTGCCCTGCGCGCTGCTTGGAGCTCAAGTGGCCACGCTCCTGCCTCGGCCAACGTTGCGGCGCACTGCGAGTTTTTGGGCAGGCCTAGGCGTACGCGGTGGGACTTGAGGTGCTGGAGCTCGAGTTTCTTCCAGCACGGCTTGCGCACCGTGACGAGCGGCAGCGCATAGAGCACCGCCCCCAAAGCTGTGGCATTGTATAGCCGCAACGCGGCTTGCTAGGAGATGCCCTGCTGGCCCGAAAGACGCGTTTTCGATCCCGGCCGCGGCGGCCGAATTTCGATGGAGGCAAAATTCTAGAGGCCCGTGCGCTGTGCGATGTCAGTGCACGTTAAAGAACCCCAGGTGGTCAAATTTCCGGAGCCCTTCACTATGGCGTGTCTCATAGCCTGAGTCGCTTTGGGACGTTAAACCCCATAAACCAAACGAAATGTATTGACAAGATGCTAAAACTGTATTCATATTTTTTCACGCATTTGAAACATGCTTGAAGCATGCTTTAAGTGACGTATTTTTGGCAAATTTAAAGAATATATTTCGAATACCAAGCATAAAATTTCAGGAACCTATTCACGGCATATTTTTAGTGCATTCATGAATACAAAATATGTTTAAAATACATTATAAATATTCCCAAGTATATTCCAAACGTATTAGTTTTAGCTCACTATCATCAAAATAATATTCGCGCCTTGAGCTATGTGGCGGTAGTGACATACAGGGTGTTTCACCTAAGACTTTACGCAATTTTTAAAAATAGGCTTTTTGAGTTAGAATGATGCTTCTTAAAATGAAAGCTCTACTGGCCGGGAACTTGTGATTTCGCGGTTGCAGTACTCCGAGGCGGCACATGACGTCACAACGCGTGCCTTGCCGCGGATGTTTCTCTCTCTCTCTCTCACTCCCATCACTACTGCGCATGCGCCACTAGTAGCACAGAGCCACAGGTGTTTCGCCGCTGCGCAGCGCCACGCCTTTCCTCAAAATTCAACTTTATATTATATTTTCAGTTTTTTCTTTCTTTCCTTCCCTCCTTTATCCCTTCCCTTACGGCGTGGTCCGCGTGTCCACAGAGATATATGAGACGGATACTGTGCCATTTCCTTTCCTCAAAAACCAAACAAAACCAATGAGCCGACGGCGTTCATACAGTTCATTGGCGTTGACAACATTGCAAAGGCCGTTCATTTTCACGAAAGGAAAGGTGCACAACCAGCTCCGTGGGTAATAATAATAATAATAATAATAATAATAATAATAATAATAATAATAATAATAATAATAATAATAATAATAATCATCAGCCTTACTACACCCACTGCAGGGCAAAGGCCTCTCCCATGTCTCTCCAATTAACCCTATCCTTCGCCAGCTGCATCCACCCTTTGCCTGCAAACTTCTTAATCTCATCCGCCCATCTAACCTTCTGCCGCCCCCTGCTACGCTTACTTTCTCTTGGAACCCACTCTGTTACCCTTAAAGACCAGCGGTTATCTTGTCTTCGCATTACATGCCCTGCCCAAGCCCATTTCTTTCTCTTGATTTCGACTAGGATGTCATTAACCCGTGTTTGTTCCCTCACCCACTCTGCCCGCTTCCGATCTCTTAACGTTACACCTATCATTTTTCTTTCCATGGCTCGCTGCGTTGTCCTTAACTTAAGCTGAACTCTTTTAGTTAGCCTCCACGTTTCTGCCCCGTAGGTGAGTACCGGTAAGATTATGCTGTTGTACACTTTCCTCTTGAGGGAAATTGGTAAACTGCCACTCATGATCTGCGAGAATTTGCCATATGCGCTCCACCCCATTCTTATCCTTCTAGTTATCTCCCTCTCATGATCCGGATCAGCTGTCACTACCTGCCCTAAGTAGACGTATTCCGGCACAATTTCTAGGCTCTCGCTGCCAATTGTGAACTGTTGTTCCCTTGCTAGGCTGTTGAACATTACCTTGGTTTTCTGCATGTTAATTTTTAGACCCATCGATCTGCTCTGCCTGTCTAACTCGTTGATCATGATTTGCAGTTCACCTCCTGAGTGACTCAGCAAGGCAATGTCATCAGCAAATCTCAGATTATTTAGGTATTCTCCATTTATTCTTATTCCCAACTGTTCCCAATTCAGGCCTCGAAATACCTCCTGCAAACATGCGGTGAACAGCATTGGCGAGATCGTGTCTCCTTGCCTGACGCCCTTCCTTATTGGAATTTTATTGCTGACTTTATGGAGGAGTATAGTAGCTGTGCAGTTGCTATATATATCTTCCAGTATTTTGACATAAGGCTCTTCTACCCCCTGATTACGCAATGCCTGTATGACTGCTGAGGTTTCCACTGAGTCGAATGCTTTCTCGTAATCAATGAAAGCTATATACAGAGGTTGATTATATTCTGCGCATTTCTCTATCACCTGATTGATAGTGTGAATATGATCTATTGTGGAATATCCTTTACGAAAGCCTGCCTGATCATTTGGTTGATTAAAGTCTAACGTGGCCCTCACTCTATTAGCGATTACCTTAGTAAATACTTTGTAGGCAACGGATAGTAAGCTGATCGGCCTGTAATTTTTCAAGTCCTTGGCGTCTCCCTTCTTATTAATTAAGATAATGTTTGCATTCTTCCAAGCTCCTGGTACAGTCGAGGTCATAAGGCATTGCGTATACAGGGTGGCTAGTTTTTCTAGCACGATGTCCCCTCCATCCTTCAACAGATCTGCTGTTACCTGATCCTCCCCAGCTGCTTTTCCCCTTTTCATTGCTTCTAAGGCTTTCTTTACTTCATCTTTCGTTACTGGCGGGATGACGCATTGCTGTGCACTGCTGTCTTTCTCATTAGCGTTCTGATTACATTGGCTACTGTACAGGTCTGTGTAGAACTCTTCGGCTACGTTAACTATCTTATCCATATTGCTAATGACATTGCCCTGCTTGTCTCTTAATGCATACATCTGGTTTTTACCTATGCCTAGTTTCCTCTTCACTGTTTTTATGCTACCTCCGTTCTTTAGAGCATGCTCGATTCTCTCCATATTAAACTTCCTTATGTCGGCTACCTTGCGCTTATTTATTAACTTTGATAGCTCCGTTAGTTCTATTCTATCGGTAGTGTTAGATACCTTCATGTTTTGGCGCTTCTTAATCAGATCTTTCGTCACCTGAGATAGCTTCCCGGTATCTTTTCGAACTGTCCTACCGCCTACTTTTACTGCGCACTCCGTAATTATTGATGTCAGGTTATCGTGCATTGAATGAACATCAAGATCATCTTCCTCAGTTAAAGCCGAGTATCTGTTTTGCAGCGCTATCCTAAACTCCTGTGCTTTCCCTCTTACGGCTAACTCGTTAATGGTCTTCTTCTTCGCTAGCTTCTTCCGTTCCCTCTTCAAGTCTAGGCTAATTCTAGACCTTACCATTCTATGGTCGCTGCAACGCACCCTTCCGAGGACGGCCACATCCTGAATGATGCCAGGTTTAGCGCATAGTATGAAGTCTATTTCATTTTTAATCTCACCATTGGGGCTCTTCCAGGTCCACTTCCTGTTTTCTCGTTTGCGGAAGAAGGTATTCATGATCCGTAAATTATTTCTATCCGCGAATTCGACTAATAACTCTCCCCTGCTATTTCTAGAGCCTATACCATAGTCACCTACCGCGTGGTCGTCAGCCTGCTTCTTGCCCACCTTCGCATTGAAGTCGCCCATTAGTACAGTGTACTGCGATTTTACTCTATTCATTGCTGATTCTACGTCCTCATAGAAGCTTTCAACGGTCTGGTCATCATGGCTGGATGTGGGTGCGTAGGCCTGCACCACTTTCAGCTTGTACCTCCTATTCAGCCTAATTACTATAGCTGCTACCCTCTCGGTAATACTGTAGAACTCCTCTATGTTGCCAGCTATATCCTTATTAATGCGGAAACCCACACCTAGTTCTCGTCTACCCTCTAACCCGCGATAGCACAGTATGTGTCCGTCCTTTAGTACTGTATACGCCTCACCTGTCCTCCTAACTTCGCTAAGCCCTATCACATCCCATTTAATTCCCGCTAGTTCCTCGAACAGCACTGCTAGGCTAGCCTCACTAGCTAAAGTTCTAGCGTTAAACGTTGCCAGGTTCAGATTCCAATGGCGGCCTGTCCGGAGCCAGAGATTCTTAGCACCCTCCGCTGCGTCACAGGTCTGACCGCCGCCGTGGTCAGTTGCTCTGCAGCCGCTGGGGACTGAGGGCCGAGGGTTAATTGGTTTGATCATAGAAGGTTGTGGCCAAGTACTACACCAGGGTGGCCAAATCCTGCTCTGGTGAGAGAGTGCGTTGTCGGTTCTTGTCACCGAGATAAGGCCGCACTCCAGGCCTGGTTATGCAATTCCATCGAATCGCGGATTTTTTTTTTTAAACCCGGTGGAGAATTGCGCGGCACCAGGATTTGAACCCCGGTCCTCTTGCACGCGAGACGGATGTTCTACCTCTACGCCATCGCTGCATCTAATAATAATAATAATAATTGCTTTTTGGGGAAAGGAAATGGCGCAGTATCTGTCTCATATATCTTTGGACACCTGAACCGCGCCGTAAGGGAAGGGATAAGGGAGGGAGTGATAGAGGAAAGGAAGAAGGAGGTGCCGTAGTGAAGGGCTCCGGAATAAATTCGACCACTTGGGGATCTTTGACGTGCACTGACAACGCACAGCACACGGGCGCCTTAGCGTTTTTCCTCCATAAAAACGCAGCCGCCGCGGTCGGGTTCGAGCCCGGGAACTCTGGATCAGTAGTCGAGCGCCCTAACCACTGAGCCACCGCGACGGGTGCAGTGCAAACCTCAATCTCGCTTTCTTGTACGTGGCGCTGGTGTCTGTTAAGAGGGTTCACCAGTGACAGTGTCCACAGGAAATACATGGGAACTTTCAGAAGCTGTAGCGTGTCTAAAAATGGCTCGATTTTCATGACGTTTGTGGCTGCGTTTTCTTCTTAAATGAATGGAGGAAATGGTTCAGACAGATATTATTTAAGTTTCATTTTTTTTACAAATCAGAGGTAAATATCCAGAAAAATTGCACATTTAGATATGTCGGTCCTTCATGTCATCTTGTGAAAAAACTAAGTCAAATAGCAGAATTTCGTCCATAACATTTTCTCCCTTTTTCTTTCTTGATTGTCAAGCCGCAATTTTCATTCATATCGAGAGTAGTATTTGCATTTTACAGGCTCTGAAAGGGCTGTAAGTATTTTCTGTTGGGATTCGAAATTCGCGCCTAAATCAGCTAGCGCGACGTGGCTCCATCTGGTGTCAGAATATTTTGTCGCCACTACACTCTGCCACCAGCCTCTTGGTTGTCTGTGTTCGTGCGCTCAGGTTATTACTGGGAACTTGGACTGACCTGAGCTCTTTGTTTCCTTTTTTCTTGCTTCGGCTGTATTCGGAAAGGATTTATGCGTTTCTTTTTTGCTCGAGTTCTTGGTGCGGAAAGGAAGCGGAATACAAGGCCACACCCAAAAGTGCCCCCCCCCCCCCCCGCCCTCTTCCCCTCCCGGCAGCCACACAATAAGGCATTGTTAGCACCATGACACAGGTTGGGGGCTTCATCTATTCGGGACAGTGTGGGAGAACAGCATTGTTCCTTGCCCAGCGCAAGGGCGCAGTGACCCAGGTGTCGATACAAGTCAAGAATGAAGCTGCAAATATTCCATTGGAGGGCCTCGAGCCGATAGCGGCCGACGTTTACATGAACCCACACGCCTGGTTGTCTGAAAACCGGTACTGGTACGCACGCCCAGCCGGGAGTCGACCCTGAACCGATGTGCTTGTAAACGCATTTGGATCGAAAAGCAGGGTTATTGAGAGGGAAGGGGATGTATGCGAACTTGCTTTCCACGTGCGCCGTCGCACCTCCGATACAGCGATGGCGTGCCTCAATCTTTGAGGCTGCTACTGCTTGCTCGACGCTTGGTGTCGCTACAGCTGAACCGGTCTCGAATCGCAAAAATCGAGTTCATGTAAACACGCAGTGGTTGAGTTGGATTGACCATGTTCAACCCGACCCCCGAATCGACCCGACGCTATCCGGTTCATGTAAACGGGGCTAATAGCGCAGACTGATTGTCATGACGTAGCAATTAACCTCCTTTCACTGAGGCGCTTGCCAATCACCCGCGATTTCAAGCTACACTCGCGGACAACTATGTATGCCAGTGCAACAGCCCACATCAAGGGGAGAGAGTACCGTCTCCTTCCTTTTCCTAGGAGCTCAGCTCCTGCTGCACTGCAACCGCAAGGTCATGAGAACCGGTCGAAGCCAACGTTCGGCTTTGGCTCTAAGCTAGTGAAACCAGACTGTGTCGGATCGGCATCGAAACATCGGTTCTCTAACGAATCTTTGGTCGAGCTCGCTCTTTTTCCCCAATTCTCCTCGCGAGCAGACATATATCTGTCAGAATGTTCGCGTTATCAATGCAGGTGCTGTCCGCTGTACGCGGGTAAGTATGGGTGCACCTTTTCTGCAGAAAGGATCTCGCGGATCTCATAGCCCCTACTCCAGAATAGGCATCTGTGGTGTAAATAAGGTGATGTCATACGTTCATGGCCTGGCTGGCAAAATCATCCAGTTATGCTTCTGAACCGGTTTCGCATGTGTCAAGCGTTCCCCAACCGTCTTTATTCTCCCAAATAGATACGCCTCGGTATATGCGCCACACCTAGTCGCACCTCCTGCCCTACGCTTCCAAAAGTCGCACAATTCAATCAGAAAAGCGCTCGGAAGGGGTGCTATATAAATACATGTATAAAATATATAATACATAAAAGTATAATATATAAAATAAATAAAAGAACATAAGAAAGCAGAGCTCATAGTGAGACTTTTTCGAAAACCATAGTAGGTGTGGAATTTTCGCTCTCAAACCCCTGACGTCATGTCAATTCAGATGCGCTGCCGTTTTTGTGTTCAGAAAGAGCACACGCAATTGGCGTGGCTACAGTGGCCATCTTCCATTAAATTGCAATTTTTATTATTTTTAACAATAAACCACTACTATCAACTTTGTCCATAACAGTTGGTAGTCGCTTGTGCAATGACGAAATTCGCGTTCAAAGTCACCACGAATAGCGTCAAGACGATCTCAGTGCTTTTGCAAACTACACATCTCACCCTTTTACCCAAGTCTGATTTGTTCCGTGGTGAAATTATAAGCAGTGAAGGAGACATGAAACGAAGTATTTCAGCAGTAGTTTAGTTACGGAAGTGACTATCGTCCATAAATATAATGAAGAATTCGGCGACGCCGATAGCAACAAACGTGGTTGGTGGTCATTGAAGAGGAACCTTCAAGATAAGGCGCTAAGAGAAACTACAACAACCCAGAATAATGTCGAAATAGCTGCGCCTGGCTGCATTCCTTCTAGATAACGCTGATCACATCTCGCATAACAAAGTGATACTCCCGCGCGCCAACTGTTTTCAACTCGAACAAACGAATAGTACAACAGTTTTGCGGCATTCCTTTTGTCAAAGAAGCATCGGCCTTATGCTTAAACAAAAATTAAGGTCAACAGCAGCAAAAACAATGCAAAATAAACGCTGGCAGCGTACACAATGAGAGCGCAAAAAGCTTTTCACCGAGGCCGCGTCGTCGAATCGCCGTCCACACTCGTACACGGTCACCAGGCTTGTATTGCGTGTGGTGACGGAGGAATACGCGGAATGCGGAATAGCCGCCCTAAGTGCGGAAGGGGAGGTGTTCCCAAGGTGTGTCAAAAGATTACTCACACTCATCTGTTCTGGCTAGGCTAAACCAACACTGCTTCTAACTACAGGCTGTATACGCCACCCTGTCAAAATGTATTTTCGCAGAAGAGATGCGAGGGAGCTTAGGCGGACCCAAACCGGAAAATGTACATTTCCTTGTGGCAGCTGAGTGGTCGGTTACTGGAAAAAGGTGCATTCTGTGACCACCACCCCTTGAGACGGGTTATTCTTTTCTGCTTCCGTCTCCTTGCTTTGGCAGGATATACACAGAAAGTTCTCGGCCCTACTTTTTGTTCGCGGAAGAACGAATTCTTGCGTGTCGCGGTAGAATTTAAACGCCTGGAGGGTAATAGAAGATCCCTCCTTTTTGTGGTACTTAAGTGCTGCCATCTATCGACAGAAAAAGTTCAAATCTGAGTTGCCTCGTAGCTGGTGAGCCCTCTTAACAACCACTTTACCAGTGCTTAGTTTGACTGTAGTTTTTCCATCCATCCGCGCATACTCCCAAAGCCGTTTACGAATTTTTTGTTGTTTCAGGTGAGTAATCTTGGTCCATGCTGTATGAAGTTCCTGTGAACTTCTTGGCATTAGAGAGAACGTTCGATTTTTCGTTTCAGGAGGCAAAATTGACGATGATCGGCCGTTTCTTCATTTCGTCATAGCGACCTGTACGGTGCGCTCTTTCCACTGACTGCAAGTGAACGCGTAATGTAACTTTACAAATGTTTTTGAGCAATTGTTCAGACATGCTCCCACGTTTTCGATTCGCTATCTTTGACGCCATAAAAAAAACTAGGTTATTTCTGCGGCATCTGTTTTCTGAGTCAACTCTCCTCTCTTGCAGTTTTTTAGCCGTTCTGGTTATGTTCCCAACTATGCTGTCTTGCTCATTTACTGTATCATTGAGCACTGCAATCTGTACTTCTGTAACGCATATTTTGGAATTATTTTCTGCCATCATTGCTTCATAGCTTACTAGTCTGATAAAAATTTGCTCAAAAATTTGCTCAAAATTTCAGTTTGGCGTTCTTGTAAGCTTAGAAGTAATTCAAGCTCATCTTTATTCAAAGACCGGGGTTCAATTCAACATCGCCCGAAAGCAGTAATAAGAAAGCAAAGTACAAAACCCTATGCGGAAATAAACAGAAACGTTTGTTACATAGCTTAGTCGACATCTGCCTTCGTCAGACAGGCACAACACTTGTGGGATATGGAGCCGGCAGTGCGCACAGTAATCTACAAACCAGAATTAGATAATTATGACTGACCAGGAGCAGAAGAGGCGTAAGTTGCATGCCGGCAAGCGTGCCGGCTCCAAATCCCACGTAGTCCATGTGTTGTTCGATTAAATTAATTTAAGTCAGGGTCACGCGGCCCCCGATGGATGTTGTTGATTGGATGACGGTCCTTGTCGCTTGCCACGTTTGGTAACGGTATGACGCTGATAATGGACGGAGGCTTCAAAGTTCCGCTGGCTGCCGATGCCATCTATGACGGTGCTGTCGATGAAGACGATTCAAAAGTCCGTGCTACAGTCGGTATCCCTCGGTCGACCTCGAAGTTGAGTGCAGCACAAAGGTGGCAGCACCCTGCAGCAACAGAAGAGGCGTAAGTTGCATGTCGGCAAGCGTGCCGGCTCCAAATCCCACGTAGTCCATGCGTTGTTCGATTAGATTAAGGCCAGTCAGGGTCACGCGACCCTCGATAGATGTTGTTGATTGGTTGACGGTCCTTGTCGCTTGCCACGTTTGGTAACGGTATGACGCCGATAATAAACGAAGGCTTCAAAGTTCCGCTGGCTGCCGGTGCCATCCATGACGGTGCTGTCGATGAAGACGATTCAAAAGTTCGTGCAACAGTCGGTATCTCTCGGTCGACCTCGAAGTTGAGTGCAGCTACAAAGGTGGCAGCAACCTGCAGCAACAGAAGAGGCGTAAGTTGCATGTCGGCAAGCGTGCCGGCTCCGAATCCTGATATGGATTTGGACGAGAGAGCTGTACCTTTCGTAGTGCTGCAAACATGACGGAGTATAGGCTATGCGTATTTTGCTGCTTCACACAGGGAGTCTTCGTGAATTTAAACCGTGCTAGGATGGCTGCCTCTAATTAGGCAGACAAATGTATTCGTTTGTAGCTTCCTCCTAAAAATTTATGCACCAAAATGATAATCCTCATGTGTCACGTTATCGTATGCACCTTTGACATCAAGAAAAAGTGCCGCGCACAAGCGCTTCTGGCGTTTCTGATGCTGAAATGTGGACACAAGATGAATGACGTTGTCTATAGAAGAGCGACCCCGTCGGACACCCTCCATGGCATTAGGATCACGTTATTGTGCTCAAGGTAACACTCAAGACGCGCCAGCAGCATTCTTTCCATGATCTTTCTCACACAACTGGCCAAAGCTATTGGCCTGTATGATGACAGGTCAAGCGAGGATTTCCCTAGTTGTAGTAATGGTATCATGCGACTGGATTTCCACTGGGAAGGAACAACTCCGTCTTGCCACGAATGGTTGTAAAGGCTGAGTAGCTCTCTACGCTCGTTGTTGCCAAGGTGGCACAGCACAGCCTATATGTAATGCCGTCTGGCCCTGCTGCAGACGAACGCTCACTTTCTGCAAGCGCAGCGTCAAGTTCCTCACGAGTAACGATAACATCCATCGCTGAATCCCGTGATGCAGGACGCTGGGAACCCAAGGTAGTCACTGCACCCGCGATTGCCCTGCAGAAGTCAGTTGCAACTTCAATCTGGTGATGGTTTTGATGTAAAGCTAACGCATAGAAAGGCTGTCTTTGCTGTGGAAGCGTTCGAAGCCCCCCCCCCCCCCCCACACACACACACACCATCCGCCAAATGAGGGACATGGGGTTTCGAGGATCCAGAGATTGACAGAAGCACTTCCAGCACTGTTCCATCAGCGTGTCCATTCGTCGCTTGATATTTCTCTGCAAACAACGCGCCTCTCTGAGGTCCTTTAAGCATTTGGTCCGTCTGTAACGTCTTTCTACACGCCGACAAATAACACGTAGGTGGTCTAATTCTATATCAAATTTGGTGCGCATTCTAGTTGACGTGAGGTAGGCTCTAGCAGCCTTCATTGCTGTTGCTATAATGTCCTTCAAACTGGAAGTTAGGGCTTCTCTGCACGCCTCTTCCATTCGTGTTTTAGATGCCGTCCAATCGATGTGCGCGTGTTTAGCTGGCCCGGACGCTCCAAGACCTGGAATCTTGAGATATGTGGGTATGTGGTCACTCCCATGGGTCACCACTTCACAAAAGCACTGGACACGCCGGCGCAGCCCATGAAACACATAAATTCTAATAAAAGTCTGCAAACAACTCCAAACATCTAGCAACGTATAACTCTAGATTGAAACGTTTAAAAAACATCGCAGCAATGGAGGTGCGTCCACAAACGTTTTAGAAACGTGCTGACGAAAGAGGTTTATTCACAGACGTTTTAAAAACATGCGACAAAAGAGGTTTACTCACAAATGTCTTGAAAACTTTTCTAAATATACGTTTTTCATGCAACGTTCTAAAAATTTCTCTGACGAGAAGTTTACTTGGGAACGTATGCATGTACGTATGAAACTACAGGTATTGAACTTTTCAGTGTAAGAGAAGTTTGGAAGGCAGCCCCTGCAAAACAAGCATCCTGCTACTTCGAGTTTTAATTCCAAGCAATTTAGTTTTGTAGCGATAGCTACATTACGGTAGCATTTCGAGCCTTCAGCGTGGCAGCGCCGCCACGCTGTCACGTGGTTGGTCACGTGGTGCGGAGCAGCTGCCGGCGGCGCGGCGCGTTAGTTGATCGCGTGGTTCGTCACGTGGTTGGTCACGTGACCGAGTTCCACTCGGCCAAACACGATTTTACCGAGGGCTGCTGGGAGAGGGAGAAAATACTCTCGAACCGCGCGCTTCTCCAGCCTGCCATGGTGGCCAACTGCCTGCGGGCTGTTACATCGCCGGCTCTTGCCTTCTCGGCGTAGCTTGTTTACAGATATCCGCACCTTATCGTGATTTTCTCGCCCTTCGCAACTAATGCCGCGATGCCGTACTCGGCGCGAACTTCATCTGGTCAGCACTGCGTAGTCGTCGGCTGTGGCAACAACCAGCGTAAAAGGAAAAACATCGCCGATAGCACTTGCGCCAAGCATGCTGTGTCCAGGTCTCAGTGCGGGTGTGACATGTTCATGTTGCACCGCTTTCCCGTCGACCCCGAGTTGAATCGTCAGTGGAAGTCGCTGGTTAACAGAAAGGACTTTGCCCCCCAACTACAAACTCGCGCGTCTGTTCCCTGCATTTCGTCGATGGCAAGCGAACGGAGCAAAACCCACTGCCCATGCTGAATCTCGGCTACGAGCGAAAGGCGAGTACAATTATTGTCGTTTTACGTATTGTAAACATGCAATTTGCATGCTGCAGAGCTTTAAATGTTTATTATGCTGCATTTTGCGTGCGTAAAAGCACGGATAGCATTTGTCACTTTTTTTTTTCCCATTGCTTGCTCCATCACCGGGCACGTTTAGCGACAGCGGTGCGATATGCGCTGGTTGGCCGCAGATTGAACTTAAAACGTTGTCGATAACGTAAATGTGCAGCTTCACAACTTCACCACCGCCATATGTGATGTACAAGAGCGCTTTTTATTTCCGTTAATGGAAATAATAATCGTTTCATGTCATCCACGGCCGCATACGCCTGATGCGCGATGACCGTGGTCCACCACCTGTCAAACGAAAGGTCAGATCGTTGAGTCTGTACATGGAAATGCTGGAACTCACGTTACATTTGATGGGAATAACGTGCTACACAAGGAAAAATAACAACTGAAACGACGACGCTTGGACAAGCGCCCTCGTTTCAGTTGTCGTTTTTACTCGTGTAGCGGGTTATTCCCATCAAAGTCCAAGCGCCATCGTTTCAGTTGTTTTTCCTTGTGTTACGCGTTATTCCCATCAAATGTACAACCAACTAGCCCACATTGCTGTCTTGCTAGCTGTTGCTCACGTTACACTTATTTCGCATTTTAGAGACAAGAAAGCCCAAGTGACGAGTCCAAAGCATCTGTGCAGTTCAGCAGACGCCACCGCACAATGCAAGAAATGCGCATTTATTATTTCACAATATTGTGAACATTTATCGGGCTTCTACAGGAGCGGGCTGATGTACAGACAGGTGGCAAGGTGTTTCAAAGCAATAAAAACACAGCAGTCTCAAACGTTCGGTTCAGACGAATGCACAGCTGTGAAATTCGAGCAAGAAATGAGACTCGTGTACAAAAAAATATAGAACAGCAATTTCACAAATGCGGGTCTTCTAGAAAGATCATACAGTGCAACAAAGGCATCAAGTACCATATGCAGTTATACATTGGCAGGCAGATGGCTTTATGCACGTATCTATGCTGATGCCACCATGTAAAGCAGAGAAAAGAAATTGTGCGGTGCACTGGCTTTCAGAGCTCATGATTTTGTGTATTGTGCAATTTGTTGCCTAAACAGAGTGTAGCACTGTGAGGGAAATTTTCCCAAAATATTTGAGCATGCAAGAGGCCCTATGCAGAGTCACGTCTGGAGCAGCACACTCACGTATGGCACACAAAAGGTGTGAGGCATTTGCCATGTCATTTGCACTGAACCAGTCTCGACAAGCTATGACTGTTCTAGTGAAGCCAGAGTTATTGTACGGAGAAGCTTGTTAAGCATCATCACATGCTAGATAATTTGAGATCAGGGTTATTTGCACTGTTTCATAACATTTCTCATCCAACACAGAAGATTCCACAGCAAGCCTGTCCTCAATCAGCAAACACAGTGTTAGTGTGCATTCACTATATGATGCTTTGCAATGTGCTCAGAAAGTAGACTCACGGCTAATGTACTTCTCTGTTGGCAGGTTGTTTGTATCGGACATCACTCGGTCAGCCTGCCTTTCAGCCACGGAGTGAGTGTAACTATGCATGCTCTCATCATTCCTTTGTTGCTGAAGCTAAATTGCAGCCATCTGTTGCACTTTCTTTTACAGGTTATCAGCAATGTTCAAGATGCCTTTGCAACCAGCAACAAACTAGATGTAAGCATGCATGCACATACAGGTCCACTACATACTGAAATAGGCCATTTTTGCCATTCTTGTGTTTGTCTGCCAGCAAGTTGTTAGACTCTCATGGCTATAACTATCAAATCTGTATTAATTTCCAAAAACGAGCTTGCTATGCAGCAGTAAACTGGATATAAGCTTGCATGCTGTCCGAGCTTCCAGACTGTCGTTTCTGATGTTGCCTGTTTTTTTCTAGCAGGTCTCATTGAAAACTGATGCTGCTTCGTCTCGCCTGGACGCTAGCTTTGAAGAAACAACTGTGAGTGCTCATACAAAGTTCACTTTTCCAACCAAAACAACCTGCATTGCCTTCGTGTTTTTCTTTTCCTGTATTTCTCTGATAGATGGCCGCTGACCAACAAAACAGCAGTTTGTCAAGGTAGGAAACAGAAATGAAGGTGATTTATAAGAAAATGGATCCTCAAAACAAGATACAAGATTGTTTATTATTTCAGGTGGAGAAGAAAGACAAATCTACACAGTGGGAATTGGAGGAACCAGTCCAACACCACACATATGCAGACACAAAAGACAGTTGAAACACTCCTCTTACAATGAGAAGCATTCATTTTCAGTACTTAACGCCACAAGACGTACACTTCTACACTGGCCTCCCGTTTGATGCTTTTAATAAGCTCATTCTTTTACTGAGGGCCAATGGCACAAAAGTAGGGGGAATATTGAGTTTAGAACAACAGCTGTTGCTCACACTTATGAGACTAAGACTTGGGCTCCTCTGTGGGGACCTTGCAAGAAGATCCGGCATTTCAAATGCGACAGTGTCAACAATATCCTCAAGTATGATGTCCACCTTGGCTAAAGTAATGGAAGACATAGTGGTGTGGCTGCCTCGGTCAGTAGTTTATGACAGTATGCCGTACACCTCAGTGAAGAATGGCTACGACCGCACAACATGCATATTTGACTGCACTGAGGCGTGGTTGCAAAGACCCAAGAAATTAATGGCAAGGGCACAGAGCTACAGTGCATACAAAGGGTCAAATACTATCAAGTTTTTGACAGTCATAGCGCCCAATGGGCTAATCATGTTTGTATCAGATGTATATGGTGGAAGGGCCTCCGATAAATACATAGTCGGACATGTGGCGTGGAGGACTATTTACTGCCAGGCGATGAAATTATGGCAGATCGTGGATTCAAGCTTGAGCCACATCTTGAAGCACAAGGAATCCGCATGAATGTGCCGGCCTTCACCAGAGGTATGTAGACTGTTCTCTACATTGCAAGCTTTCATGCACCTCTGGGTTTGAAATGCTCATATTTGTTGTCTTTTAGGAAAGAGTCAACTGTCTGAACAAGAAGTGACAAAAACCAGGCGAATTGCCTCACTGCGCATCCATGTGGAACGCGCTATCAATCGGATAAAGACTTATCGAATTTTTAAGCAGGCTTTGCCTATCAAGTCAAGGAAGCATATCAACACGATTGTTTTCGTTTGTGCTGGCCTGTGCAATCTGAAGGGCCCTCTGATCAAAGAGCAGCAAGAACAATAAAGGTTCAGCTTCAATGCCAATATTGTTAGGGCTTGACTCATTTATTTCAAATGCTAACGTGCGATTAACATGCTAAGAAAGCAAAAAATGCAGAACACAGGCATCACTAACAGTGCACTCTATGGCTGCTGCATCTTCAGGAGACAGCTGTGCAAGGAGGAGGAAGTTCCTGCTGTGCATCATCAGCCTTGGTTATATCCACTGCACCATAAAGGCATTGTCCAGCTGAGACTTATGTTATCCTCGTAAATTTAGCAACCAACTCCCTTCACAGCCTAGGCAATATTATGCTCTCAAAAAAGCTTTCAAGATTATTAATGTGGGTTTCCATGAATCCTTCATCTCTCTTGACTGGAATCAATGCTCCCCCTTGGTCTACATGCAAGTACAGGTAGCAAACAGTGCTCCCTACCAGGTTCAAATGCAGCTGTGCCTGAACTTGGTAGTAGTATTTATGTGCTGCCTTTAGTACACCTGCAGAATCTAAGCAAAAATCTGCCTTGCACTGCCCCTCCTTAATTAATTCGTCCGGATGTACATGCTGCAAGCTATATAGGCATTTAACCTCTAAAAGTGCTGGGGGGTAGCAATCGCAGACAAGCAAACCGTCTGGACTACACCCAAGATACGGATATCTTGGATGAATCATCAAACCGCAATCTTCGAGTCTGCAATTTGTATGCTTTGTTAGAAAAGCAGCAAGAGCACGCTGTTTCGCTAACTGCTCATAATTTATGCCATACTGCATGGCAAGGCTGGTAATGCAGTTGTCATTAAGTATTCTCTTCATTAATGACTCGCAATTCAGCCGTTTGGAACGGCAAACATCTTTGAACAATGAAGCAGTTATCCTGCCCTTGCGGTGGGAAAACCACTCGGCACAGTTTCTTTGCTCCCTTGTGGCAGCTTCAATTTTTTTTTGCAGAGGTCATGGTAAGGCTGAGCTTATCCACTGCTCGCTCACTTCCAAGCAGCTTTCCGAAGTTGAGGTTGCACAGAGGTCTTTCGAGAGTAATTTCAAAGTCGTCCACTGGTGGCTCCACTTTGTTCAGCTGCCTTTCTTTGCACTTCGGTGACTGGAAGGCAACCTGAAAAAAATGTCTTCATTAGTCTAGTTATAAATTTTTATTAAGGGCAAAGATGTTAAGTCGTCTGAGTATAACAGTTTAAGCAACAATAAAAGGGCAGCAACACTGCCTTGTCAGCAAGATTACATTGAGCATGGCTGTGGGTTCAGGTCATTCCTAAAACTTTCACTCCAATTCAAGATAAATAAGTCATGTTCATGCATGACAAAGGCTTATGCATTTTTGTCGCTACCTTCTCTGAGTGATGTGTCGCTTGTTGCCTCTGGACACTTGCTGGTGCCTGAGAAGGTTGCTGAATCTCCCTTCTCGTCGTCGTCAATGTGTTGTGGAGGAGGGTGCCTGCAAATGAAAAGCATCACCACAATGCCTAAAAGCCAATTTCATTTCATGAAAGGCACTCAAACTCGCACCTACATATAACAGTCAATGTACTACCTTCATTTTCAAAAATATGACAGTGCAATCAGAACAAGAGTGAATAAATGGAAGGGTCAGCCCAGTGATCACTTGCAACTGCATTCATCAAAAAAGTAGAAAATATGTTCTACAATGAATATTTTTCATACGTAGCTAGCACATGTGCTCCGAGGACTTGTCAATGTTTGGCAAAATCTTTCCTCAAACTAACACTCAAAGATATTGACCCCTTTTACACTTACACTATATTTTGCTCCTTACAGTGTTCCATTTCAGTTTATCCTCACAGCACATAACTGCACTGAATATGCAGCTCTAACGTAGAAAGCAATCATCTCTTTCATAAGGAGCACTGCAAAACGGGACTAAACACATACAGCGGTGAACTTTTTTTACATTAAAAGCAGCATTCATTCTCTTCCAGATAGATAAATTTGCTCATGTACACATGTACATGAGCAAATTTTTTTCTTATGAGCCGGAGTTCTCAAAAATGGCTTCTCTTCCGTTGCAGAGAAATGAAGATTCCATTATTCGTGTTCTGTGTTACCGACAATAAGAAAATTTATCGTCCAGCCAGCCATTCCACAGAATTCAAACAGGCTCATGATTTTTCTCATTCACATATGCTTGCAAACATATTTTTCTTGGAATGTGAAATATCTTCAATATATGAAAATTGTTTTCTCCTCTGTCTGCGAAAATGACTGGCTTCCAAAATGAGCTGCATGTGCATTCCATATAAAGTACATAAGCTCTATATCTTAGATTATTTTTCACTCATTAGTGTCCATGGTCCTCATTGTGCAACTGAACTTCTAGAAACTAATGACTTTGATCACTTGCCACTTCCTTGTTGTAGAGCCTTACTCGTACTATATGCAGCAAGTGACAATGTTACCTGACAGTGAATACCAGCAAAGCACACTCATATCACTACACGGGCAACCAGCTTGTTTAATAGATGTGTGTCATCTCAGCAATACTCACCAGGAATACTGAAGAGCTCGCCATAAGGTGACTTCTTGATGTGGTCTGCGAGTTCTTCTTTGCTTGCAAAATGCTTGACCTTTCGGGTCGGCCTTGGGTGCTGCATGCTTGCGGGGTCCACCGTTGACCCCTTAAGATTGAAGGACATGGAATTGAGAAGGGCCGGCTCAACATTTCTCTTTGTGCCCCGTTTCCAAGCTGCCGCCTTGTCGGTACATGAGATGCCAGTGATGCCTAGCTGGACGCCGATTTCTAGCTTCCACATCAGGGCACCAATATGGCTACAAACACGTGCTTTTCCGGCCATGCAAGAACAACCAGCAGTCACCACTTGACCATTCTTCCGCACACAGGCACATGGCGACCACGGTTTTTTGTTTACTGCCTGAGAGGGTCGCACATCGGCCTTCACATACACAATATCAGCAGCTGCTTCGTGACTCAGCACCCGGCCCACCCAACCGCACTGCAGCTGGTTATAAGAGTCCAGGCTTTTGTACGCCTCTGCGTCTTTAAGATCACAGGCCTTTGATCTAATCAAGTAGCATACAATATGAGCGCTTGTTATGCTTGGCCAGAGTTTGGTGTCATCTGTCCACTGCTGCACGAGCAGGGGATGAGCATGGGTGTCACCATCTGAAAAAAAAAAGACGGCATACAAAGGACATTAAAATAAACATACCTCCAAAGGCCGGCAAAAGTACATTGGGCGCTACAGCTCTTGAGGAGATATGTACGATCATGAGTTCACTGTAGTGCTGCCATAATATGGATCCCACAGTTGTTTTTGCCTTCTTGAAATTTGAGCAGTGCAAAACAGACGCGATAATGCTGGTTAACTGCCCGAATACAAGGCACACAAGTCCGATCGCAAAGCACATATAATATAGTTGGTTTGGTTTGGTTTATGAGGGTTTAACGTACCAAAGCGACTCAGGCTATAAGAGACGCCGTAGTGATGGGCTCCGGAAATTTCGACCACCAGGGGTTCTTCAACGTGCACTGACATCGCACAGTACACGGGCCTCTGAATTTCGCCTCCATCGAAATTCGACCGCCGCGGCCGGGATAGAACCCGCGTCTTTCGGGCCGGCAGCCGTGCGCCGTAACCACTTAGCCACCGCGGCGGCACATATAGCTGCGCAAAATACTCTGAGGCAACAGGAGTTGGCGACCTTACACATATTTCGGAAACTGGGCACACTATCAACTAACACTGCCTCGCACATAATCAAATTGCGCGCTCACGGCTGCGTGCGCTCGTGCAGCCTACGTACGAGGCGTGAAGGGTCTACCAATCTCGTTCTTTTCAACTTTCTGTTTCGTGACGCACCGAGTGAGTTCCACATTTCGGTGGTGTGGCTATGTGGCACGCGGCCGACAACGGGAAAGAGCACGCGTACTGACGAAGCTAATTCTAAGGATTTACATGTTGTAGAACGTACGGTACACGTCAGATGCGGCCAAAGATGAACTGTGCGGGATTGCCGGAGCCCTCGCGAGCAAGTTCGGAACGCCAGCCCATCGGTGGCAGAAGGCAGCGCGGATCTCCGACGACGCCGCTGTCAGCGGACTGCCGGTCCTTCATTCCCCTGAATGTCAGGTGGCCCGCGGTAACTTACAAAGGCTGTAACACGCTAGGCAGCCGTTAAAAAACAATATTTATTTGTTTACTACGGTTATTCAGCATTTTATTAGTAAGTAGCGCACACACTCACCAATCGTGATCATTTGCTCCGTCGATGCAATAACGGCCGGTTGGTTCCCTTGACCACCAGCGCTTCCAGCCGCTTGCGCCATTCAAAATGCGCAGGTATACGGCTTCAAGCTCACCACTGCTACGTTTCGGCAGATTTATTTTTCGAGCGGGTGCCGGCAGAACGACGAGCTGCACTCCAACACACGCTGAGACGCAACGCAGCCCAAGCAGCCAAAGCCAAAAGGATGGATGGATGGATGGATGGATGGATGGATGGATGGATGGATGGATGGATGGATGGATGGATGGATGGATGGATGGATGGATACGGCTGAACCCTTTACATCGGGCGGTGGCTCAAGCCACCTAGCCATGTCTTGTGAAATTTTACTCCTGTCCTGCTTTTAGCCACCAATCAGATAACCTTCGCTTGGTTACTTCTAACCTCTTAAAATCCACTTTCCCTTCACTATCCCTAAACCCCAATGCCTTGGGTAAGTCAGCTCCGCTGCCTTCCACTGTAGGGTGAAGCCCTTTACAGAAAAGTATCAAGTGTTCAGCCGTTTCCTCCTCCTCTCCGCACGCAATGCACAAAGTGTCTATCTCCTGGTACCTGACTCTATACTTCTTAGTCCGCAAAACTCCAGTCCTGGCCTCAAACAACAAAGAACTTCCCCTACAATTATCATAGATATTTTCTTTGACAATTTCCTGTTTAAAGGTCCGGTATGTTTCTAGTGCCGATTTCGTCAGCATCCCTGTTTTCCACAAAGCTCTCTCTGTTCCTTTAACCTTTTTCTTAACCGATAATTGCTGATTTGCCCCCTTACTGCTGTCCAGATATTTGCTTGTCAATTTTCTAGTTCGCTTTCTCCATTTCGTGTCAACATTCTTTATATACAGGTATCTGAAAACTTTCCTAGCCCACCGCTTTTCCTCCATCCTTCTCAATCGTTCCTCAAATGCTATCTTACTGCTAGCCTCTCTGCTCTCGAAAGACGCCCATCCCATATCACCCTGTACCCCCTGATTTGGTGTATTGCCATGTGCTCCCAAAGCTAACCTCCCTACTCCCCGTTGCCTAATTTCCAGCCTTGCTTGAACATCTGGCCTCATACACAGGACCGCATTCCCGAAGGTCAGGCTAGGGACCATCACCCCTTTCCAGATCCCTCTTACCACCTCATACCTATTGTAATTCCACAGTGCCCTATTTTTCATGACAGCTGCATTCCTACTAGCTTTATTCATTACATATTTTTCATGCTCTGTCAGATACTCAGCACTGTTATTTATCCACACCCCAAGATACTTGTACTCATTCACTACCTTTAGCACGAACTCCTGTATTCTATGCTCGCCGCCCTCTTCATTAAATGTCATGACTGCAGATTTTTCCTTACTATACTTGAAGCCTAATCTATCTCCCTCTGTACTGCATATGTCTAACAACTTCTGCAGGTCTTCCTTGTTGTCAGCCATTATCACTATATCGTCCGCATATATTAGTCCCGGTAATGTCTGTTTAATCAATTCCCCTTGCTTGAAAAAAGATAGGTTGAAACCTAGTCCGCTCCCCTCTAGCTTGGCCTCCAAACCTGGCAGGTACAACATGAACAACAAAGGGGACAGAGGACATCCTTGTCTAAGCCCCCGCTGTATCTCTACAGGCCCTGATACATTTTTTTCCCATTTTATGAGCACTCTGTTACCTCTATATATATCTTTTAAAAGATTAATTACTCCATTTTCCACATCCAATGTGCCCAATATGTCCCACAAATGCTCCTGAGTAACGTTGTCATAGGCTCCCCTAATATCCAGAAATGCTAGCAATAAGGGCCTATGTTCCTTTTCCGCAATTTCTATACACTGTGTCAATGAAAATAGATTGTCCTCCAACCTCCTTTGTTTCCGGAACCCATTCTGTAGTTCCCCTAGCACCCCCTCGTTCTCCACCCAAGCCTGCAGTCTATCCTTTATAATTTGCATCACCACCCTGTAAACCACAGACGTCACTGTTATGGGGCGATAGTTACTTACGTCTGCTTTGTCCCCCTTTCCCTTATATATCATGTTCATTCTACTTAATCGCCATTCATCGGGGACTTTCTCATCCACTATCATTTTGTTCACTACCTGTATTAATGTTTGCTTGGATTTTGGTCCTAACTTCTTTATCAACATAATCGGGATACCATCTGGTCCTGTTGATGTGCCACTAGGAACCTTCTTCTCTGCCCTTTCCCACTCTCCTTGCTCAAGTGAAGCTATTGCTGTAACCGGTCTATCCTCCTTCGATAAATTATGTACCACGTGCTGTGCTGAAAATTTTTCCGTCATCCTTGTTCCTATGTGTTTTATTGCTTCATCCCCTTCTAGTCGAATACCCTCATCTGTAACAATAAACCTTTGTTCTAGCCTAGTTTTATTACTCATTGCATTTAGATGTTTCCAGAATTTTTGGGCTGCTTTTCTATCCTTTTTATTTACTTTTGACATCCATTGGGCACCCTTTCTTCTAATTTTCTCATTAATCAAATAGGATGCGTCCCTTCTACACTTTATGAAGGTATCCCATTTTCTGTCTACTTCGGGTTTTGGTTCCCCCCTCTTCTTGGAATATCTGTGTTCCCTGGATGCTTCCTTGCGCTTTTCTATTGCCCTCTTGACCTCCTCATCCCACCAACTCTTGGGTTTGCATCTTTTCCCTTTTAGCTTTACTCCCACCTTAGCTAGCTCTAGCTCCAGTAATCGAGTTAATTTGGTATAAGTCCATTCTGTTTCACTATCCTTAAAAATTACTTTCTCGATTTGTTTGGCTGCTACTTCCAATTGCTTTTCTGAGTAAAAATTTCCCCCTGATTGTTTATCTTGATTCAGTCCTACATTGCTTTTTCTTCTGAAGCTCAACTTGATACGCTTTTGGTCACTACCTAGACTTCTGGAACCATCTTCATCTATGCTCATTACCCCTAATCTGTTATACATCCTCTGTGACATTAGTGCATAATCTATCGTCGAGTGCAGACTCCCCGCCTCCCATGTTATGAGCCCTTCAAACTTCTCGGTGCTGTTGCATACAACTAAATCATGCCTGTCACACATGTCCTGCAGCATGCTTCCTGTCGAATCCGTGTACCCATCCAGGTCTTCTATGTGTGCATTCATGTCGCCTAATATAATTATCTCGCCCTGTCCTCCTAGCTCATCAATGTCGCTTGCAATACATTCTAACATTTTCCTGTTTTCCTCTTTGGCATTAACCCCTGTCCACAGGTATACAAAGCCAAGGAGTGTTTGCTTGCCTGCCACTGTTCCTTTTAGCCATAAATGTTCCCTGCATCCCAGTCTAACCCTTTGAAAATTCATACTTTTATGAATGAATGCCCCAATTTCACCTCCCTTTCTGCTGCCCTCGGTTCTATTGCAATATTCCCATGCGTAGTCTGGGTTACAGGGTGGTTGCTCCATGTCTCTAAGATGTGTTTCCGCTAAACCATATACCATTAATTCCTCCTGTCTTAACTGTTCTTCTATTTCCTCCCATTTCAGTCTATTCCTGCCACCTTGCATGTTAATGAAACCTATATCTGAATTAACTTGGCCCTGGCGCTTGCGTCTCTTTCTTCCCCTATGGTTCCATTGTCCGTTTGATCTTAATTCTTCCTTCTCTACACTGGTTCCTTCAGAGCTCTGGGTCCCCCCAAAAAAGCTGTTGCCTGGCGACCTATCCTACTACCCACCTTCTTGCCAGTAGCACCACCGTAGTGGATGCCATCCTGTGCAAAAGGGTGGGGCCTAACCTCGTACACTTCCCTGTTGACCTCCATCACCTCGTATCTTAGTCGTCGACTCAATAGCCTAATTACCCGATTAGTCTCCACGACCCTCCTTTCCGTTTCGCGAGCCTGCCTCTGGACCTCTGGGATTGTGCATATGGTCACATGCACACTCTCAGAGGCCTCTCTAAGCCTACGCATCCCCACCTCCAACTGCGTCTCAAGATTTTGGCTCCTCCCCTGCAGTACATCATTGAGACCAGCATGGATGACCACAAGGTGTTCGCCATCCATGCTACCCACCACCACCTCCCGGGCTCTGGCCATTGCATCCACCATGCACTTTCCCGACTGAGCCTCCACCTGCACCCGCCTGTCTGCCTTCACTGCCGTCAGAACGCCTCCCTCAACCCTCGCTACATTCGAGTCCCCGACCACCAGAACTCTCCTGTGCCCCAAACGTTCGCTTCCTAATTCCATTTGTTGGCCTCCGGATCGCTCTAGCTGACTCTCCTGCCGCTGTACGCTATTGTCGCGAGTTTCCATGCCCGCTTTAACCTTCTTCATTTCGTTCGCATTTTTCTCACTCAATAACGGCAGTAACTCAGTAACGGCAGCGCCGCTACGCGGCGCTGGGATCTAGCAATATGGCAGCCCCCAGGTATCGAAACTGAAATCGTGTTACGTCACTTCAGGTTTCAGCAGAGCTAAACCACCGCCAATTCTTTTCATTGGACAATTATAAACTATGGCAGAGACTGATGAAGCGGGTTTTCTTGCTTTATTTGCAATGTGTATTTATGCTGCAAAGGGCAGCTGCCTGCCCTTTGCAGTTCGACCTATACTGCACATATCTGAGCGAAATGTGCAGCTCTAAACAAGCATGAGCACTACACCTAATGAAATAGCTCAGTAAATGTAAAACAATGGGTCCAGTTGGGCATACCATTCGACTCCAATTGGTTAGCCAGTTGAGCTCATGAATCCAATTGGGTAGTCCATTTGGTTTCCCTATTTCCAGTTGAGCATTCCAATTGGTTCCGCGTTTCCAACTGGTTTGTGAGGTTCCAATTGATTTCGGCACTCCCAGTTGTATCGCCCAGCTGAAACCATTTGAAACCAACTGGGGCCCCAGTTGGAACCAAGAAATATAATTGGGAGCTGAACTCCGAACTGGAAGCTCCAGTTGGTTTCAAATAAGCAATCCAGTTGGAAAATCTAAGTGTAAGACAATGATGTCCTTAGTTCTGTATATATATATATATATATATATATATATATATATATATATATATATATATATATATATATATATATATATATATATATATATATATATATAATGATGTCCTTAGTTCTGTATATATATATATATATATATATATATATATATATATATATATATATATATATAAACGGACCAAGAAAATTTATTGCAAAAAGTAAACGATGTGGCGAACACGCTAAAGGTACCAGCACTTTATAAAGATGACCTACTTGCTATTCACCGCCTCCCGACGAAACCCGATAAGATTCCAGGCATCATAGTCCGCTTTGCTAGGCAAGAAACAAGAGACGTCTGGTTTGAAAAGCGAAAGGTTCTTCGTGATGCTGAAACTGCTGTCTATCTTCAAGAAAACATAACCAAACAGTGCAGGGAACTACTCATGGCAACAAAAAAATGGGCAAAAGACCACAACTTCAAGTTTGTTTGGCACCGTAATGCAAAAATCTACGTCCGGCGGAAAGAGGGGGACAGCGCTTTGCGTATCAAGTCTCAGAATGACCTGCATATGATAGAATCTGCCACGGAGTAAAAGGCCCATTAGCGATGTATTCTAGTTTCTTCGCTTATGCACTATGGCTCGTCACAGTTACATTTTGCCCAATGAGGCAATCAAGTTCATTGGTTCTGATTTTAAATCGTCTTTCAAGGTGTTTCATGCAAATTTGCAGTCCGCCAGAAATAAGAGCACTTCTCTAGAATCCCTCTTGAGTCAAATAAATGTTCAGTTTGATGTACTCATGTTAACAGAAACATGGTATGACACTGCAGATTACCCTTTTTGCTTGCCCGAGTATGACTCTTGTACTCTCAATCGAGAGTACGGCCGAGGAGGTGGTGTTATGATGTTAATAAGAAAGGATATAAAGTATGAAAGACTACCTGTATATACACGTTCTTCAAGCGAATTTGAAGTTTTGTCTGTTCTCTCGCACCGTAAACTTTTTGTTACGATATATCGCCCACCAGCAGGCAACCTTGACACATTCTTCAACTTCCTGGAGTCCCTTTTTTCATACACAAATGACAACGACCTAAGTCTCGTTTGCGGAGGAGATTTTAACATAAACTTGCTTGACTCGTCTAGTCCTGTTAAACACTTTAAGCTAATGCTAGAAATGTATTATATTAGAAATACGATCAGTTTGCCAACAAGAGTCACGTTACAGTCATCTACACTAATTGATATTTTTCTAACTAATTACCAGTCGAATGAGCTTAAATCTGGTGTCTTAGCTTACGATATTAGCGACCACCTGCCGATTATTCTATGTGTCAAATCTCCAAATAAAGAAAAATTAGCACAGCGTGAAGTTACGTTCCAACGAATTTTGCCCAACCAGCTGGAAGCATTTCGCAGGGATGTCATGAGAGTTGACTGGTCAGATGTTTTTATCAGCTCGGATGTAAATTCTGCTTATGATTGTTTCATTCAAAAGTTCACTGACATTTATATATCTTTTTTTCCTTTTGTTACTAATAATTTATCCAGAAAAATAAGAAAGCCATGGATTAATGGCGATCTAATGGCAAGAATAAAAATAAAGAACGACATGTTCCACAGGTTCATTCAGACCAAAGATATTATCCTCCTGAGAGAATTCAAGAAGTATCGGAATAAGCTAAATAAAGATATTGAGAAAGCTAAAGCACATTACCTAGAAAAGTCTTTTAGTGCAGTTAAAAATAATAGCAAATCAACATGGAGGAAACTAAATGAAGTTCTGTGCCGCTCACAAAGAACTAGCCCAGTGGAAGAACTTTTGATAAATGGAATAATAGTTAATGGGGCTTCCCTAGCCGACGCATTTAATGATCACTTCGCTAGCCTCCCAACCCCTCAGCTATCTAGACATACAAAGCTCTCTAATAATCCTCCTTGCCCACACAGCTTATTTCTTAAACCTACTTCAGACGAAGAAATTTCTTCTATATTCTTGAATCTCAAGAATTCATGCAGCTGTGACACTCAAGGTATGCAAATCGAGCCATTAAAATACGTTATTGATTGTATAGCACCTGTACTAACGCACATTTTCAATCTGAGTTTTACTACAGGTACCTTCCCGAAACAGCTTCAAGTAGCGAAAGTGAAACCAATTTATAAAAAAGGAGATCACAATGACCTCGGCAATTACCGTCCCATATCAATTCTGCCAGCGTTCTCTAAAGGATTAGAAAAACTTCTTCTGGTTCGCCTCGTTTCCTTTTTAGATACATTAGACGCATTGTCGAGCGCACAGTACGGGTTTCGGAAACATCGGTCTACCCAATTAGCTCTACTTGATCAAAAGGAGTATATTTTACATAATATCGAAGCAAAAAAACTTGTGTTGGGTGTGTTCATTGATTTCACTAAAGCTTTTGATTACCTGAACAGAACCTTACTCCTCGAAAAGTTGGAATCTTATGGCATTCGCGGAAATGCATGGGAATTAATTAAATCATACCTCTCTCATCGTTGTCAATTTGTTGAGGTAAATGGTCACCCTTCACATTTAATACAAACTCACACTGGAGTTCCTCAAGGGAGTATTCTTGGCCCCCTTTTGTTTAATCTATACTTAAATGATATTGACAGTCTTGATGATCGAGCTAAGTTTGTAATTTACGCCGATGATACTAGCATATTCTTTTCTTCCGATGACAGCACTGAATTGTTTATGATAGCCAACTCTGTACTCGCTAAGGTAGCTGCTTGGGCACAGGAAAATGGCTTGGTAATCAGCATTCCCAAAATAAAAGCGATTGTTTTCCGTCCTAAGACACGACAGATTCCATCTAATTTAACACTTAGTTTAAATAATACGGAGATAGAAATAGTGAGTGAATTTAAAACGTTGGGAGTGATCTTCACGGAACATATGTCCTGGGACAGACACGTCGATTACATCTCAAGTAAGCTCGCCTCGATTAACGGCATTTTGAACAGACATAGAGATTTCCTCCCTAAAAATATTTTGTTACTCCTATATAATTCCTTGTTTGTCTCTCATTTACAATATTGTAGTCTGGTCTGGGGTACTACTACCCTAACTAACATAAACAAGTTGAGTATATTACAGCGAAGGGTTCTTAGAATTATTACACGCTCTCAATACGATTGTGATATATACTCTGTAATGCAAAACCTTGGCATAATACGTTTTGAAAACATGTACAATTATCACCTGTGCCTTGGGCTTATCAGGGAAAAGAAAGCTAAATGCAATAGTTTAATAAGGTTTGCCGAATTAGCCATAAAAGGTCCATCACGCTACCCCACACGCAATCTCGAGTTTTGGAAAGTGCATTCCTTCCGGACTAATTATGGATTTCAGACACTGAAATATCGAATTCCTAATATACTAAACACATACCTAAAGGATAACATTCATATTCTTGATCTTAAGCCACATGAACTGAAATATTTATTCCTGTAATGTTACCTTTGTGTGTCCTATATATTTTTTACTTATACTTAAGCTTTGCCTAATTCAGTTGTCATGAATGCATACATTTGTGAATGCTTTCTTTGTTATGAACTATCAAACAATGTCGCCTTTATGTTGCTGTATTACATTTGTGCGCTCATTTTTACCATTACATTTTTCTTAGATATTAGTATCTAATCTTCCTCCCACTTAGAAACTTGTATTCACTTTTTGTACGAGCAGTACATCCCATACTTTATTATTTATTATTATGTTTTTCATGTACGAGTAGTGCATTCTGTACTTTATTATGTATTATTATGTTTTTCTTCGATGAAAGATATGTCGGGTTGTCGGCGTGTACTGCTGCTGCTTTGTAGGGGACGAGGACTTGTCAAGCTGCTATCGCAGCTTTTTGCCTCGCCTCCCCCGTCTTTGATGGAAATAAATGGAATATATATATATATTAAGGAAGCTAACAATCACCGAAACCAAGGTGCATAGGGGAATGTTTTATATTTTTTTTTAATTTCTAGTGCCAATCAATCGGTTTTAAAGAAAATTGCTTATAAAGCAGCAGAAAAACAACCATGCCGCCGGTGGGATCCAAACCCACGACCTCCGAATATCGCGTCCGGTGCTCTTACCAACTGAGCTACGGCGACGGCTGTCCAATCTGCTGTTTTCGTGGGTATTTATGTTTACTGGGTGTACGCGAACCTTGAGAGTGTTCACCAGCGATTGGACAGCCGTCGCCGTAGCTCCGTTGGTAAGAGCACCGTACGCGATATTCGGAGGTCGTGGGTTCGGATCCCACCAGCGGCATGGTTGTTTTTTCTGCTGCTTTATAAGCAATTTTCTTTAAAACCGATTGATTGGCAATACAAATTAGAAAAATAAAACATTCCCCTATGCACCTTGGTTTCGGTGATTGTTAGCTTCCTTAATATGTTTGTCAAACGAGCCCCTCATTTCCTTTACACACATATATATATATATATATATATATATATATATATATATATATATATATATATATATATATATATATATATATATATATATATATATATATATATATATATATATGTAGGGGGTTCCAATGCGCCAGTTTACAAGTGTAAGTACAGTATTACGACAAACGCGACTGTTCGTTTTAAAGGTTTATTGTGCCAACAGTTTCGGGAATGGTATTCCCTTCGTCAGGGCAGGCTTACAATGAAACAGTCTTGTCAATATAAGGACACAAAGCGGGCGAGGATGTATAAACTCCGCCCTCAAAGCAAACTTGAAAGTGAGGGCAAGGGGCCGTATAATGGACCGCGCAGCAGCTCTCACAGGGGCAGTGGCCAAATTAAACACAGAAAAAACACAGAGCAAAACGGGGAGGTGGAAACAGTAAAGGAGTAGAAAAGACAACGAGTTTGAACAGCGATAGAAAAGGGAAAGGAGCGTTAAAACCGGCTCTCGGCGCACCTGGAGGCCGCAGTCCCCCCCTTCTCTACGACACTCCCGCCAGACGCCGCCGAGTCCGCGCCGCCGGCCCGTATCAGGTTTCCTGAGACGCTTGCTGGGGACGCGCACGAGAGACACTTGTTGCGCGCCGCAGCGGCAACCTGCAGCGGTGTCGCATGCGTATCTTTGCTTCTTTTCTTCGGTAGGCCCTTCCGTCGGGCTTTGTCTACCAGGCATCCTGGCGCACTTCTTCCCATAAATAAACTAGGCCGTTTCAACTAGAGACCGGCAGTGCGCTTCCCGTGAAGAAGAGGGCAGCCGTGGGGGAAAAAAGACAACAAATATTGAGCGAAGCCCGAGTGCGTAATGAGAAGGCAGAGAGGAATTTGGGAGAGAAAACGAAAAGGAAAAAGAGAAAAAATTAGTAGCACAAGAGAACTTTGAAAGAAGAAAATATTAACACACACAAAAAATAAAAAAATAATAAAAAATATATATATGAATAGAATGGGGCGCCAACCAAATACCAAATGGTTAATGAGAATGAATTGGGCGCGGAAGACATAGCACAGAATTCAAGAAATGTATCGCACGGTAGTTAAAAAAAGAAGAAAGAAAATAATAATAATACATGTGTGCGGAAACCGTGAAAGGTTTGCGGCCCGCGGGGCAGCCGCGTGGTCCCAGTAGGCTAGGTGATAGAGTTAGAATATAGGTGTTTATTCCAGATAGAACACGGAAGCTGGCTGTAAGTTGAACAAAGGAGATTACTGACAAAATAAACAATATACAATAAAATAAACAGCTACATTCCCAGCCATTTAGAGCGTGGTTGAAGTTGTCGAGAACAACATCCGGCGTATTTTGATTTATAATGTTGTCCAGATCCTATGACGGGTGAAATTTTCTACGTTGCCTCCCTCAAGCAGGAGAGCCTCCCAGGAGTAGCGTTCATGCCATGGGAGAACGTGCGAAACTTGTGAATGAGGTATGACTCCCTTTGTTCCCTGTAATAGGTGCTAGGGAACCCGGACTGGAGAAGGATGACGCGGATGTTTTCGAAACTGTGGAGTGGCAAACGCAGGTGCTTGGAAAGGGGTAAGCTGGGTAATGATGACACGTGAGCTTTGTGGTTATTAAAGCGGAAGCGAAATGATGTCTTGGTCTGACCAATATACTCTTGTCCACACACCTCACAATGAAGTTTGTAAATCACATTGCTTGAGTCGCAGTCGAGGTCTTCGCTTATGTGAAACACAAAGTTGTCGAACTTGGATTTTGCCAGTTTGGTGTCTAAAATGTGCGGACAGACTTTGCACCGAGGTTTTCCACATGGGTGGCACCCACCCTGGGTAGAGTTCTTCTTTGTTTTCGCATTGACAAGCAAGTCTCTCAGGTTCTTGTCCCGGCGGTACACCACTCTGGGCGGTTCCTTGAATATTAGTGACAACTTATTACTCTGTCTGATTATATTAAAATGACGGCTTAGTATGTTACTTACTCTGGGAGCCGTTGAGGAGAATGTAAGGATTAAGTTTGTTTTGCTGTCGTCTTTGACCTTGTTTTCTGCCAGGATGGATGTGCGCTCTAGGTTGCGAGCGCGTTCAATCGCGTCATCGACTATTTCCCCGGGGTATTTCTGTCGTGACAGAGCGGCTTTGAGAGTCCTTGTATGTTGGTCAAATTCCTCTGTTGTAGAACATATTCTTCGGTATCTGTGCGCCTGAGAGTATGGAATGCTTGTTTTGCAGTGTTTCGGGTGGCTACTCTGGAAATGAAGATATTGCTGCCTATCTGTGGGCTTTTTGTATAGTGTAGTCGAAAGGCAGTTGCCGTCTACCGATATCTGCACGTCGAGAAAATTAATTATAGAGTCGGAGATACTGTGGGTGAACCTGATTGAGGGGTGCAGGGCATTAAACTGAGCTATGAATTCCAACAGGCTTGCCTCATCATGTTCCCATACAAGAAATATGTCGTCCAGGAAACGCTTGTAGAAAAGTGTTTTTTTTGGCTGTTTCTCAAGGAACGGAATTTCTAGTGACGCCATGAATATTCCGGCGTAGTTAGGTGCCATTTTTGTGCCCATCGCAGTACCGCTCATCTGGAGGTAGTGCTCACCATGAAACTCAAAATTGTTCGAATTCAGGACCAGTTCAAGAAGGACGGAAAGAGTTCCAGTGTCCAAATCTACCGAAGATTTTGAGCTTTCGAAGGCTGCCAGTGTTGCCGCTATGCCGTCGGAGTGCGGGATGTTTGTATACAGGGAGCAAACATCCATAGTCGCTAGAAGGCCTCCTGTGGGGATGATCAAGCTGGAAATCTCCCGAAGGAAATGACTTGTGTCCTTGATGTTAAAATCAATGTTGCCGAGCAATCCAGCTCCCGGCCGGTTTTATCTCCTCCCTAAAATACATAAGGCCAACCATCCTGGCCGTCCAATCGTGTCCAGCAATGGGGCTGTGACGGAGAACATATCTAATTTTATCAACTTTCTCATCAAGGACATCCCTCCCAGTTTTCCTTCTTACATCAAGGACACAAGTCATTTCCTTCGGGAGATTTCCAGCTTGATCATCCCCACAGGAGGCCTTCTAGCGACTATGGATGTTTGCTCCCTGTATACAAACATCCCGCACTCCGACGGCATAGCGGCAACACTGGCAGCCTTCGAAAGCTCAAAATCTTCGGTAGATTTGGACACTGGAACTCTTTCCGTCCTTCTTGAACTGGTCCTGAATTCGAACAATTTTGAGTTTCATGGTGAGCACTACCTCCAGATGAGCGGTACTGCGATGGGCACAAAAATGGCACCTAACTACGCCGGAATATTCATGGCGTCACTAGAAATTCCGTTCCTTGAGAAACAGCCAAAAAAACCACTTTTCTACAAGCGTTTCCTGGACGACATATTTCTTGTATGGGAACATGATGAGGCAAGCCTGTTGGAATTCATAGCTCAGTTTAATGCCCTGCACCCCTCAATCAGGTTCACCCACAGTATCTCCGACTCTATAATTAATTTTCTCGACGTGCAGATATCGGTAGACGGCAACTGCCTTTCGACTACACTATACAAAAAGCCCACAGATAGGCAGCAATATCTTCATTTCCAGAGTAGCCACCCGAAACACTGCAAAACAAGCATTCCATACTCTCAGGCGCACAGATACCGAAGAATATGTTCTACAACAGAGGAATTTGACCAACATACAAGGACTCTCAAAGCCGCTCTGTCACGACAGAAATACCCCGGGGAAATAGTCGATGACGCGATTGAACGCGCTCGCAACCTAGAGCGCACATCCATCCTGGCAGAAAACAAGGTCAAAGACGACAGCAAAACAAACTTAATCCTTACATTCTCCTCAACGGCTCCCAGAGTAAGTAACATACTAAGCCGTCATTTTAATATAATCAGACAGAGTAATAAGTTGTCACTAATATTCAAGGAACCGCCCAGAGTGGTGTACCGCCGGGACAAGAACCTGAGAGACTTGCTTGTCAATGCGAAAACAAAGAAGAACTCTACCCAGGGTGGGTGCCACCCATGTGGAAAACCTCGGTGCAAAGTCTGTCCGCACATTTTAGACACCAAACTGGCAAAATCCAAGTTCGACAACTTTGTGTTTCACATAAGCGAAGACCTCGACTGCGACTCAAGCAATGTGATTTACAAACTTCATTGTGAGGTGTGTGGACAAGAGTATATTGGTCAGACCAAGACATCATTTCGCTTCCGCTTTAATAACCACAAAGCTCACGTGTCATCATTACCCAGCTTACCCCTTTCCAAGCACCTGCGTTTGCCACTCCACAGTTTCGAAAACATCCGCGTCATCCTTCTCCAGTCCGGGTTCCCTAGCACCTATTACAGGGAACAAAGGGAGTCATACCTCATTCACAAGTTTCGCACGTTCTCCCATGGCATGAACGCTACTCCTGGGAGGCTCTCCTGCTTGAGGGAGGCAACGTAGAAAATTTCACCCGTCATAGGATCTGGACAACATTATAAATCAAAATACGCCGGATGTTGTTCTCGACAACTTCAACCACGCTCTAAATGGCTGGGAATGTAGCTGTTTATTTTATTGTATATTGTTTATTTTGTCAGTAATCTCCTTTGTTCAACTTACAGCCAGCTTCCGTGTTCTATCTGGAATAAACACCTATATTCTAACTCTATCACCTAGCCTACTGGGACCACGCGGCTGCCCCGCGGGCCGCAAACCTTTCACGGTTTCCGCACACATGTATTATTATTATTTTCTTTCTTCTTTTTTTAACTACCGTGCGATACATTTCTTGAATTCTGTGCTATGTCTTCCGCGCCCAATTCATTCTCATTAACCATTTGGTATTTGGTTGGCGCCCCATTCTATTCATATATATATTTTTTATTATTTTTTATTTTTTGTGTGTGTTAATATTTTCTTCTTTCAAAGTTCTCTTGTGCTACTAATTTTTTCTCTTTTTCCTTTTCGTTTTCTCTCCCAAATTCCTCTCTGCCTTCTCATTACGCACTCGGGCTTCGCTCAATATTTGTTGTCTTTTTTCCCCCACGGCTGCCACTTCTTCACGGGAAGCGCACTGCCGGACTCTAGTTGAAACGGCCTAGTTTATTTATGGGAAGAAGTGCGCCAGGATGCCTGGTAGACAAAGCCCGACGGAAGGGCCTACCGAAGAAAAGAAGCAAAGATACGCATGCGACACCACTGCAGGTTGCCGCTGCGGCGCGCAACAAGTGTCTCTCGTGCGCGTCCCCAGCAAGCGTCTCAGGAAACCTGATACGGGCCGGCGGCGCGGACTCGGCGGCGTCTGGCGGGAGTGTCGTAGAGAAGGGGGGGACTGCGGCCTCCCGGTGCGCCGAGAGCCGGTTTTAACGCTCCTTTCCCTTTTCTATCGCTGTTCAAACTCGTTGTCTTTTCTACTCCTTTACTATTTCCACCTCCCCGTTTTGCTCTGTGTTTTTTCTGTGTTTAATTTGGCCACTGCCCCTGTGAGAGCTGCTGCGCGGTCCATTATACGGCCCCTTGCCCTCACTTTCAAGTTTGCTTTGAGGGCGGAGTTTATACATCCTCGCCCGCTTTGTGTCCTTATATTGACAAGTCTGTTTCATTGTAAGCCTGCCCTGACGAAGGGAATACCATTCCCGAAACTGTTGGCACAATAAACCTTTAAAACGAACAGTCGCGTTTGTCGTAATACTGTACTTACACTTGTAAACTGGCGCATTGGAACCCCTACAGAATACAATTACTCACCATGGCTGCCAGCAACCCAACGACAGAGCGTCTGATTCGTCATTATCCAAGGCATCCGATCAAATGTGCAATCATCGGCGACTCTCTAACCAAGTACGTACACAACCACTTCACGCCAAGTGACCCAGAGGCCCCCTGCTTCATCTCTTACTGTGGCGCCTCGTATGCCGACATCCCCTTGCTGCTGCAGTACGTCCCTTCGAGTGTGAACACCCTGATCGTCCACGTTGGGACAGTTGACATCGCAAGAAATGGGTCGTCTTCGTCCCTGGAGAGACTGACACTGCTCGTTGAAGAAATTCGCCAGAAACGACCGGAAATTAAGAAGATAGGCGTTAGCCTTCCTCTTCCCCGGGGCCCAAATCGCCGGCGGAGAGGATCAAATCAACGCTTCGTGAAATGGTTCAACGGTCAGGTCTCCAAATTCAAGACCGGAGTTCGTCATCTCTGCAGGCGCAAAGAACTCGGCCCCGGTGTGCGCTACATCGACCACGGATTTACATCGCTGCCTCTGTGGCGCTTCCTTGCCGCGGACGGACTGCACACCAGTTTTGAGGGCGTCGGACTGCTGGCCCAACACTTCAAGGCGGAGCTCAACTATCCACTTCATGGTTGGCAGCCGACCCCGTTCGTGGCACGCAGCAGATGCCCTGGACGGCGCTCTGGAGACGCGGCCGCTTCAACACCACCTCCCAGTATACCGCCGCCGCCACCTCCAGTGCCGGAGCGACGCTACAACACCCGCAAGACCTACGCCATGGCCGCCCAGCAGGCGGTGCCTGAACAGAGCAACTGACTACCTGTTGCAAAAGGTACGGCCCGCGGAGAACAGACGTGGTCCCAGACGTTCCTGTCAGTGAGGAAAATTATTGATAAGCGCGTGAGATTTGAGCTGCATGCATCTCACCTAACGTCCTACCTGTCGCGGGGTACTGTTCCAAAGGGACTTCGTCTGGGCTGTACACTGTCCATGTCCACATTCAGTGAGAGAGAAAAAGAGGAATGGGATATTATACTATTGGAAGCATCGCTAAAGCTAACAGAAGCTGTGGTCAAGCACAGTAAACGGAAGGTTGCCGAACTTCGAGATGTTGAAGAAACACAGATGCGCCAGCATGCTCTATCTCCTGCCGAACTGTGCGAACTGAAAAACTATGAGATAAAAAGAAGGCAGGAAGTCTCCAACGATAAGAGCAAAAAACTAACACGCGACAAAGTTCCGCTTCCTTCAGACGAATATACGGGAACCAGGTCGTCCAAGTTGAGCTCTAACGTTCGGTTGGCAGCTGTTGGCCGTGAGACCGTTGTCCCATCTAAAGAAAATGACACAAAGGCTCACAGCTCTCCGAATGGTGTTGGTACGGGGTCCGCAGCTGAGAGCTGTGAATCATCGTGTGGGTACACAAATGTGGTGAATTTTTCACAAAAGGTTCTCACGCCTGCCCAGCTGAGCCTCCTGTCCAAAGGTTTAACTTTTTGTCCAGCATCTGGTAAGTTCAATGAGTTTCAACTCTTTCAGGATCTGGACAATTTCGCACGAAACCTCCGCCTTAGGGAGTATTTCCACGAGCACACCAGCGACAGACAACAAACGATACCCACTGTCTCAGATAAGTTGTGGACACCGAGCGAACAACGCGACAGACACCTTGATATGTATATATCTGCGGTGCAGAAGGATATCATCAAGGCGTACGGAAAACAACGTCCGGTCCGTAGTAATCTTTCGAACAAGGAACGACAGGCTTTGGAAACGTTGCGTAAAGACGAAAACATAGTAATAAAACCGGCTGACAAGGGTGGAGCTATAGTAATCCTGGACAAATCAGAATATTTAAATGAAGGCCACCGCCAGCTTAACGATGCTCAGTTCTACAGGAAACTTCCGAATGACCCCACAAGCCAACTAGTGACAGTAATAGAGGACACTCTTGCTGGACTCGCTGAGAACGGTAGAATAAGTGCGGCAATGTTAAAATCAATGTTGCCGAGCAATCCAGCTCCCGGCCGGTTTTATCTCCTCCCTAAAATACATAAGGCCAACCATCCTGGCCGTCCAATCGTGTCCAGCAATGGGGCTGTGACGGAGAACATATCTAATTTTATCAACTTTCTCATCAAGGACATCCCTCCCAGTTTTCCTTCTTACATCAAGGACACAAGTCATTTCCTTCGGGAGATTTCCAGCTTGATCATCCCCACAGGAGGCCTTCTAGCGACTATGGATGTTTGCTCCCTGTATACAAACATCCCGCACTCCGACGGCATAGCGGCAACACTGGCAGCCTTCGAAAGCTCAAAATCTTCGGTAGATTTGGACACTGGAACTCTTTCCGTCCTTCTTGAACTGGTCCTGAATTCGAACAATTTTGAGTTTCATGGTGAGCACTACCTCCAGATGAGCGGTACTGCGATGGGCACAAAAATGGCACCTAACTACGCCGGAATATTCATGGCGTCACTAGAAATTCCGTTCCTTGAGAAACAGCCAAAAAAACCACTTTTCTACAAGCGTTTCCTGGACGACATATTTCTTGTATGGGAACATGATGAGGCAAGCCTGTTGGAATTCATAGCTCAGTTTAATGCCCTGCACCCCTCAATCAGGTTCACCCACAGTATCTCCGACTCTATAATTAATTTTCTCGACGTGCAGATATCGGTAGACGGCAACTGCCTTTCGACTACACTATACAAAAAGCCCACAGATAGGCAGCAATATCTTCATTTCCAGAGTAGCCACCCGAAACACTGCAAAACAAGCATTCCATACTCTCAGGCGCACAGATACCGAAGAATATGTTCTACAACAGAGGACTTTGACCAACATACAAGGACTCTCAAAGCCGCTCTGTCACGACAGAAATACCCCGGGGAAATAGTCGATGACGCGATTGAACGCGCTCGCAACCTAGAGCGCACATCCATCCTGGCAGAAAACAAGGTCAAAGACGACAGCAAAACAAACTTAATCCTTACATTCTCCTCAACGGCTCCCAGAGTAAGTAACGTACTAAGCCGTCATTTTAATATAATCAGACAGAGTAATAAGTTGTCACTAATATTCAAGGAACCGCCCGGAGTGGTGTACGGCCGGGACAAGAACCTGAGAGACTTGCTTGTCAATGCGAAAACAAAGAAGAACTCTACCCAGGGTGGGTGCCACCCATGTGGAAAACCTCGGTGCAAAGTCTGTCCGCACATTTTAGACACCAAACTGGCAAAATCCAAGTTCGACAACTTTGTGTTTCACATAAGCGAAGACCTCGACTGCGACTCAAGCAATGTGATTTACAAACTTCATTGTGAGGTGTGTGGACAAGAGTATATTGGTCAGACCAAGACATCATTTCGCTTCCGCTTTAATAACCACAAAGCTCACGTGTCATCATTACCCAGCTTACCCCTTTCCAAGCACCTGCGTTTGCCACTCCACAATTTCGAAAACATCCGCGTCATCCTTCTCCAGTCCGGGTTCCCTAGCACCTATTACAGGGAACAAAGGGAGTCATACCTCATTCACAAGTTTCGCACGTTCTCCCATGGCATGAACGCTACTCCTGGGAGGCTCTCCTGCTTGAGGGAGGCAACGTAGAAAATTTCACCCGTCATAGGATCTGGACAACATTATAAATCAAAATACGCCGGATGTTGTTCTCGACAACTTCAACCACGCTCTAAATGGCTGGGAATGTAGCTGTTTATTTTATTGTATATTGTTTATTTTGTCAGTAATCTCCTTTGTTCAACTTACAGCCAGCTTCCGTGTTCTATCTGGAATAAACACCTATATTCTAACTCTATCACCTAGCCTACTGGGACCACGCGGCTGCCCCGCGGGCCGCAAACCTTTCACGGTTTCCGCACACATGTATTATTATTATTTTCTTTCTTCTTTTTTTAACTACCGTGCGATACATTTCTTGAATTCTGTGCTATGTCTTCCGCGCCCAATTCATTCTCATTAACCATTTGGTATTTGGTTGGCGCCCCATTCTATTCATATATATATTTTTTATTATGTTTTATTTTTTGTGTGTGTTAATATTTTCTTCTTTCAAAGTTCTCTTGTGCTACTAATTTTTTCTCTTTTTCCTTTTCGTTTTCTCTCCCAAATTCCTCTCTGCCTTCTCATTACGCACTCGGGCTTCGCTCAATATTTGTTGTCTTTTTTCCCCCACGGCTGCCACTTCTTCACGGGAAGCGCACTGCCGGACTCTAGTTGAAACGGCCTAGTTTATTTATGGGAAGAAGTGCGCCAGGATGCCTGGTAGACAAAGCCCGACGGAAGGGCCTACCGAAGAAAAGAAGCAAAGATACGCATGCGACACCACTGCAGGTTGCCGCTGCGGCGCGCAACAAGTGTCTCTCGTGCGCGTCCCCAGCAAGCGTCTCAGGAAACCTGATACGGGCCGGCGGCGCGGACTCGGCGGCGTCTGGCGGGAGTGTCGTAGAGAAGGGGGGGACTGCGGCCTCCCGGTGCGCCGAGAGCCGGTTTTAACGCTCCTTTCCCTTTTCTATCGCTGTT
The DNA here is from genome assembly GCF_052857255.1 of Amblyomma americanum. Lineage (NCBI taxonomy): Eukaryota > Metazoa > Arthropoda > Arachnida > Ixodida > Ixodidae > Amblyomma > Amblyomma americanum. The sequence goes on along the minus strand of NC_135497.1, from coordinate 10,312,336 downwards.
CAAACTCGTTGTCTTTTCTACTCCTTTACTATTTCCACCTCCCCGTTTTGCTCTGTGTTTTTTCTGTGTTTAATTTGGCCACTGCCCCTGTGAGAGCTGCTGCGCGGTCCATTATACGGCCCCTTGCCCTCACTTTCAAGTTTGCTTTGAGGGCGGAGTTTATACATCCTCGCCCGCTTTGTGTCCTTATATTGACAAGACTGTTTCATTGTAAGCCTGCCCTGACGAAGGGAATACCATTCCCGAAACTGTTGGCACAATAAACCTTTAAAACGAACAGTCGCGTTTGTCGTAATACTGTACTTACATATATATATATATATATATATATATATATATATATATATATATATATATATATATATATATATATATATAGCAGACAAAGTAAAGAAAATGAGGGGCCCGTTTGACAAATTTATGAAGGGAGCCAACAGTCACCGAAACCAAGGTGCATAGGGGAACGTTATTTTGTTTTTTTAATGTGTTATGCTTATCAGTGGGATAATAATACTTAGATTAATAAATCGCTTAAAGAAAATTACTTATAAAGCAGCAGAAAAAACAACCATGCCACCGGTGGGATCCGAAACCCACGACCTCCGAATATTGCGTCCGGTGCTCTCTCACTCTCTGTCTCTCTCTCTCACTCACTCACTCTCTCTCTCTCTCTCTCTCTCTCTCTATATATATATATATATATATATATATATATATATATATATATATATATATATATATATATATATATGTGTGTGTGTGTGTGTGTATAGTCACCACTACGTGACATCTGCGTGATATTCGCGGCAATATATATATATATATATATATATATATATATATATATATATATATATATATATATATATATATATATATTCCACACAAGGTAAAGTAAATGAGCGGCCCATTTGACAAACCTATGAAGGTAGCCAACAGCCACCGAAAGCAAGGTGCAAAGGGGAATGTTTAATTTTTTTTCTGTCTTGTGCTTAACAGTGGGATAACCATACTTAATTAATCTATCGCTTATAAAAACTACTTGAAAGCAGCGGAAACACAACCATGCCGCCGGTGGGATCCGAACCCACGACCTCTACCAACTGAGCTACGGCGACGGCTGTCCAATCTGCTGCTTTCGTGGGTATTTATGTTTGTTGGGTGTAAGATAACCCTAACCTTGTCAGTGCTGCTTTGAAACACGGGTCATATCACGCAAAAGATACACGCTGTTCTCACGCTGACGGTATGACTTTCGACAACGGCCCGCCTCAGTGCACAGAACGCATGTAAGCTGCGGCCATCTGCTTGCCGAGGGCACAGGTCGCAATGTAATCAGCACTCAAAACGCCAAGCAAAAATGGTTTACTCGCGATAGCACATCTGATATTGCTCTGCAATCATGTACAAGCGCAAGCGCTCGTGTTGTCCAGTCCTTCTTTGTCCCTGTTTTTTGCGCTTGCACATGATTGCAATGCACCAACTCGCGCAAAGGTCTGTGCTCTTGATATTGCTCGTCTGGCGAAGGCAACAAGCGGTCGATCATCGCTGTCAAGTGTCTCGAAGCGTCTTCAAACGAAGTGACAAACTTTCTGCACCACAGAGCCGAGGCGTACGCCCCAAGCAGAACGTCGTGCTTGAGGACGCAACAAGGAATTTCGCTCAGCAATATTCATCGCAACTACTCGCAGTGCATTTGAGGGCAACTCTTTGAGAAGGCGGCTGGAAGGGCTGGCCGTTGAAAATATATAGCTCGGGGAGGGGCTTGAAGAATGGGCGTTTCAATCCGCCTATCGCAACTGCTTATGTATGTAGTTGATGCGCCAACATCATTGTTGGTACTGCTTTTTTGTGTGGTTTCGGTATGTCGGTTATGTTGGCAATTCAGTCAAAGCAAGCCCCGCTGGAGGATGTTGTACGGTTCCTGGATGCTTTCAGGGTGGGGACACCCGCTGTTTTCGGCGCCATCTTGCTTCTTTCCAATGCGGAGGCACTGGGCGTGTGACGGCTGCAGATTAACTATTGGGCCGAAAGAAAGGAACGAGGGCATGTAATGCCCATACCACCGTGGTTAAATGCAAATTTTATGCTCTACCATCCGGCTAGCAGTTTTCTTGCATAAACTGTTCGTTTCCTAAGAGGTTATGCGACCCTTGTCGCGTGTCCGCAACCTGAAGGTGGCAAGGTTTGCTTGCGAGGTTATCTCTTTTTATTAACTCATTTCACTCATACATGTCCCACAAATATTACTGGAATTGTGCACTTGGATGAAATTTTGAGTTTGCAGCAGTTTAATATATTTTTATTATGAGTTTCCAGTTATATTAATGAAGCTAGGAGAAAAATAAGGCGACGTCGTGTGAGTATACGCTGACGGAAGTTCGAGTGCATTCTTAAGAGGAAAAGTGTACGAAGAACAGATCAAGTAAAAATTTTTTTACAAAATTAAGCACTCATTTCACTTTATAAGCGAGGTTATCTGGCTAAAATGCGGTTGCCTTACTGCAGGCCCGTAGTCCTGCTAATAACACTCAGCCGGCTTTTCAGGAGTGTTAAGCCATCGCAGGCAGATAGGGAGTTGTGTGGACATAAGGCGCTTAATGGGGAACTTACCATCAGGCGTGCATTTAGCAAAGGCTTTCAAAATTATTTTGTGTTCCTTGTGGATAGTCTGCACGATCCACGCTCCGCAGAGTACCTCTATTCCATAAATTGTGCTAGTGCTTTTCTACATCCAACTAGCGCAGAAAAGAAATTTATCCCACGTTCTCCGCTCTGCGAAACAGTAAAAGCTGCGATATTGTAGCGTAGGCTACACTAGCCGAGGTTCAGCAGTTTTGTATGGCCCCTGGACAGTCGTGCTGCGCATGCGCGAGGAGCAGTGACGTCATACGGCCCACAGCTGCGCAGGAGAGGGGGAGGCTGCACCCCCCTCCCTGGAAATTTGGACAATAATTTTTTCGCTCGAGCTAAAAAGTTGATTAGCGTACTCAGGCTCCTCATATCCGTAGAAGCGTCATTCAGGATTGCGAGCAAACTTTGCACTCTGCACACTATGACGTGCTGGTGATGGCACGGTAGCGAAAGAATGACAGGCTGAAGATAGCGAACAATTCTGATAGGAACGCTCGAGGTTTTCTATCTTGAGCTTCGAGATCTACGCAGTATATTACCGCGAGAACTTCCGCTTTCTCATTAATTGCCGGCTACATTTAGAAAAGAGTCCAGACCGCCACACTTAGTAAGACCTTCCCGTGGCGTCACATTTGCTTGTGAACACTCCTTGCCGAAATGACGAAATTTCGACCACCCCGCCACCCAAACGAAGCCTATATAAATCCACCCCTCAAAAAGCTTGCACGCTTGTAGTGCACTGAAAGCCGACGCCAGTAGTGTCATTATGCGATCCATTTCAACGAATTAAGGTGGGACCACATAATTATTCTTTTTTATCCCAGATAAATGCAACCGCAAATAAATTTTGTGTATGGCTACTTATCAAAATAGGATACTCAATTGAACAAGCTTTTTTATTAATGGAGAGTGTAATTCGTTGGAGTCTATGCTTTGCTTCATTTTCTGGTTGTGAAAAAGATTCTCAAGCGCTTCTGACGAATTTATACAGTGTAAACATCCAGAGAGCCACACTGCCAAGAAAACGGCTGCAGTGCTTCTGCTCTATGATTTGCCGGAGAAAACGGAAGGAGGCAACGTTTTTGCTCATGCATAAAAAAGTTGGGCTGAGGCTTAGCTAAAGTGTTACGCCTGGATATCTCGAAGCGAAAAGCTTCGTGGCGATGCTCGTGGTTTAGCTTAAGGTTTCATACATAGGGTTACAATTTGGGTATACCTTTCTAGCTTTTTCAAAACGTGTTGTCTTAGGTATACAAAGCTTGTACAATCGTTATACAAGGGTATTAAAATCTCCAACTCCCACGCTACCACTTCTGAGTCGTCTTCTCCACCTTCCATGGCGAAAGGTCAGACGACGGAGTCAGCGCGCGGTGGCTACGATGGCTTAGGCAGCAGCGACCACCTGCGCTCCGCGTGACGTCACTCGGTTTCGCGCATACAGAGCTGTGGCAAATCTGTAGAGTGGCTCACGCGAAGCCCGTTGTTGGCAAGCCTAGTGAAGCTTTTCGCTTCAATAGTGTTCGAGACAAACACCAAAAATAGAGGCCCGCACGCTTTTTCCGTAATGTAATGAACACAGGTATAAAGGAACGCCGCGGCTAGGCTTCGGAGGGAACGAGTAAAAGCATATGAAACGGCAAAAGAGGGGGAAATGACGGCCATAAAACATAGCCGGTACTCTTCGAGAACGGGCGCTGGCAAACGGCATGACGCTCTTAATGACCAGCGAGTCAGCGACTTAACAGGGAGCCGAGGGGACCAACAACGAGCTGATCCTGCTTTCCAAGCGGCCGCCACACGGCATCCTCAAACCCAGCGCCCGGCCAATAACAGAAAGCAAAGTAAAACCAAATACACGGCGCAGTATGTTCGTACACCACGACCAAATACAAGATCCCTCTTTCCTGAAAAGGCATCCGAGCCATCTCCTGTCGGGAGCCTTCTCTTTTGCCCCCCCCCCCCCCCCTCCCCCTTCCGCACATCGCCGCCGTCATCCTCGGATTGAGTGCTACTGCGACGCGTCTCCTCACTCGAGCCCTGAGTGATGGCTGCATCAATAGCGAAAACGTAAGGGAAAGCGCCGCACGCCAGGGGCGGCGGTGCGCTCAACCAAAAGGGTAAAAGCAACCCCGCTTCCACGCTTTGGGTCACACCAGCGAAGTGCCGCGTCCGGGCACGCGTCGTTCCGCCATTTTCAAACGACGCCATCGTTAGCTCTGCTGTAGGGGCGACCTGTTGCAGTTAAGCATGGGCACCGGCGAGCATGTGTTTCGAGCCGTCCTGAGATGGGTGTCTGTTTCTTTGATCTATAGAGAGATAGCGACACGGAGGCAGAAAGTGCACAGGGAATCTTGTTTTCGCCTTCGTCGCTCGCTATAATTAGGATCCCTTCGTACGCCAGCCACCGAACCGGCAACCATTGTGAATGTGCATTTGGCTGAGTGCCCCTCCGGCGTGAGAGGCCTCACCACAGCGGAGGCAGCGAGCTTTTAGATTTTTAAAAAATTCTTATACCGCATAAAGCCGCATACTCTGCATTATATCGAAAGCCAGAATCTGTGTAAATGCCAATAAAAAAATTGTGAAATGTTTTCTAACAAATTTAATTTTTTATTAATCATTGAGCGGTGCCTGGTTACTCGCCTTTTCTAAATATTCAAACTGCGCTCACCTCACGAATAAATTTTTTCGGCAAAAATATTTAAGGCTTTGATTACGCACATAAGAATAGGTTTCCATGAATTTTTTGAACAAATTGAAGATGGCTGAGCGCAATGTCTGGGATGTTTGGCGTGAAATGACCGAAAAATGACGCCTGTCTCACATATCTCGGTGTACGCCCGAACCGCACCCGTAAGGGAAAATTCGTTTGGGGGGAAAGGAAATGGAGCAGTATCTGTTTTACATATTGGCGGACACCTGAGCCACGCCATAAGGGAATGGACAAAGGAGGGATTAAGAGAAGAAAGGAAGAAAGTGGTGCCATAGTGGAGGGATTCGGAAGAATAAAAAAATTGGTTTTCAGGGAAAGGAAATGGTGCAATATCTGTCTCACATCTCGGCGGACACCTGAGCCGCGCCGCAAGGGAAGGGTAAAGGAGGGAGTGAAATAATAAAGAAAGAAGTGCCGCAGTGGAGGGCTCCGGAATAATTTCGACCACTTGGGGATCCTTAACGGGCACTGACATCGCACAGCACACGGGCGCGTTTGCGTTTCGCCTCCATGAAAACGCGGCCGCTGCGGTAGGGTTAGAGCCCGGGTAATCCGGATCAGTAGCCAAGCGCGCTAACCACTGAGCCACGCGGCGGGTGAGGGAAGGAAATAAATGAAAATTGGTTTTAAACAAAGAAAATTACGCCTATCTCACATATATCGGTTTACGCCCGAATCGCGCCGTAAGTGAAGGAAAGTGAAATAAAGCTGGTTTTACGAAAAGGAAATGACGCCTGTCTCACATTGCGCCATTTCTTTTCCTCGCAAAAACTTTTTTTTTAATTTGACCTTGCAATATTATCTGCAGGGTTTGCAGGTCGTCTGGAAGCGGATTTGGCTCCATATCTCCGCATACAACGAGCAATAATACAGTTGTAAATATCACCGAAGCGTTAATAAATATAAGCTCTCTTGTGTGAGCGCCTTTAATGCTTCGAAGAAAGCAAGGCGTTTAACTAATAAAAAAATGCCTACTACTGTGTGTGTGTGTGTCAGTATGGATATATCTATGGAAACAGCCAGTCGCTCGACAACAAACTTCGCCAGGGCGATGCAGCCTTTCGCTTGCGACCAGGGTTAGCCAGAGCTAAACCACCAGCAATTTTTTTCTAAGCGCCATTGCGGCCGGGCGCGGGTTTGCATGCATGGGGTATAAGTTTTGACGAATGCCATTCGTTTGCAGTTGCGGACTTTGTTGTAAAGATTTTGGGTTGTATATTATGTGAAAATATTGCAAATAGCCGCGACTTTTCATACGAGTGTTTTTTTTTGGGGGGGGTGGGGGGTAGGGGGAGAAAATAAATGTTCTTTACGAATCTAATGCTCAGAGTTCTGCGTGCGCTCGTATATGTATGTAGATATTACAGTGAGCAAAACAGCCCTTAGGCTTTATCAAAGCAGAAAAATGACTAAGATATTGTTTGGGCGCCATTGATCACGCTCAATATGGACTGCAACGCATAAGATGTGACAACAGATTATCACTTGGCAGAGAGCCATAGAACATATTAATGCCATAACAATAGGTGGAGGGACGTGCTATTGCACTCAATATAGCTTGCAACGCGTCCAATATGAACCAAATGAGCTTTCCGCTTTATGTTATCAATGCTCAATGTCAAAGCACATCACTTAACCAAACATTCAGTGTGCTTTGTTGTTTGTATCGACAGCTAACTTTAACAATTTCTAGCCCCATTGTGGTTGCACTGTTTCACGAACTGAACTTTATTATCCCAAGTAAACCTCACCCCATCTACACACCCTACCGAGGGGGTCCCCCTTTCTCCTATCCTCCACTCTAACCTCAACGTACCCCCCGTACCAAAGAACATGCACCCTGAGCGGGACAGGGACCGCAGAGTAGAAAGGGCTCGCGCCCTCCACAAACAGTATGGCGATGACCATGAGGTGGTCTACGGGGACGCAGCGGAGTACACGTCAGGCTCCCGTATGGCGCTGGCGGTAGCCGACAATCGAGCAAATCTTCTGACCTCCAGCTCAAACATCACCAATTCTATCACATAGGCAGAAGAGGCAGCCATCGCGCTTGCTCTCATTTCTACATCTGCCACAAAACTTATCTCTGACTCTAAATCTGTCATACTCAACTATGCCAATGGCTACATATCCCGCACTGCTACTCGTTTACTACGCTTCTGGCAGCCCCGGCAACCTATAACCCACATCTGTACGCCAGCACATGCCGGCCTCCCTGGCAACTAGGAGGCTCATTCCTTAGCCCGAGGTCTCAAATTAAGGAAGGGAGTCTAGCCTCTTCTACGGGCCGAGGAGCGCCTGCTCTCCTTCCATGATATTCTCTCGTACTACCGGGAACAACGAAGGGAGTACGCACACCCAGCCCCATCCCTCACCATAGCGCAGGCCACACACTCGCGAGGACTGCAAACTCGGACTGCTCCATACCCCACACTACTAAATGCAAGATACCCAGACCAATTCTCCTCGTCATGCAAACTGCGGAAAACTAGGAGACTTTCTACACACCCTGCTCACATACCCCCATTCCCTCATCCCCCATCACGGACCGTGGCGTAGTCTTACTGGGAGACTCTTATGACCGAAACTCCTCCTCAAGACCAGCGCCGGATCATCTCCAGCGCTCTGAGAAGAACTGCTTTCCAAGGGCGGTCCTTCGTTTGGTAGGGGTGCCTCCTCACAGTGAGGGAGCATCCAAGTACCATGTAGAGGGCTTCGCCCCCCCGTTACATCGTTGGCAATAAAGGCTCCCACCACCACCCCTGTCACATCTTGTGCAAAGCAGTTTATATTGAGCACGGTAGTACGTGTGCCTACACCAAGAGCTTATCAGGGCACAATCTGCGGCTCTTCGAAGAGCTCAGACAAAAGTCTTATGAGCCCATATCGATTGGCCTTAATTACAAAAGGTAAAGTTAATAATAATAAGAGTTGGTTTTGGGGGAAAGGAAATGGCGCAGTATCTGTGTCATATATCGTTGGACACCTGAGCCGCGCCGTAAGGGAAGGGATAAAGGAGGGAGTGAAAGAAGAAAAGAAGGGAGACGTGCCGTAGTGGAGGGCTCCGGAATAATTTCGACCACCTGGAGATCTTCAACGTGCACTGACATCGTACAGCACACGAGCGCCTTAGCGTTCTTCCTCCATAAAAACGCAGCCGCTGCGGTAAGGTTCGAGCCCGGGAACTCCGGATCAGTAGTCGAGCGCCCTAACCACTGAGCCACCGCGGCGGTGGTTTAAAGTTAATCATATTTGCCAAATTTGTGACAAAAACCTTTACCACAGATAGTGACCACATTCTCTGGGGATGCGAGGGAAATCCACCCCCAGAAAGCTGCTGCCATATCCCTCAGCTGATAGCTGGGAAAAAAATCATACGCAGTGAAGAAAAACAAGTACAAGCCAACATCGCAGATTGGATCCTCGAGGTCGTCCCTTCATGAAGGCCACCTGGGGCGAAAGTGGGCTAACGACGACAGAAAAACGTAATAAAGTTTATTCCTCCTCCTCCCTTACGGCGCGGTTTGGGTGTCCACCAAGATATGCTCGATAGGCGTCATTTCCTTTGCTTGAAAATTGGTTTTTGTGGAAAGGAAAGAGCGCGTTATCTGTCTCACATCTCGGCGAGCACCCGAACCAGGCCGTAAGGGAAGGGATAATGGACCGACTAAGAGAATAAATGAAGAGGTGCCGCAGTGGAACATTCCGGAATAATTTCGACTACCTGGTGATCTATAACGAGCCACCGCGGCGCGTATTTCTTTTCCTTAAATTGTCCAATGGTCCAGACGTCGTGCCGAACAGGCGATTGCGTTCCGTTCCTTAGACTCCTTGGCAATGCTGCAACACGCTGTCGCCTCCCGCTCTTGGAAGGTTTCTAAGCGGTTTGAATGGAGTTGTTGGCCAGTTGTAGCAAATCATCATGAGCCTGTGAAGTCGAGAATAATTTTAGGATAACCGTTGAAACGCCATGCGGACCTGGAGCAACGGCGTGCAATCCTGGTACAACAGATACAGTTCCGACAGAATTGACGACCTGCACACCTGTGTAGCTGTAGTTCTGCCTTCCTGAGTAGAACTTCCTGTTAACTATATATGGCGAGAACATGAGAATCTTGTTGGTGCAGCGCACAGAGTAGTTCGAGAAATTCACTATATGAGCCTTTTGTCAAAGGCAGCATTTCTCATTTTCTTCGGAAATCTTTCTTGAATGACAACCCCCCGCAGGTGAGCTAGCTGCTTCTGGCCCTCTTTTTACCTCGCCTTTCCTTAGGTGTTCCTCGGTATGGCCTTGAAGCTGTCGCGAGTACGCCGGCAACACAGTTGCCAGAGTGAAACACACCCGAATAAGACAGTTAATACAACACCACACTGCTAGACTCCAAAAATATGAATGAGGAGGTTGACACTAAATCCTGCAGTCTCCGCTGAGCGGCGCTGTGGTCTCCTAAAAAATAAATATGGAAATATTGAATACAAAGCGTCCTTAAGCTCCGCTGAATGACCTTTGCTTTCGCAGATGTATTTAGAGTGTAATTAGAGAAATATATATATGCTTGTTACCTGAACTAGAACCATGCGCTGTAGAGGGCACATATGGGTCCATCTGAAAAAAAATCGTCTGCAGGCCTCGGCCACAAAGCGACCTCGGAAGCGATGACGAAGAAACTGAAGCTTGCAGACAGCGCGTGTAGCTTGCAGAGGGCGGCCCGGCACAGGGCAGTGGTGGTGGTGGTAGTGGTTTTATTAAAAATATTAGTAAAAAGAAAGGAAAAGATTTTTGCTAGCCCCGGCATCTGCCATCGATACTGAAGCACCTGAGCTGGGGCAGCGGAAATAAAGGACAGCAGGCAGAATGGAGAAATGAAATGAAAGAGGTGAGGGGACAGGAATAGAGGACAGGGGGAGAAGTAATATGTACAAACTATTTACACAATAAGAAATGTGTCCAGGTTGTGCGCGTGATTAGTTCATTTTAGAGGAATTAAATCACACACGCGCACAGCCCTGTGTAGTTACAACTGGAGTGGGGCGTCCAGTTATTAATCGTTCAAGGTAGAACTCGCGGAGCGTTCGGTCACTGCGTGTAACTACCTGACGGAGAACAGACGGGACGTCAAGCCCGTGTGTTCGAGGAATGCACAGAGGCTCACCAAAGTTCGCTCACGAGTGCGCGCACTGCCCTGCGGCCACAATAGCGTCTTGATGGAGTCTGGTAGTATGCCCTGCGCCCTATAGGCCGCGAGCATATCGCGACGAGCATCGGCGAACGCGGAGCAGCGAAGGAGCAGATGTTCTAGTGTTTCCACTGCACCGCATCCGTCACACACACCACTCGTCGCGATTCCGTGACGCACCCGTCGTTCCCCGGGCCACACGCAGCCAATGCGCGCGCGGAGGATCATTGCACGTTGTGACCGTGTAAGTGCGCGACAGCCGGTGACACTGTCGATGCGCTCACCTCCCGCGATGCGTGGGTCGGGGTGCTGCTTTCGGAGATGGTCGTGAATGGCCGCACGCACGTCCTCCAGCGCAAGGGGCAGATCGCTGGCAGGTAGTCGGTGTGCAGCGGTCGCGAGGTCGTCAGAGGGCAGTCATAATTGCACTTGTGCATATGTCGCATTTTCAGTGCCACGTTTTCTTGCTATCTCTTTCTTGCACTTTTTTATCTCTATCACGAGTTCTTTGCAGAGTTTCATTCACGCGTGTATTTGCTAACGTTTTCTCTGCTTCTTTATCTTTGACTCGTGACTATACTTTTCATTTGTCTTCCGGGAACTTCACTCTGTGCCTTCGAGTATGGCGGCAGTAAAAGTAAAAAAAAAATATTGCTTTGTGTTCGCTCAACCCTTTCAGGAATTTCTAACTAATATGTGGGTCAAAGTATATTCTCTGGAACAAACTTTCAACCTCGGTAGACTTCTGTATTTTGAAGTAATTCTATTTAGCGAACCAGAAAGCTGAACTTCACTGAACATTTAATTAGTATGGTGGTTATAGCCAATGCTGAGTTCGTGTACGCGAAGAAGGCGATGCTATGCGACTTTTTAAGCGAAGCATCCTCCCAGGTCGAACGAGTGGGAGGGTGTGTGAGGGCTTATGATGATGATGATGCCCTCAGGCTTAATGGCACATACCCACTGCAGGGGATGGGCCAGGGTGCATTGCTGATACAAACGCACCCATGGGCAATGAGTGGTGTAACTGAATAATTTTATCATCTAAACTCCAATTTGGACAAAAAATGCAGAGAAAAACGGAAATGATAGGTTACGCCCAGTTGCTGCGGGCAAGCCTAAATGGAGAGAGCGGCCGCTAAGGCCTGGCCCTGGTTCGGGGGACTATGAGGGGCGAAGATGAAAGAGGCGATTTTGAGTTGTCTCCTTATGGCGCTCTCTGTTGTGTGAAATAAATAGTATTCGTAAGTAAACAGTAGGGTTTGAACGTAGCTAAACCGAGAAGACGTGCGAAAGAATGTGTTTAGCATGATTGGCTCATGGTTTTGCTTTTCTGGGTCGTTGGTGTGACGACATTAGACTAAGGTTAAGCTCCGACGGAGGATAAGGTGATCTGTTCTGTTCGCACCTCAGATGGAAGTTGAAGACGACAATGTGTAATGCACAGCGTGAAAGTGTAATGTGGCAATAAAAGTAAAAAATGTTCCCTTGTGTTCTCGCCACTTAATAAAAAAATTCTAACTATAATGTCGGCCAAAATATATTCTCTGGAACGAACCTCGGTGAACGTCTGTAATGCTATAGAGCTAGCCAAAAAGCTAAACTTTACTGGTTCGTGTGACGGTAGAAGAAGCTGACGCTAGTTTCTGAGCTTCTGTTTTAAAAAAAATTGTCCTAATCTACTATGGAAACTTCCTTGTTTATGCCACAACACCTTGGCCAATACCCCATGTGGGTATGTGCCTTTCTTAAAAGGACGAAGAGGGCGAAGCTTCTGTTCCGCAGCGGGGTCGAGGGTGTTGCGCTAGCTTGCTCAATTTCTCCTTCTTTTCTGTGCCCGCTCCTGTTCCAGGGTGATGGGGCGCCGGAGAAGGGCTTAATGTCTACCTCTTCTCCCGGCCACGGGTTTTCCCTTGGTCGGCATCTCTTCCTCAGGACCAGCTGCCAACTGATCTCTTTTTCCGCAGTGGCGTTTCCAGCATTCCTGTCGCTTTAGCGCCTTCTGATGGAGGTGCGATTTGATCGAAAAACCCGGAGGCAGTACAGGCGGCTCACCAAACTACATCCAAACACTACACGCGGATCACTGATGTGCGGCATTTCGGCAGGGGTGGTACCTTGCGCAGGGCAAGGACTGTGTAGAGGACCTGCTGAAGTGTACGTCCTTCGCCAACCGCCCTCTCATTCCGCCCTATCTGGCGTGCTCCAAGGGCTTAGTCCCAGGGGTCGACTCTCGTTTGAGCATTTTGGAAACGCTTGAGAAACTCTCGTCTGCGGGAGTGATTGCTTTCCATCGATGCGGCAGAATGGTCGACACAGCAAAAATTCCTACGGAGTCCGTCATAGCCACATTTGCAGCAATATTCTTCCCGGTAGAGGTAAAGATGTGGCCATTGATATTTCGAGTAGATGACTTTAACTCTCGGCCTTCTCAGTGTCAGAACTGCTGGAGATTAGGCCACAGCGGCAAAGCCTGCAAAGCAGGCCTACATTGTTGTGCATGTGGCGAAAGTCATGGCAGGGGGAATGTCCCGAACAGCAAGAGAAATGTTGTTCGTGCAGTGGTGCCCTCTCTGTTAATTCGCCTAATTTTTCTGCACAAGGTCAAGATGTTCTGGTGCTCGAGCTTATGACCAAAGACAGATGCACGCGGAGAGAAGCTCTTGCTGCCGTCAAAGAGAGAGCCTCAGGCCACTCTAGTGGGTCGCCAAATACCCACCCATAATGGATGCCAGTTGGTCTCAGGCAATCACAGCGGCAGTTGAGGAAGCTATGGCAAATGCAATGTGATGGTCATGGAAACCGTATCCACGTGCAATACGCTGTTCGTAGCTACCCAGATGACCAATCTGCGGCAGGTGCCCACCACTTCGCTCTTGCCTTTTTTGGCTTCGGAAGATACTCCTCTTGTGGTCAGCAGTGGCGCTCCACAGGGCCAAAATCAATATGAGCAACAAACGACTGCCGAGATCTCTGTTCCGATAAGCGTTATGGATGAATCCTGTATGGACTTTGTGAATATGGAATCGCGTATCGAGGCTCAGAAAGGAAGTGAATCTCCTTTGAATATTGCAGGTCCATTTTGCCCCCGGTCGAAGACATAGAAAAATCCCGCTAGTCAAAACGCGAAGACAAGGATTCCAGAATAGTTCAGCAGAATGGAAAGTTGCGCTAGTTGGAGGCTTTTCATCATGTGCAAAGGCGATGACGTCATACAAAAGTCAGGTGAAATGATGACTTTCCAATTTTTGAGTGATAGCGTCATGTCAAAGTCACATGAAAGCATGACTCGAAATTTACACAGTGACGACGTCACACCCTAGCTGAGTCACAATCGCTGCCACATGCAGACAGGAAGAATTATAGAAACGAACGCGCGGCGGTAAAAACAGCAGCGACGACGTTGGATTGAGCCAAAGATATCGCAGCTGGAGACAAAATCCCAGCGATGTCATCACTGGTTTAGCTCAGTGTGGTGGCAGTATTCCCGACTACATTCACCAAAATTTTGAGAAACCGTTCGTCGTACAGCATTCCGAGTGGAGTCACAGCATTTGTTTGCATATAGCTTCCATGTTTTTGTGAAGTTGGAGGCTAGCTTGCTGCAGGGGTTCCGACCAATGACGTATGCACCTTCAATTGCTTGATTTGCAACGCGGTTAAGGTGCCCACCGAGATGTCGAGATTTGAGAGCTACAGCGTCCGTTCCTTTCCTCAAAACACGGGCTTTCGCATTCCTCCACGCAAGCAGACTTAAGTGCCCTCAGAATTTTTTTAGTGTGGGAGACATTTAGTGAAAGCATATTTTCCGATTTCGGGCATACGCACACCCCCCTCCGTCAAAAGTATACGGCCCGAGGGGTTTGCTCGTGAGGCCTGCTGAGTGTCTCGTTATGCATCCTCAGCGACCGCAACCATTCCTGAATCCTCCAAACTTTAGCTGCTAGATGTTCTAGGGAGCCCCATTAAACAGCTTGGAAGCAAACCCCTTGGGCTGCGTACTTTTGACGGGGACTGTTAATGTAGTACCATCTCTGCCAGAAGCAACCAGGCAGGCGCGAATGACCCGGGAGCGTGAAAGCGGTCGTGGGAATGCTCTGCGCTCCTCCGGGGTTACCGGTGATGACGTTGATTTGTGCCCTCGCGCTCGCTGCTTGAATGCTGCTAGGTGTTTATCATCCAAGCAGCAAGCGGGTGGGGGGGGGGGGGGGGCAAATCAACATCACAGGTGGTAATCTTGGCGAAAGCGCTGCCCAGCAAGCGCCGCCGAACACGCTGCCATCTCACGACCACGTTCTCGCTACCCGACCGTTCGTGCTGCCTGCTCACTTTGGACAAAGACAGAAGTATGCCAGAGCTGTGCACGGGCTCGGGCCGGCCCGAAAGTCCGGATCCGGCCCGGCCCGCGGGCCGGACTCGGGCCATTTGGAGATTATCTCACTCGGGCTAGGGCCGGGCCCGGGCCAGGCTTTCTATGTCTCGGACGGACGGGCCGGTCGGGCTCCCCGATCCCGACTGCGTACCTTATGCGAAAGTATGCTTGTTGTCTCGCAAGTAGGTACAGCAGGAAGTGTAATGTATGTATTAATCAAAAATGGAATCTACAGGGACGGGAGAAATGTACAAACGCTCACAAAAGGCAAACGAAAGCTAGCGGAAGCTCGGAATGCGTTTTCGGTTCTACCAAGTACCGAGGCTTATTGCAGGTCGGACCGGGCCCGGGCCGGGCCTTAACCCGGCCTAAGACCGAGCCGGGCCGGGCGAACTCAGGCTTCTTTAGCGTCGGGCCGGGCCGGGCCGATTGTGGTAGTGTAAGGCACGGGCCGAGCGCGGGCTCAGAACTGCGGCCCGTGCAAAGCTCTAGTACGTACTATCATGTGAAATATGAGCAGTAACACGGGAATGCTTGGCAGATAGCCTCAAGCCCTCCTTGTGGCGATACACGGCGGCCGCTTTCAGCAAATAAGTGGCGAGGGCTCTGTCCTTGTAACCCATCGCGGACGTTTCTGCGAAAATGAAACATTACGCCTGCACCTGAGCGTGATCATGCGTAATCATCGCAGGGTTCGGCAAAGCGCTCTTCCGCACTACCAAAGGACGCTGCTGTTTCACCTCATCTTATCCGTTTCTGCTTGCATTACTAAATGTGAATCTTTTGGCCAACCGTTTTCTCAGACGCCATTTTTTTCTGGGCAAAGACAAGAGACTATTGTACTGCAGAGAGAGACGCGAAGCTCTCCTTTCGATGCCGACACCAACAATGGCTAGCGTGTCTCTTAGTCAGCGGAAGACAGTTGTAGAAATGTCTTTAAAAGGCCACTCTCGAAGAAATATTCCTTCTGAGATAGGGCGGCTGTTGAACACTGTAAACAGGATCGTCCAAGCATGTCGAACCGAAGGACGGCAGGAGATCATGCTGCGCCACCCAGGGTGAATATCTCACCATCGTTGGCGCTATTAAGGACAATACTACGCTTTTAAGACTTCTGGGGCGCCGGTGGCCGGACGCACCCTCTCCTGCGCAGGAACCCGCTCCTGCCCGTGTTTGCTGCTTCCCAGGAACAAGCGAGGGCCATCCCCACCTCCTGCTGCGGGACGACGCCATTATCGAGCCCCTGGGCCCTCTGCCAACTACAGCAGAGGCGGCCCAGCGTACAGCCTCTCCAGAGGCTGTCCTCCTGCTGTGGACTCCCGGGTGCCTTGGACCAGCATCTCATGGCTCCCCCGCCCACTTAGTGGAGGTGACCACTGCCCGTGCCCCCTCTGCTCCTCAGAGCAGGATGGCGCAGAGGAGGGAGAGTGCATCCTCAAGGGACCCCGAGGGTGATGAAGAGGTCCCAGCCGCTGGCCCCTACCACTTGAAGAACCAGGCCGGCATTGTCCTGTTCCGACCACGCTCTGGGGGCAAACTCTTCTTCAGCAGATGCAAGTTTGCCTTTGCTGCAGTGCATCGACACCAGGCGTTGCCTCTGTCTGGCAGAAGGCTTTCAGGAACATCATGGCTCTGGACGCGCAGCTACCCCCGATGCCCTGGCTGTTTTCCTCAAGGCGCAGAGCCTGGCAGGGCTACCAGTTCGCGCAAGGACTGCAGCGGAGAAGGAAACCTCTATGGGCTATGTTTATGGCATTCTTGTGGATGTTGGTGCAGCAGAACTCCCGACAGCTTTGGAGGTAACCGTCCCTATTCTTGGGGTCCAGCGTGGTGACGGCAGCGCCATCCTGGTCTGCTTTGGGCTGCCACACCCACCATCTTATGTGGCCCTCTAAATGCTTCGCCTCCTGGTATGGGCTGGCCTCCCACGGTCTATCCAGTGCGGTCGCTTCAGCCACCTGGACCACGCCACCGCCAGCTGATCCCAGCCTCTGCGCTGCAGGCGGTGCGGGCGTCACCATGGCTCCGGCGCCTGTGATGCAGCAGTACCGCTCTGTACCAATTGTGGCGGAACGTATCCAGCGGACAGCCCCACATTCCCTCGCTGGAAGGAGGATCAGAGAGTCGTAGCAGCCGTCGCAGCCTCAGACAGACCTGTCTCCCGAAGGGCCAACCGGGCCACGCTCCGTGCAGCGAAAGGACAACCGCCTTGAGGAAACCGCAGGGAAAGGCAACCTCCTCCAGCCACCGCTCCTCGGAGCGACCTCCGGCCTGCTTCCCCACAGAGCAGCTCCCCACCCGCTGCTCCTCTAAGCCGCCCCCATCCTTCCTGAACAGATGGGCACCCAAATGGAGGAAATTACCAAGACCCAGGCTTCTACGCTCCAGGCCACTATCCTGCTGCCAGCAGCCACCCATCAGCCGCTGAGCTTGGCGCAGGGACCGCAGCAACATCTACCCCATCATGGCCAGCGATGCAATGGAAACCCCCAGACCACGGTTCCTCCAGTGGATATGCCGACCGCTCCGTACGCACCTCTCGGAGCTCATCCACCGCCTTCGTAGGGAGGACTTTGATGTTCCGGCGCATCAGGAGGCTAACGTCCAGAGGGACCAGCTCCGCCTGCCAGGGTTCATTGGCTACAGCAGCATGACCTTTTGCCAGGGGCCCTCCTGTACTGCGGATCCTTGCTTGGAGAACTACCACCCTCCCGGACGATCACTGGTGGTCATCTTCGTACGCAGAACTCTTGCCCAGGCAGAGGTTTTGGTGAGTGATGCGGTTGTGGCCCCCGTGGAATTCATCTGAGTAAAGATTAGGCTGGGTAGAGTTGCCACAGCTGTTGCAAGTGTATATGTGCGTGTCCAGATCCCATAGGATGCCATATCCTTGCCGCAGCTTTTCAGTAGCCCTTTGTACCCAACATGTGGCGTGCTCGAGGATCTTCAACACTTGATATGCCGCTGCCAAATCTTCAAATCATCGCAAGGCACCTGCAGCGGTGGCTCAGTCATTATGGCGCTCGGCTGCTGACCCGAAAGACGTGGATTCAATCCCGGCCGCGGCGGTCAAATATAGATGGAGGCGAAATTTAGAGGCCAGTGTGCTGTGCGATGTCAGTGCATGTTAAAGAACTCCAGGTGTTCGAAATTTCCGGAGCCCTTCATTACGGCGTCCCTCATAGCTTGAGTTGCTTTGGGATGTTAAAGACCCATAAACCATAAAACCATCGCAAGGCACTGTTAAGTTCTTAACGACTCCGTCAGGACGGTCCCCTGCACCAGGAATATGTCCTTCGACCCTGGAGTGATGCTGCTTCGGCTTGCGAGGGGCAAAAACTTTAATTTTTCTTAGAGTCACAGGTTTGGTCAACATCCTTTCATGATCACATCTTTTCGTGACTGTTGATTTGACCTTTCATTCGTTCTTTTTTCCCCTTTTGCTCTCTTTTTGCCCTCTTCTCTTTTATTCTCTTCTTTTAGCCTCACCTCATTTGCCATACTATAGCTAACAACCAGCCAGAACTCTCCTGTATTCGTTAGTCTCTCCTCATCCTCCAGTATCATAGGCGGTGGCTCCTTGCTCTGCGGTGACTTCTACGCGGCTCACCCGTGGTGCGGATATCGCAGGGCAGACCACCGCATCCGGGGTCTAGTTTCTGCTTCTCGTGGTACTGGGCTTCATGTCTTGAACAGTGGGAGTTGCGTTTTGTCCGTCGAGGGGGACTCCGCAAATGCACAGACTGGTCTCTTCTCGCTGTGTTTACAGATGGCCCCCATCGCCGGAAACGGGTTCAGACCACTTCCCGATCGCTCTGGCACCTAAGCAGGGCAAGAGAATGGATGGTCGGAAATGCAAATTTGTCGCCACGCACTGGCTACAAGTGACGCGTGTGGTGATTGTGATGCACTCGAAACACTAGAGCACTTGTTCCTCCGCTGTATCGCGTTCGCCCAACTGCGTCGCGACATGCTTGCGGCCTACAGGGCGCAGGGTCTTATCGCGGACAGTGTATCGGCGCTCCTGTGGCCGCAGGGCAGTGCGCGCACCCATGAGGGAAATCTGGTGAGCCTTTGTGTGTACCTCGACCAGACGGGCTTGACGTCCCGTCTGTTCCGCGCCAGGTAACTACCCGCAGTGACAAAATGCTCCGCGTGTGCTACCTTCGGACGCTTTACAGGAAGGCGCTGCCGCTGCCTTTTTTTGTGCAGTGAGCCGCGAGTTTGTGTTTCTGTTATATATTTCCTTTTCTCTTTAGTGAAAGTACACGGCAAGAGCGCGGCATATAAATATTTACTTTGAGCGGCCGGCACGTGACGGCCAAGGGAGAGAGAATGCGAGAGTCGATGCTCCCACACGCCGACAGTGGTCGCGCGACGTTCGGCCTGGTGCAGGGCAACCCATTTGTGCCGCGTGGAAGACATCGCGTTGGCCGCGACCGGCCGTTCCCCTTACCCCACACCAAGCAATTGCATGCCTTTTCACCGATTACTCCAATCATGCGCGGCGCCGCATCCGGCATTTATTTTCATACTATTTACTTGTACCACCTACCCCTATTCTTTCCCACTATCGCTCCCCCTTTCTTTCCCTCTCCCTGTCCTCTCCCGGTCTTTTTTATTCCTGCTAGTCGCAACTCAGGTTCTTCAGATTCCGATGACAGATGGCGCGGCTAGCAAAATCTTTTCCTTGCATTGTTATTTCATTAATAAATAGCCACTAACAACAACACTGGCACAAGTTCCGGGAACTCCTATGTAGTCTCCCGCTCCAGGGCGACATCTTCTCACGTGGCCCGCTGCGCCGAGGCAGCCTGAGTGCACTGTGAGCCCCCCGCCCCAATCAACCGGTCTAGGACCTGCAGTTCCTCCAGATAAGCGCGCAGTGAATCCAAGCACAGCGGAGCGGCCTCCGCACTGACAAGCCGGAGCACTGGATGATCCACAAATGTCTGGATGCTGCCGGAGCTACAAAAAGCGCTGATTGGAATCTTGGGAGGGCATCTGCGCAACCCTAGTTGCTGCCAGGGGAACTGCCAGAACCTGTCGCCTCTTCAGATCCATGCTCAGCCCTACCATCCAGCATGCCCCCACCTGGTCATGGCAGTTGCGCAGGGCCTCACCAGCAGCTGGCTGACAGGCTGCCTGTGATCCTGAATCCCCCTCCTGCCCTCTACCCCAGGCCTGCTTCTACTTAACTGGCGAGCAAACAAGAAGCTACGGACATCACAGCCGTCTGTGCTAACCCTCTCACGCATACGGATCTCACATGTGTCCTGCAGCATTCCAAGCGCCGCAGTGTTCTGGCCTTAATGACGTCACCTACCAGATGCTGAAGAATCTGGATGATGACAGGCCAGGGTCCTTGAGAAGTGCAACAAGGTCTGTGCAATGGGCTCTTTCCCTGAGGCCTGGTGAGCCGTCGTCGCTGTTCCTGTCCTCATTTCGTAAGCCGGCTGCTGACCTCCGGTAATACAGGTCCATCTCAAATCAGCTCCTGGGAATGGAGGACAATGCACTGAAGGGACTCACCTGGACAGCCAAACAGGAGGAGTACCTGCCCCAGCAGCAGTCCGGCTACCGGACACACCGCTGCACCGTAGACGCCCTCGCAGACATGATCTCGTGCCTCAAGGATGGACGCCACTCTCAACATGTGCTCTTCTTCATGCTCCAAGACGTTAAAGCGGCATTGAATAACATCCCCCATGAGGCCATCCTCGAGGTGGTGGACTGCCTTGGGGTAACGGTAACTGCCAACCTCAAGGCTTCCATCCAGGGCTTTCTGTCAGGCTGCACCTCCTGGGTCAAACTTGGTTGAGCTACCAGTATCCGCACCGCCTCATGAGAGGGCTCCCCCAAGGCAGAGTACTGAGCACAGTGCTCTTTAACCTTTTCCTGGCAGGGATGCCTGGCTTCCTCTCTGCTTGCCTGCGGATTCCTGTCCACGTCACCATCTACGCGGACGGTATTGCGATTTGGCGCCGTAGTTCACGACGCCAGAGGGCGCAAATTGTCAGGAATATCCAGCAGGCTGTCACGATAGTCGGCTATTTCCTTGAACGTGTGGGCCTGGTCCACGACGAGGGAAGACGGCGATCAGCATCGCCCGCCAAGAGCTCCCGTGGCAGCGGGTCTGCCGATACACGGGCCTGCTGATTGACCGTCAGGTCAATAGGCAGCCAGCAGTCAAAATCAGCTGCAAGCAGCCACATGAGTAGGGCGCGCCATCTGGAAGCAGCTGGCCAGGAGGAATGGCATCATCTAGCGGATTGGCTTTCGTCTCTTCCAGGGCATGGCGGTGGCTCAATTTCGCTATGCCCTTGCCCTCGTACAACTCATCGAGTGCTGCCAGAGGGCGGCCACTCGCCTGAGCCTGGGTCTTCCGCGTGGTACCCAAGTTCCTTCCACACTGACTGAGGCTGGGGTTTGGCTGATAGAGCTGCAGGCCAAGCAGGCAGCCCACGGGCACATCGCCCTCTTTCACCTCGCCCCAGACGGTCGCCCCTCCTGGAGCGCCTCATCAGCCAGCCCGCTCACGCATGAGCCAGAGCGTCTTCCCTTCCGCCACGCCCAGACCTAAGACACAGCTTCAGGGTGCGCCTCCCTGCTCCTAGGTCTAGGTCCAAGCGCTCCACCAGCCGTCGGATTCATACAGGAGGTTGCGGAGTCCCTGGAGGAGGATTTCGGGGGCTACTCCCACCTCTACACGGACGGCTCCGTGTTACCTTGGTCTTGCCCTTCTGCTGCAGCTGCCTGCGTGGCTCTTACCTTGGGAGAAGACAGGCAGACGAGGCTTCCCTTCGTTGCCAGCTCCACCACTGTGGAGCTGGTGACTCTCCACCTGGCAGTGAAAATCTTGGAGGCCCGCACAGCAGTCCGTGCTGCTGCTATTCTGAGTGGCTCCAGGTCGACCCTGCAACTTCTCCGGGATTCTTGGTGGTCCCAGCTGATAGTACGCAAGACGGTGGCCAAGCTGAACAACCTCGTCTCACGGGGCTGCTCAATACAGCTCGCATGGATTCCTGGCCATGTGGGGGTCCCAAGAAATAAGGCTGCCGATGCCCCAGCGAAGGCAGCCCTTGGCAGCTCCACATCTTGCTGCTCTGCTGTGGTCGCTCTGGACTTCGCACGTAACATCACAAAGCGCCAGCTCCTCCTGGAGCACCCTGACGTACCGCAGAGTCTCCGGGGGAACAACTCCTGAGCTTCTTCCTACTAAGAGACTCTCAAGGCAGCAGAGGTTCCTCCCGCTGTAGCTATGTGTGGGCTGCTGCTGGACTGGCTCCCGCATCTTCAGGAAGGAGCTGGCAACTGCTGCTGACTGCCATCGATGCGGACACCCGCAGGAGACCACAGACAATCTCCTCCTGGAGTGTCCTGTCATTTCTCCCCAAAAGGCAAACCTGACAGCGAGCTACATGGCACTTGGGCTCCCTGCATGGACCGCTGACAACCTTTTCTTCCTTTTTGGCCGCAGCAGAGAAGGGAAGGCCCTTCAGTCTCTCCTCACATTCCTGGAAGACACAAGATGGCTACGCCTGCGGCTCCGCGCGCCTTTCTCTAGAGTCATTTCCCTTCTCCCCTTTTCTGTCCCTTCTGTCAGCACGCTAGCAGTGGTGGTGGGGACCCTTGCCAGTCACAGGCCCGTGAAATTTCCCTTCCCTTTCGTACAACCACTCACGCACACGCACGCACGCATATACAAACACGCAGGCATATAAAACCGAATATAATAACAGAGAAGACAATAAACACCATACACAGAGCTACACTGGAAAAAAGAAAGAGGAGGTTGACGCTGATGCCTCCTTTCTCCGGGGAGCGCCGCTGTGGTCTCCCCTTTCACCAAAAGAAGTAACGATATATTGAATGCAAGGCGACCGTTAGTTCTGCTAAATAGCGGTTTCTTTCGCAAAACAATTTAGCACGTACAAAGTGAACAAGGGAAGGGAAAAACGCTTTGCCCAGACGAAGACAAGTCCCCTCGTCGAATCGATGGCAAGCACCCTGAGGCTTTCCCCTCCCCGGTTCACTTTGTGCGTGTCAAGAAACCATCTTCCTGCCTTCTCTCTACCATGAACTTATCGTGTACTTGTAGAACACTAGAGCGACTTGTTCACTACACTGGGACTATGCGCAATGAACGGCGCCCTTCGGGGGGCTTGCGAGACAGTCTGCAGGTGTCGGTCGTAAAGCGGAAGCGACGACGACGAAGCTGAAACAGACGGAGAGCACGCGCATTGCCTGAATGCTGAAGCGGCATTGTGCCATCTTTTGATAGGCTAACAACAACAACAACAACAACATTCCGAGCCAGGGTGGTGGTAGTGGCAGCGGCCGCAGCTCCTGGCGGAGCCGCCCTTCTATGCGACGTCATGGCGTGCCAATGCATCCGAGCTTGGCAGCGTCGTCCACAACTGTATCGGGCTTGCGTGATAACACGATAACAATGTGCCTGACATGCGCAGTGCTTAAACCGCGCTATCACGAAGGCTATATATATCAATGCTCCGCAATAAACTTGCTCTTCTTGTTCTGGCCTTCATGCTGTCGAGTGCCGTCATTGCGAACTGATACATGGTGTCAGAAGTGGCCAGTTGGGCAGGGCGTAGCTCGGAGCGCTATGGACCTGCTGAAGCCCCCGGAACCTTTGCAGCTCTCCGGTAACCTGTCGCAGAATTGGAAGCGGTTTAAGCAAAAACTGGAACTCTTCATCAAGGCGACCACGCCAAAGGACGACCCAAGAAGCGGAGCAGCGAAAGCTGCACTCCTGTTGAGCGTTGCCGGAGACGAAGCACTTGACGTCTTCAACACGTTTACGTTTGGTGAGCAGGAAGACAAGGAAGATTACGACACCCTGGTCCGGAAGTTTGAAGCATACTGTGCCGAGGTAAGCAATGAAGTGCATGAGCGGTATGTTTTTCGCTCGAGAAAACAAGAAGACGGAGAGCCGTTCGAAAGATTTATTAGAGACCTCAAGAAGCAAGCAGCGCAATGCAACTTCGAAGGACTGCACGATTCAATGATCAGGGATCAGATCGTCTTTGGGACGAATAATTCCAAACTGCGTGAAAAAATGCTGCGGGAAAAGGGCTTAACGTTGTTAAAGGCTGAAGAAATGTGCAGGGTAGCGGAATCAGTGGCACAAAGAAATCAGGTCTGGGCCAGGCCCGGTGCCAGCATTGACTCCGTCTCTCGCAGTAGGGCGTCGTGCCACCGCTGCGTAGACCGGCAAGAGACCAGTGCAGTAAACGGTAGTTCGTACCGGTGCAAGAAATGCAACCGACGGCACGAGCCGAGGCAGTGTCCTGCTTACGGAAAAGATGCAACACTTGTCGAAAGCTGCATCACTTTGCGATTTGTTGTCCGGCCAGGGCGCTCGTCAACGAAGTCGGCGCACAGTTCAATGATGAGTTTGATGTTCTTGACGTCTGCATCGACAGCTGCATTACTGGTGATTGGACTGTCGAAGCCAAAGTTGGGGGTCGTAAAGCATTATTCAAGGTGGATACCGGAGCACAAGCAAGCCTCTTACCATTTTCGATATACCGCAAGTTGAAAACTGCCGAACTGAATCCTACGAGCTCTGTGCTGCGAGCATACAATGGAGGCATCATCACCAACTTCGGAACAGTCCAAAAAATAACCGTTGGAGATGCTGCAACTACAGTGAAATTCTACGTGATGAAAAATGGACGTCGTGCAATACTGGGGCTTCACGCATGCGAAGCTCTAGGCCTTGTGCAGCGCACAGTGGACACTGTCAACACTTCTGCTGAGTACGAAGCGATCAAGCACTTCAGGCACGTCTTTGAGGGTTTAGGATGCCTAAAGCAACCATACAGCATGGTACTACAGCCAGATGCTACCCCAGTCGTCCAGCCAGCGCGGCGGGTGCCCCTGTCTTTGCGCCAACCGCTTCGCGACGAGCTTCAAAGAATGGAGAGAGCTGGTATCATCACAAAAGAAGATGGACCTACAGACTGGGTAAGCCCTTTGGTTTTGGTCAAAAAGAAAGACGGCAGTCTTAGGGTGTGCATGGACCCGAGAAGGATCAATGAGCATATAAAGAGGCAACACTACCAGCTTCCCAGGCGAGAAGATATTGAAGCAGAATTGACCGGCGCTTGCTACTTTAGTTGCCTAGATGCAAACTCTGGATTTCACCAGATACCCCTCGACGACGCAACATCAAAAATTTGCACTTTTGCCACTCCTTTCGGTCGATACCGTTACTTGCGCCTGCCGTTTGGCATTTCATCGGCACCGGAAGTTTTTCACAAAATGCTGAGTCAGATGTTGGACGGGCTGCCAGGAGTTCACGTGTATATCGACGACATTTTGGTGTGGGGCACTACACGTCAAGAGCATGATGAACGGCTAGTAGCAGTTCTGAAAGCTGCCGAAACAGCAGGATTGACACTAAACGCCGAAAAATGCAAGTTCGGTTTAACAGAGGTGCATTTTCTGGGTGACGTTATCGGACAAAAAGGAATTTCCCCGAACCCGAAGCTTGTGCGCAATCTGTTGGAAATGCCAACGCCAAAAAGCAAAACCGATCTACAGCGCATGTTAGGAGTGATCAACTACTTCGGAAAATACGTGCCAGTGTTGTCAGAACGAACAGCGATGCTGCGAGCGCTTATCAAACCGCAAGTCGAGTTCGAGTGGACCGACAACCCCGCGAAGGAATGGAAATGCATCACGCAGGCACTTGCGACATCACCCTTGCTAGCAATATTTGACCCCAAAAAGAAAACAAAAATAACTTGCGATGCGTCCAAGGACGGCGTCGGAGCGGCGCTTTTACAGTGTCACGGTGGTGACTGGCGACCGGTGGCATATGCTTCACGAGTCTTAACACCACCGGAGCAGCGTTACGCGCAAATTGAAAAGGAGACGCTGGGCATTCTGTTCGGTTGCGAGAAGTTTCATCAGTTTGTGTATGGACAGACGGTCATTATCGAGACCGACCACAAGCCACTTCTGTCAATCGCTGCTAAAGGAATTTGTGACATGCCCCCACGATTGCAGAGATTTTTTTAAGACTTCTCAGATATGACTATGTTCTACAGTACGTTCCAGGGAAGCACCTGGTCTTGGCAGACATGCTCTCACGATCGACTACACCCGGGGGTGTCGACAATGCTGGTGCCACAGAAGACGTCGAAGTTCACGCACTACAGCTCCTGAACGGCATGGTCACGGTAACAACGCAGCAAAAACTGGCAAAGGAAACTGCTCGTGACTGCTACTTGCAGACTGTCGTCAGCAACTTATCAGCAGGAAACCCAATTCAAGGTGAGCTGAAGCCGTTTTCATCTGAACTGTCCGTAATCAACGGAATTCTGTTCAAAGGAACAAAAGCTGTCATACCGAGAAGCATGAGACAAGAAATGCTAACAAGAATTCATGCCGGCCACCTTGGCTTAAACAAATGCAAAGAAAGAGCAAGACTTCTCGTTTTTTGGCAAGGCTTGAACAACGACATCGCAGTGCTTCTCCAAAACTGTTCTACATGCAGAAAGTTCGCGTACCAGCAAGCCAAAGAACCGCTGATAATGCGCCCGGTGCCGCAGTGTGCGTGGTACAGGGTCGGAGCGGACATCTTTTGTTTTGGGGGAAATTCTTACGTTGTCGTATATGATGCTCTTTCCAACTTCCCAGATGTCGAGAGGCTTCCAGACACAAGTGCAAGAAGTGTTGTTGCGGCTCTCAGTGCTATGTTTGCTCGATACGGCATTCCTATCGAACTGTGCACTGATAATGGACCACAGTTTTCAAGCCAAGAGTTCGCAGCCTTCGCTAAAGAGTATGATTTTGCGCACGTCACGTCTAGCCCACACTACCCGCAGTCTAACGGCCTTGCTGAAAAAGGTGTGCAAATTGTCAAGCGGATAATGAAGAAAACTCAAGACGCACGACACGACTTCTGGCTAGGTCTTCTGGCCTACCGATCAACGCCACTGATTGATGGTCAATCCCCTGGCGAGCTTCTTCAAGGCAGGCGCCTTCGATCTAATCTCCCCGATTTTGGCGGTATCAAGACTATCGAAGTCAAGAAGCACCGCCAGACGCCCAAAGGACAGCCGTTGCCTCAACTAGGTAAAGGTGACGTCGTCAGGCTGCGAGACACAACTTGGTCACAGAAAGGAAAGGTGGTTGGGGAAGCTGCCCCGAGGTCCTGCCACGTTGTAACTGAAAGTCGTCGTGTTCTTCGGCGCAACAGGCGACACCTGCTTCATTCCAGCGAGCAGTATGCTGAAACAAGTGACGATGACACCGACGACGACTGCGCAGACGAAGCTGACCCAAATGCAAGGAACAGTCCAGAGAGTGTGACACCGCAGCCTTATGGCACTACAAGTGCAGCACCCCAGCAGCCTCCGGGGCTCTGTGACCAACATCTAGCCCACGGTGCCACGCCTTCGGCTTCGATTACCCACCCAGAGCAACCCACAAGTGTCATCAGTCTGAGGAGGTCGACTCGTACCGCGAAGCCTCCCCAACGTCTTCGTTATGACGCTGCTTTCAATCAGTTATCATTAACTTGAACCACTGTCTTGTGCTAACCTTGGAAGGATGTATCGGGCTTGAGTGATAACACGATAACAATGTGCCTGACATGCGCAGTGCTTAAACCGCGCTATCACGAAGGCTATATATATCAATGCTCCGCAATAAACTTGCTCTTCTTGTTCTGGCCTTCATGCTGTCGAGTGCCGTCATTGCGAACTGATACAACAACAACGCGCAGTCCAAGGTGGAGGCACAGTTCAGGCTTCCGGTGTCCCTCATCCACCGCATCAACGGCGAGGACTTGCGCAGGGTTCCGGGCGTTTCCATCCTCGGGAATTCGTCTTCTCCCGCTCCTTCAGCTACGACACCGATCTTAAGTGGAGCACAGAGGAAGAAGACAGCTACATTGCTTGATGGGTAAGCGAGGAGGGCCTGCACGACGGCCGACGGTGGCGTTTCGGGAGTTGCAGCTCACGCACACGTTCACCAAAGGAGCACCTGTGCTGACGTCATTGACCACCTGATACAAGTCGCAGAAGTAAGCAGAAACGTTGTAAGCTGCTGAGCGCACAGCCGGTATTCGGACTGTCGATGACGTCGCGCGAGAAGATTACGCCACCTTAAACAAAGCACTCGAATGCAGTCTAGGGCGGTGGGGCCATCATAGCCACCGCAGCTGCTGCAATGGGTGCCGCTGCTGTCTACTCCACCACCAGCGCCGCATCGAACGCATCAAGGGGCACTCGACCAAGGCTTTTTTTTGTGGTGGAGTGTGGGGCCGGTGGACACAGGCACAGAATGAACAATCACTCTATCTTGGACATTGTTAAGGAGAGGGAAAAGGGCTGAGATGACCAAGAAGCAGAACGCGCACATCTTGAGGGAGTGAAACTGTACGGTGGTCGTCTTTGGTGCGTGGGCAGCAACAGGGGCAGTCATAATTACTTTTGTACATAGGTCGCCTTTTCAATGCCTATCTGGCACTTTTTTGTCTTTATCGCGACTTCTTTGCCAAGTTTTAATTTGTGCATGTTTTCTGCTTCTTTTGTCTCGGTGACTGGTCAGTTGATTTTTTTTCGTGTACTTGTGCTCTCGCGTGGTGTGCCAATAAAAGTTAAAAAAATGTACCCTTTTGTCACAGAGAATACTTTCAAAAAGTCTTAACAATAAGCTGGTCCATCCGCCGAGGTGGCTGAGTGGGTTGGCCGCTCGGCTATTCAGTCGGAGTTGCTGAGTTCGAACAAGGCAGCGCATCGATGGAGGCAAAATGCAAAGGCGTCCTTGGGCTATGGGATGTTAGCGCACTTTAAGCATGCCCAGGTGGTCTAATTTTTCGGAGTCCTCCACTATGGTTGGTTGGTTGACCTCAAAAAATGCTGGCGTATACCCAGTCCGGGGGAGTGGTCAAGACACAGGCGGTTAATTGCTGGATACAGGAATATTTTGACGGGAAAAGGAGTAGTAATAGCATGTAGGCTGATAGATTGGAAGACGCAATAACAGGGGTCCTTTTAACTTGAAGATCGAAGACAGGTAATTCTTGATATCTTTTTTGTCTTTCACTCCCGGCTTCCTCCCGTTCCTTGTGGCGTGGTTCGGGTGTCCACCGAGATCAGAGACAATTGCTGAGCCATTTCCTTTTCTCAGAAAACCAATTTTCAATGTGGTCCAAGTTGTCTTTTCATTAACAAACTGCCAGCCATTGGGGACACCAGTAATTTTAAAATTACGTTAATTAGCTACAAACACAGCAAAATTTGACTATTTAATTAGACTGGAGATTAGAGCCTAGGGCGAGTTCGTAGCCGCGGCGGAAACAATGTCATACGAATTTCTGAAGTGAAGAATAAGTCGTTCTCTAAAGCCCATCACAAGGCTTTCCAATGCTTTCTTTTCTCCGCACAAAACTGAAACGGAGCCATTGAGGTGCACAGGGCTCAAGTTCAGGATATTATCAACGCACGCTGGTGACGTGTTGCAAAGCCTACGACGCCTATTTTGAACCATCTGCACTAACGTATCGCGGCATGCACTTTCCTCTGCTGTGTCAATCGCTGCAATAAAACGGGTGGCCAGCTCAAGCTACTCGGCTGCCGATTCTGGGAACGAGGTCTTTTCCTTGGATACGAGCTCGCCATTTTTTGACCAGTATTTGCTAATTAAATGTTGTACATTGATTTAATTATTACCCAATGAGCATAATTTTGAAAATTACTAGCATCCGCCGCGGCAACGAGCTTGTCCGGAGGGGGTCTTCGGTCTCTTCCGATGACAGTGAGCTACACTACAGGAGCGTATGAGACGTTTCTTCAAGGCGAGAATAATAGAAGTAGTTGTAGTAATGGAGACTTTAATGAAGGAAATAGGTGGAGTCTTCCTCTTCTGGGAGGGCCCGTCAGTTCAGGAGCCCTCTGGTGTCTGTCTCCCGCTTGGCTCAGTTCACCAGGGCTGTGTGTTCTTCCGCGTTAACGGCCAGCGGAGCATTCCCCGAAGGACGGAGTGGGAGAAGGTGCGGGAGTTGCTGCCAGTGGCTGCGGCCAGGCCCAAAGGAAGGGACGTCCCACTCTAACAGGAACGTCCCAGGCCTCTAAAGGAACG
This sequence comes from Amblyomma americanum, assembly GCF_052857255.1. Lineage (NCBI taxonomy): Eukaryota > Metazoa > Arthropoda > Arachnida > Ixodida > Ixodidae > Amblyomma > Amblyomma americanum. Next base: position 10,282,320 of record NC_135497.1, on the reverse strand, counting down.
TCCCAGGCCCTAGTGGCTCGTCCCACTAGGGCCTGAAAGTGGTGGACTTGGGCTCGTGGAGCGTGGGACGAGATGAAGGAGGCTGTGTTGAGTTGTCTCCATATGGCACTCTCTGTAGTGTATAAAAATAAACAATAGGGTGCAGTGCAGCAAAAATATTGGCAGAGGACAAAATAAATCAAGGAGCCACTTCTTTAATACCTTGCGACGGACGAAGAGAAAGATTGGGGCTGAGGAACCCTCTCTAGCCACCTTGTTAGCACATTCCCCTCGAGTCGTATCACGCTGGGCCCTTGCGTCTCGTTTGCGAAGTAGTGGCAGATCACCCCCTCCCCAATTTAATGAGCTTATGTATGAATCTCCGGCATTCCATTCGCCGTGCTCCACAGATCCTTGCGGAATGGGTCGGAAGATATAGACCTGAACCTCCTTTGGGTTCACCCTCTGAAATACCCGTGGATAAAAAATGGCAAAGACGATAATCCTTCTCATCAACGCGCTTATCCAGCGCAGCTGCTGTATACTTGTGCGAAGTGCAATTTTGCGATTTGGGAACTTGCAATTGCACCTTGTCATTTTGTCGAGGCATACTCGTGGAGACGTCATGACACGGAGGTCACGTGAACAGCTGTTAGATCTCTTGGCCGGACGCAAAGCGATTTATAACTGATGCTGAAGGCGTAGCCCAAATGCGGTCGACAGCAGCAGTAAAATGGCCATTCTTTCTCCATTCTTCGCCGAATGTACTATCGGGGCCAAAAGTTTCCGGACCGCGCCACACGGTCACCGGACCAGCAGCGAGTGCAACGCCGCGCGCTCTCGCGGTGACACGCCTGGTGACGAGACGACTCTGCGCGCATGCGCATCCTTTCTTACCTGCGAGCATGTCCGTTTACTAGCTCGGAGCCGCCGCTGGTCGGCTGTCTGGAGCGCGCCGGCAGGGGCCGCTGCTGCAGTGGCACGCTGCAGACTCATCGACGCTTACAGGCACGTGTCGCACGCTTGCGCACGCCTATAACTCTTGTCGCTTGTCTTCTCCACTTTTTCGGCCATAAGACAGCAATAAAGAGACGATTACAAAGCCGGAAACAGCGCATTTAGAGCGCCAGTTGTGCGCTGCTGCCTCTCTACAATTGAATAATCGTTTACGGTTTGCTTTATGGGGGTTTAACGTCCCAAAGCGACTCAGGTTTTGAGATACGCCGTAGTGAAAGGCTCCGGAAATTTCGACCACCTGGGGTTCTTGAACGTGCACTGACATCGCACAGCACACGGGCCTCCAGAATTACGCCTCCATCGAAATTCGACCGCTGCGGCCGGGATCGAACCCGCGTCTTTCGGGCCAGCAGCCGAGCGCCATAACCACTCAGCCACCGCGGCGGCCTTCGAATAATAAGACAAGACGCTTCAAACTTCAGCGAGCAATACAACGAGGAAAATAGAACCGGCCAATGTTATGGAGTGGGGAAAAAGAAGTTAGAAGGACGCTTAGGCGTCTTCTTAAGAGTCGATGCAATAGCGCCTTCTCTTTTTTTCTCACTTATTTATTACAAAGCACCAATTACCAATCGATATCTAGGTTACACTTTACGACATACTACAGTCGCATATATGCACTGACATGCGCACGATTTGTTTCAGTACAACGAAGCCCCGTAACACCGCCTTTTCATTCCGCGCATTATTTTTTACTTTAATTACTTTAGTTACTAATTACCATAACATCAGCACACTTCTTCAACACACGTTACGAAATCATAAACACCACAACGCGTTCACTAGGCGCTCCTCTAACGCGTTTGAACAAGAGGCCCTTTGTGCATGACGGATTGCTTGATGCGACCTGGTTAAGTCCGACTTAAGGCCTGTCAGGGTGGATATATAACTTCTATGCAATAAAGAAAAATTGGCGGTTGATTAGTTCTGGTTAAACCTGGAGTGACGCGAAAGCTACAGCTGACTGAGTGGAACTTGGTCACGTGACCAACCACGTCATCAGAAAAAGCGCCGCGCCGCGGGCAGCTGATCCGCGCCACGTGACCAACCACGTGACAGCGTGGCGGCGCCTCCACGCTGAAGGCTCGAAATGCTACCGTAATGTAGCTACCGCTAAAAAAAAGCGTTTGTGGCTTTTGCGTTGCGTGCCTGCCTGGCGCGCAGAGGTCCGAGTTCGACCACCGATGCCGGCTAAATTTTTTGAAGCCAAAGCTCCATTTCGCCATGAACTCGCAGTTTCGCCGTGGTCGCAGTCCCACCGTGGTCGCCCCGCACCACGTGACCAACCACGTCACTGGTCACGGGACCAATTGCGTGACCAGCCACGGTGCCACCTATGCCTTAGCTTTCGCTACGTATATCCAGGCATAGCCGAGCTAGGCCACTGCAATTTTTTTTCAGCTTCATTTGAAACTTCTGGCATTTTTCGCGACTGATACACGGCGATAAACGACAACGCCGGGTTTTCAGCAGAACGAGCTGTCACGTAATATACGCAACAAGCTGCGCGGCCGTAACTAACGTCTGCGTGGGCTATCAAACAGTCATTTCGTGCGTGAGACATCGCTAGTCCAAACACGTGTTGCCTAATTGTTTCAGGGGTGTGCGCTTGGTAATCATCCTTAACGGTAGTGCCGTTATCTTATAATCACCGAAAAAATATGTAGTTGGACTACAATTGCTGTATGCAGTAATTTGATGGAATCGGAAGTAATATGCATTGGAAGTACCTTCCGGGAGGTACCTAAGTGTAGAGAAATAAGAAAAGTGATGTTTCATCTCAGTAAGGAAGATATGTTGTACTTAAAGAGAGGATATAACATAAGCAATCATTAAAAAAAAGGTTCGACACGACAAGGATTAAAGGCGCAGACACGACACTTGCAAAGACTATCACTAAGGCGTAGTGAAGGCAACGAATTATTGCCAGCATCCAACAAGCATGCTCACATACAAAACCAAAGGACAAGTTAGGTTGAATAACAAAATTAACTCTGCTTTAAAAATGCACCACGGGTGTACTAGGAAAGATATCACTTCTGTATCTTGCTATATGCAATAACAGCGCGCGTTATAGAAGCCTAGGTAATCGAACCTACCCTGACGCCTACCATATCCCAAGTAATATGCAAAATGCACCCGCATGCTCGCACTACCAAATCCTTGTGTTTTAGAGTAAAATTATAAGTGATATCAAAATATAAATGTAAAATAATAATGGAAAGCGGCAGCGCAAATCAACAAGGACGAAACTACACGAGAACATAGGACAAGCGCAGGACAACCGAGAACAAAAACAAGCTCTCGTGTCTCCCTTTAGTCCTTGTTGCTTCGCTCTGCCGCTTTCCATTATTATTCACCAACTGGCCCCCACCAAGATATTAATCAGACATACGTTTGCTTCGACAACGTATGGAGGCGAGCTCTAGTACTTTATGGACCAAGACGCAGCTTTACCCAAATCCGAAATTAAAGATGCATATAATTGGCCATGGCATAATGAAGACAAAAAATCAACGCAAAGTAAGGTGCTCAGTAGAAAACTTATTACCTGTATTCACAAAAAGCGGTGTGATATAGAAAAATTGCATGCAATGTTTTTAGGCTGTCAGTACTAGAAATTTTCTGAAAATTCGCGGAAAGCAGAGTGTCCGTATCTAAACTTTTATCCCCGGACAGGATAGTACATTGAACCTTCAAACTGAGCGTTTGTTTAGACATGCACCTTCTGTTCAGAAAATACTTTGTATTTAAATAAACAGACGTTTTGTCCAGCAGACTTAAGCGTGCTCACCGGCAGTTGAGTGGTCGCCACTCACGCCGTTGGAGGTCCCAGCGAGTGCTGAAAGTCGATTCGTCTGAGAATACTTCACCCTAGCCTTCCACCGACCACTGCTCAACGGCTTGGGCAACGGCCAACCTCTCTTTTCGCTGTTTTTCTGTCAGTTGCGACTTTTGGGCTGAAACGCAGCTCTGGAGACCTGCTTCCTGTAGTCTCCTCCGTATCGTCTTTCATGAAACATTGACAGCAAGAGCGTCTTTTAGTTATTTCGCGCTGAAAAACGAGACGGCAACTACCGCAGCCACAATTAGTCGGTCCACTTCTTGTGTCGTTGCCCTTGGTCTGCCGCTGCATTGGGCGTCACCTAGTCTCCCTTCATTATTTTTATAGGCTTGGGTCATCCTATTCAGAGTGTCTAGCGCCCTCTTAGTGCGCCGGCAAATTTCCCACTGGGGAACACCTATAAAAAACGCACAATGCGCCGTCTTTCTTCTAGCGACATTTTCGGAGCCATGATGCTGACTGAGGTCCGAGCTGAAGAACGGGTTGTTCCCATGCCTGCAAGAGATAGCCGTAAAAGCAGACGAAGGGCTTCTTGCAATCGCATGCAGCGGCAGTAGGAAGCAGTTCGTCCATCGGTAAGCGAGACGGAGCGAAAGTCAGATGGCCGATGAATCGTATTTCCGAAAAGATTACCGAGGTGAAAGTAATGAGGAAAAAAAGCGTTTTCGTTGTGTCATTCTGGATCAGCGTCGTAGCGAATAGTTAAGCGTTCCAAGAAGGAAAAACAAAACCAGTGCAGCTATCTGACATGTGCACGGCGTAGCATTTGAAGGGTGGCTGGGACATCCGAGTGGGGCCGCGATACGTCATACGCCTGCTCACGGAAGACTGAGTGGGGAGCGAGAAGCGACGGTACCTCGAGTTCCAAAAATGCAAACGCCTCCAGTGTAACGTGGCATCCATCACCCTGGCTACAGGAGAGTTCTAGCCTATCCACGAGATTGGAATGCATTTGGCGGCTAGTTTCCGGAACACCCAAGCTGCCTGTATAACAATAATACTGAATGACTGCAAAGTACTCACCCAGTTGGCACTCCGAGTAAAAGCTCCCTTGGACGTGTGCACCCCTGGAGTAATCCGATAAGTAACCCCACGAAGTGTATGCGCCGTTGAAGCCCCCACCGAGAAGAATAGGGATAACCCAGTAGTGTCTCCTTCGTCAGTGTCTTTTTGTGCGATGTGTCCAAAACGACATATGCCACCAAATCACCCAATCTTTTACATATCCGCAAAGAATTGTTGTACCACCTCGGCATGCAACCCATCTTTGAAACAGTTAATTTAAATAACAGTTTCTCACGGATAAAGATAAATAATCTACGAACAAAGAAACGTACTTTTTGTTACAGGCCCGCGTGATAAAGGATGATCACAAAATGCACAGTATTTTAGCCGACGCGGTATCAAATGGTCGCGCTTGCATTAGCTCGTACACGGCGTGACTGTTTCACAGTACACATAGACAGAAGTTATGCCCGCACATCTTGTTTCCTATATTTCTATTCGGCCTGCAGCATTCCACTGGTTTGTACTCCTCAGTGCGCTCTCAAGATTACAGCGTCTTGTCTAACCGTTCAAATGTGAAGAGGCCGCATCGTGCGACAGGCACTCTGGATATTTCACTGTTTGCGGTGTTGTAATTAGACAGTTTTAGCTGAGAGCTTTTGCGGCCAGCGGAAGGGAGCGGACGAGCGCAGACGCCACTGGGCATGCGCACGTCGCTGGGCCGGCCAGCGTTTTTACGGAGCGAAGCTTACGCCCCCTGGGAAGCCCTCTCCAGCGGAGCGATAGGCAGTGCGCTTGCGTGTATGGGTATTCAAGATGGCAGCGTGAACACAAGCAGCGGCGCATCTTCGTTGTCGAATAATTAACTAAAAACACAGAATCTACCTTTACTAAACAGTTTCAGCTAATTATTAGCAGGCTTAATTGATGTTCTTTTCACTTAAAACTCGAACTGTGACCGATAACTAGAACAGCAGAGGAAGCGATGATTGTAGGCGAAGCTCTTTGTTGTTTGAGGCCAGGACGGGAGTTTTGTGGACTAAGACATATAGAGTCAGGTACAACGAGATAGACACGTTGTGCGTTGCGTGAGGAGAGGAGGAGGAAACGGCTGAACACTTGATACTTTTATGTAACGGGCTTCACCCTACAGCATAAATCAGTGAGGCTGATTTATCCAAAGCATTGGGGTTTAAGAACAGTGAAGGGAAAAAAGATTTTAAGCGGGTAGACGTAACCAAGCGAAGGTTAACTGATTGGCGCCTAAAATCAAGACGAGTAAAATTTCACAAGACATGGTTCGGTGGCTTGAACCACCGCCTAATTTAAAAGGTTCAGCCTCCATCCATCCGTCCGTTCGACCCCGGACACCGGTTCTACGCACAGGTCAGTTACGTAGAACCTGCTAAATACTACCGCAGTTTGAATCCCTGTGTAATAGCGGTGTCATGCGACGTTGATTTGTGCTATCACATGCGAAAATGCCGCGTTCCGTTTAATTATCTTTTTGCTACCTCGCATAACGTTCTGTAGATACTTTCTGGAGATGTTGAGAGTAATCCTGGCCATTGTCCCTGAGTAAACATAGCATGAACCAATTGCTAAAGTGCCGATATTTCCGAAATTTACGCAGTGGTAAAACGTTTGGAAATGAGTCAGGCAGCATACCTTCAAGGAGTTGAAGCCGTGAAAGAACAACAAAATTCACTGAATGCATCACTGCAATCTTGCTAGCAGAGCGTCTGCCCTAGACAGGGATATGCATTCGTCGAGACAGATGAAATACGATGCGGCACACTCCGCTGCATGTTCTGTTGGCCTCTTGTGTCAGGATTGGGTAAAACTTAGGGTGTCGCTTGATGGTGTGAAAAAGATCTTGAAGAAACAACTTGCTTATATTTGGCCTGGATGATTTTTAAACGAAACTTGGTGTGAATCAGAACAAAAGATACTGGCCTTCTGCAAAACCCAGCTAGGTGAACAGTTTCCTTTCCAATGCATAGAGCGTGCTCACCGGCTAGGCAAGTTGCAAGACAACAAAAACCGCCCTATGATTATAAAGTTCTGCCGTTTCAAGAATAGAGAGCGCACTCTATCACCTGGTATCAAGCTTAAGGATAGAAGTTTTGGAATTTGTGAGGATTTCTCCTCTACCGTCAGGCTTTCGCGATCTAAGCTTGTACAACAAGCAAAAGCCATGAAATTCTTTTTTAAACTGCGGCACGGTAAGCTAATATAAGTTTCATAGTTACTGCGTCATTTCCTTTCTTAACAAAAAAATTTTGTCTGCCCACATGTATGAGACAATTACTGAGCCATTTCCTGTCCTCAAAACCAATTTCCATTTTGATTAAACACTTACTACTTTCGAGCAGATTCGGCTGCTTTTGACGCCGACCAGGGCGGTAAGCGGCGCGGTAAGGTCGATCGGTACCGGACCAATTTCAACCCACGAAAAAATTCCGCGCCGAGAAACATGGCGGCGGCCTTCGAAGTAGGAGCTCTTTCCTCGGAATGCGTCGTTATTCCTGACATTTTCAGTGCGTTCACTGGCCACAAATAGGGCACTGGCTTTTCTCTTCGTCTTACCTCATCTATAAACGGTTTTAGTGTTTGCAAACAAACCGCGCTTGATGCTCATTGGTTGCCCTCCGTCAACTTCCGGCAAGAGATCTTTTGTACTTCCGGCTGTGCATATTCAAGGAGTGTGCGACGTGAAACCAGTGTGTCGGTGTTTCTGTGTGCTGCTTTGGGCTGATTGCGAGCGTTGAATGTAATTATCGACATGTCGAGCGACTACTTCAATGGACAAGCACCGAAGCGAAGGAGCGGTAACTCCAGAACCTTGTATATAGAAGTGCAGAGCTGCCCGACCCGCTGGACGATGATGTGGTGCGCTTCTCGTTTTCATCTGGCTCCAAAAACCTTCCGCCAGTCACAGCCGCGGACATTTTTGTTTATCTTGTGGAAGGTGCGTGCTTTTGCACAAGAGTGCAATTTAAAAACTACAAGATCACCGAAGCATATAATGCCTTTGACAGCGGAAAAGTGAACTGTCTTGCGTCATACAAGTCCGGCAAGCGTGGGGAAAGCATCGTCGTAGTAGTGGCAACTGTAGAAGCGAGCCAAGCTCTGTCGAAAACATACCGGCCATGGTGCGTTGTTAACGACGACGGAACCGTAGTCGGCGCTCACTGTACCTGCATGGCTGGGTAAGTAAACGATAATCGCAAAGGAAACCTTAACTGCTTCCACGTGTTAACCTTTGTAGAGCGCTCGTGCGATCTGCTGCGTGGCGAAATAATAGAACTAATCCAAGAATTGATCTCCTGTCTTTTCTTCCTATCGCTCCAACCTTTATTTCCTTCTGTCCTTTTGCTGTCCCTGTTTTGAGTCAGCCATAGCTCGCGTGTCGCAAGTGGAGATGGTAATTACCGCAGCTGCCGGCAGTCGTTTTCTTTCGTATGTGTTGTGGAAAATAAATAACCGCTACAGAGAGACAACGGATGCAGCCCCTTTCAGAGCAATGTGCATAACAAGCAAGGGAGTTGAGGGACTCGGAAAGATGCCGCGAACAGCCCGATGCCACGGATGCAAATTTTTAATTGTCGTTGTTTGTGAGGAAACAACTGTCCTCAAATTTTTGAAAATGGTAATGAGCTGTTCGTAAAATGGTTCTTTTTGTATTTGTTTATAGTTAGATACCAGCTACTAAACATGTGACATCAATTAGTTTCCCTCATTAACAAAAACCCCTTTTGTCATCCATGGCATCAGATTTGTTTCTTTGCTTTTCGCTTTCAAGGACAATACTTCAAACTCAAGCAAATTGCTTAGGCATAACAGCGATGCGAAGTCTAGTATTGTGGCCTTAGCAGAGCAGGTGCGTTAATATTTGCTCATTTCTAATGCAGCACAGCACTGTCAACAAACTTTCCAATGGCTACTTGAATTATGGACTAGAACAGTCGTGCTGTTACACCACACCACTTGAAACATTATTAATGTGTTTACAGTGTAAATGTGAGCAGTGAGTATCGGTGTACATAAGCATAATTTTCAACGATCAAGGGATGTTGGCACTGATGCTTTCCTTTGTTTAATGCCTTCCTTACAATGATTTTCGGTAGTACTCTCAAGTTGTTCTCACTGCACGCTTGCAAATTTCAGACCAGGAGAATGCTGCCCCCACGTCGCTGCACTGCTGTTCAGTGTGGAAGCAAATGTGAAATATGGACTACACTATCCATCGCCAACTGATGTTGCGTGCAAGTGGATCGAGGTATCAAGGAAGAGCACAGTAAGCCCGAACAGTTTAATTTTTTTTATTTTGCCATCCTGTCACGCCATGTAAGTCCTCATCGTAAACTAAGTTGTCAAAACTGGATGCAGCCTGCACCAGTCAGCGACATGATATTTTTCAAGCCGAAGACAGGTCAGCCAGTGCCCCAAACTGTCCATAGAGCGCAAAATAGCGCACCAACCTGGACCGATCAACAAGTTCACAGCTTCTTGCAGCAAGTCAAGATAAAAAAATCTTGCCGAAGCACATACAGGCAGCTTGCACGCATTTACTTATGAGTTGTACCTTGACAAAGGTTCAATCAAATATGGCTTGCGTGAACACTTTGCCACTTGTTGCAATACAAGGATAATGTATTTATACACGCCTGCTGTTCATTTTTTCAGGAACTATTATAAATAAATGCTAAATAATGTTTGTATTACTGTGTTACCCAGTTTACGCTGCGTACCATGAATATACTTTAACATTTATTTTGCTTCCATGTCAACAGGCATTCGCACCAAATACCCTGCTGCCATCATCAGTAACAGACCGCGAAGACACAGATTTTTCACCTGAAGCATCTGTCCAAGAACAGCAGTTCAGCGAGTCCCACGCGAGTGAAAAAGTGCCGCAGTTTCCACTTCATTCCATTTATAAAGGCAAGGATATACAAGCAGCTACAAAAGTGCAGCTAACAGATGCATGTTGCAATGGAATCGAAAAAGCAGCACTTGGCCAGTCAAAATCATTGAGGTGGGCGTCAGAACGAAAGGGACGAATAACAGCATCATTAATGCATCGTGCGGTATCATGCAGGAGTGGCGCAGATGGACTCGTAGCCGAGATTATGGGGTACATAAAAGCACCACGTACTTTTAACCTTCGCCGGGAATGTAAAATGGAGCCAAAAGCTTAACAAGCTTTCATGGCTCACGAGTCAGGAGCACATCGTCTTTCAGGTCGACGAGCGTGGTTTGTGCATTATTGGGAAACAGCCATATCTAGCTGCATCTCCTGACGGCATTGTATCTTATACATGCTGTGGAAACGCTGTAATAGAGGTGAAGTGTCCTGTCTCTGTGAAAGGATAACCACTGAAATCTGCTTTAAAGCAGTTGCCATATTTGAACGAAAGTATGCAGCTAAAGAATGAGCATGCCTACTACAATCAAGTGCAGGCCCAAATTGCAGCAACGCAGCTGTCTCGAGCATACTTTGTGGTATTTGCAGGTTGTGATCTAACTGTTGAAGTTATTTCGTTCGATGAGAGCTTCTGGTCTGTTGTGAAATCAAAAGCAGAAAGCTTTTTTCAATACATTTTCCCTGGGCTGGAAAACATCACCATCCTGAAACAAAAGCAACATGCCATGACAACATGTATCTGCCAAGGTGCCAAATCTGGCCGCGTTGTAGACCGTTCACAGTGCAACGACACTTTTCACCTCAAATGTGCACAACTGAAACGCACTCCTGCATCCTGGCTTTGCATGAAATGCCAAACCAACAGTCCATCTGCTGGCAACTGAGCTGATGTGCACATCCAGTCATAGACAGACAATCTGACAAAATGGAAGGCAAAACATTTTATTGTTAATGAGGGGAAATAAATGAATTAAATTCAGAAACTAATAATTAGCTATAAACATACTCTGCTACATACATAACGACTTATTTGCTTGGTTGCATCTGTCCTTTGTTAAACTTCGTAAGACATGGATCACTGTGTGCTATCCTTCTACAGAACCTAATTTATTTATTTTTTCTCTCGTGCTGCTTTGGTTTGAACCACCAAAAGAACATCTGTGACGACATTGGTCAACATTGGTCATGTGAAGCAAGGAGGAACTACATTATAGTAGCTAATTTTAATAGCTGTCATTGTGGCTCTTGAGAAAGCCTGCTTTGTGTTGTAATAAAATTAAGTGAAGCATCAGTACCAACACTGACTTCTGATGTTAGTTATTGTACGGCTGCTCAAACAAAATTAATTATGAATGACTTATCTGTTGTAGACAGATATCATCTGACGACCCATGTGTACCAACTCTTGCGTACCTTTACAAGCATTAAAATAGGAAACGAATCGCATGTTTGCAGACAATGAAAAAAGCACAGTACAGATCTCACCAAAGGCATATGCTAATAAAATTTTTGTTTACGTGCCGGCATGGTCTCATTCCATTCAACGAATGGTATCACTTTGCATTCAACTGTGCAGTGCTTATGCATGCAAAAAAGAGTCATCTTTCTAACAAACAGTTGCTCATGCTGGCTCTTAACTATAGGAGTTTGGAGTTTGACGAGTGCACTACACACAATGAGGATTTTGTCAATGGTTGCTTGATCACCATCTCCAGCTCTCTTCACAAAGCTTATTGGAGGTACTGTCTGGAAGACGCTGAAGACTTTCAGCCGCTGTATGGCCCGTTCCACATGTATTCGTACACGGGAAAGCTTCCTCGATGCAGTACTTCAGCCTCTGGTAGCTGTGTCCTTCGCTTAGTCAGGGAAGGCATCAGAATCGCGGCACCACGTGCAGCTAACATTTCTTCATATCAGAACCCCCTGTCTACAAAAACAAGTCTCCTTCTTCAACCTTAAGAAGTCCACTTTACAGGGTCATCCTTTGTCAGAAACTCTACCTCCCCATGCTTTCGAAACAAAAGCTATGGCGCCTGAAGGTGTGATAGCGGCAAGCACTTTCACAGTGTTGCGGTGCTTATAGTTCGAATAAGTCTTGCTTCTGGCATCCAGGTATGTGGGCCTCAGAATAAACACATCTGTGCAATAACTTATCCCTCTCAGGTGATCAAATAATTTGTCTTTGAACGCTTTAGGCCGGTGTGCTTCAAGTGCACTTCGATATGACCAAATGACAAATTTCTGCATGTTTGCTGCCAGCACGTCGATCCATGAGTGAAAAATGACACTTACACTGCTGACAAATTCCAAATCGAGAAGCCAGGGCTTTAGTCACAAGACCGAGCCGTAGACGCGTCAGCATAAGAATGAGCTGCTGTTCGGCGTCAAGTGAAGTCTTGTGGGTTGGCGTCCAGATGGACAGCGCCAGCTGAAGCAGTGCTGTTAACATCTCTATTGAAACAAGGCCTGTATGAAATTTCACATTCTCATCCGGCTGCATGACTGCATCCCTTGTCATATTCGAAATGTTTGGTGGTCGGTGGCTTTCCAGTTCAGAAATTTTTTGTTTGGCTGTTGCAACTTCCAGCTCTAAAGAGGCTACCCTGTCCTTAAGAGACCTGTTTTCATCGGCGAGATATGCAATCTCCTGCATGGAGAGTGCTGTCTCGGTATCGGTATCGCACGTTCTGTGAGCACTGACCTCATCCGTGACAGCTTCACTTGAACCGATGGAGAGGCCAGGATCAGCTGCTGCAGACACAGCTGCCTTTAAAACCTGCTTCTTTTGAGCACGCTCGTATCTTGCCAGCTTCTGCTGCGCATTACTTTTCACTCGGTAGGGAAACACCTTCGGAATGTAGTCCGGATGGTTCGGGTCAGACGAAGGCTTGCCCTCCCCCCCCCAAAAAAAAACGAAGTTAGTTGAAACACCCAAGCGTCTTTTCCGCGTTTTTGTGCAATTTAAAAACGCGGACAAAGGGCCCTGGTACAGACTAGGTCTGCTAGTCCATACACAGCGGTCCTTGTTCTTCTGAAAAACAAACTGCGCACAACGTAGGCTCCGCTCTAGGTTCCATTGGGCTGCAGCTAAAACTTGCAGGAAGCGTGTCGCATCGCTCGTAATCCTTCACAAGGTACCCTCTTTGGCGTGGAAAAGAAATCGCAAAAAAATGAAGCTGCGCGCGGCGTTAGCACAGAAGTGACTTATGGTGCGCTGCCTTCAATTAACTGGCAAGTGCTGCATGCTTTTCCAGGTGGTCGCGTATGCGTGTAGGCGGAAGCTAATCACGCGCTGGTCGAAATTCCCGGAGACCACCACTACGACGTCTCTCATGGCCTCAGGTAAACCCAGCAAACCAAACCTAATCACGCCCTACGGCAGAATTCATTTCTGCTGCGTTAGGGTAGCTGTTGCATGCGCAGTAAGAAGTCACTCGAACGCCACACACAATTGCCAATAGTTACAGGCTCGCTCAAGCAGCGAAAATTCTGCGGTTGTAGTATTGCGTTTTACAACAGCGTTATAGGTACAAAAAGGTACTTGCCTTGAACGAAGTGCGCCGAACAAATCTGCGAGCTTTTTGTAGGCTGCCATTTGTCCCGTCTAACCGCAGCGATCCAGGCTTTTCTTCGTTCGTCTTCTACAGGGAACATGTACGTTCGTATTTCGGAAAGAAGATTTGTTCCGGACCGTAGACTGCAGCCTGGCACAGCACAGCAGCTTCCACGTCGTGCCCGCTTCACGGGAGATAATTTCTTGGCAGAAAACATTGCATAGCGAAGAGCGAACACAGCACGCACAGGAGCACCCGAAACACGGAGAGACCGAGAGACCGGAAATTTTCTAGAGGAGCAAGCATGGAGATAGGGACTACTTCTCTCTGCAAAAGAAGCCCGGTGATATGCCTAACTAGTAGCTGTTTGTGCCAGTTTTCAGCGTAAACTGCTGGGTACCGGTGCCACCATGGGGATATGGTTCCACAAGTCACCAAAACACACCATGAACGGCTATCAAACATACTGCCAGAGAATTCATAAAGCATTACCCCTTTCACGGCAAAGCTATAGATGGCAAAAGAACCAATTGTTGCATTTGCTTTGCTATTAGGGACACAGAAGAACGCAGACATACCAGAATGGTGAACGGCGTGATCTCCACCAATGCGCTGGCTTTGCTAAAGCCTGCTACAACAGAATTAGGGCATGGGCAGCTTACTGTAGACTGAGTCAGTGAGATGGTTGTGGCTGAAGACATGTACGCAATAAAATGTAGATAAACTAATGCCAATTACAGCTTTGCAGCCTATTGCGTCTAGTTGCCCAAGAGTTAAATAGCAGGTCTAAAGGAATAACTCCAGCAGGTTGCAACAAAGCAAATATGTCTGCTATTGTGGTTAGACATTTCTGCGCCTTTCATGTTACTGGTAAAGGTGTTAACAGGCCCGAACCTTTAGCGACTGCGCAGTGACATTTGTGCAAGTGCGCACAAAGAAGAAAACGCGTCTTTCATGCGTTGCCGGTTGTGCGAGTTCCTCAATCTTTTTGCTTTACATATTCGTTTCTGTGTCTTGTCGGTCTGTGTGAAAAAGATTTGCAGAAAGAAATCTATGTGCCTACACAGCAAGGGGAAATGCGTGCGACCCGGTGAACGTCACTTTTGCAGCGTACGGTAGTGAAGACACGGTTCCTTCTTTGTGCGCGCATGCACAAATGTCACCGTGCAGCTGCGAAAGGTTCGGGCCTGTTAGCGCCTTTACCAGTAACATGAAAGTCGCAGGAATGTCTAACCACAATAACACACAAATTTGGTGGCGCATGGAAAATCTTTTTCACACAGACCGACAAGGCACAAAAACGAATATGTAAAGCAAAAGATCGAGGAACTCGCACAACCGGCAACGCGCGAAATTTGGATTAGATTAGATTTTGGGGCTTATCCCTTTGGCAGGCGGGATAAGCCCCAAAATCCAATCCAAATTTAGAGTGTTGCCGGTTGTGCGAGTTCCCCGATCTGTTGCTTTACATTTTCGTCTTTGTGTCTTGGCAGTCTGCGTGAAGAAGAAGATTTGCAGAAGGAAATCTGGTTTGGCTTGGTTTACGGGGGTTTAATGCCCCAAAGTGACTCAGGCTATGAGGGACGCCGTAATGAAGACCTCCGGAAATTTCGACCTCCTGGGGTCCTTTAACATCCACTGACATCGCAGAGCACACGGGCCTCTAGAATTTCGCCACCGTCGAAATTCTACTGCCTCGGCCGGGATCGAACCCGCGTCTTTCGGGCCAGGAGCCGCGCGCCATAACCAATCAGCCACCGCTGCGGCTACAGAAGAAAATCTATGTGCCTACAAAGCAAGGAGAAATGCGTGTGACCCCGTGAACGTCACTTTTGCGGCGTATGATAGTGAAGACGCCGTTCCTTCTTTGTGCGCGCTTGCACAAATGTCACTGCGCAGTCCCTAAAGGTTCGGGCCTGTTAACGCCTTTACCAGTAACATGAAAGTGGCAGAAATGACTAACCACAATAGCAGACAAATTTGCTTTGTTGAAACCTACTGGAGTTGTTCCTTTAAACCTGCTATTTAACTCTTGCGTCACTGGGCAACTAGACGCAATAGGCTGCAAAGCTGTAAATGGAATTGGTTTATCTAAATTTTATTGCGTACATGTATTCAGCCATAACCATCTCACTGGCTCGGTCGAAAGTGAGCTTTCCATGCCTTATTTCTCTTGTAGTAGGCTTTAACAAAGCCAGCGCATTGGTGGAGATTATGCCGTTCACCATTCTTGTATGTCTGCGTTCTTCTGTGTCCCTAATCGCAAAGCAAATGCAACAATTGGTTCTTTTGCCATCTATAGCTTTGCCGTGAAAGGGGTGAACATTATGAATTCTCTGGCGGTATATTTGATAGCCGTTCATGGTGTGTTATGGTGACTTGTGGAACCATATCCCCATGACAGCACCTGTACATAGCAGTTTACGCTGAAAACTGGCACAAACAGCTACTAGTTAGGCATATCACCGGGCTTCTTTTGCAGAGAGAAGTAGTCCCTATCTCCATGCTCACGTGGCATACAAGTATGAAATTCCTATTCCGCGTCTGAATAGCTGCTACACAGGACTGAAAAACATAAGTTACTCTTCGATTTCACTAAAAGGTCTAGTTTAAATGCAGGTTTCTGCCGTAGAGAACAATGTTGTTGTCGTTTTTTGGCTTTTCTTTCCTGCTGGGCCTGTTTTTTTGCGGCCTCGTTTTGCAGGCAGTGCAAGAGTACCAGGAGCCAGGGGAAGAACATTCGAGAGGAACTGCAGCCAACTATGTTGAACCATAGCTTGATGCTCCTATGCAGTAAAACAATGTATTGAGAGACATGTCGGCATCGTGCACCAAAAAATTCCCCTTGATGGATAGATGACTATTGGCATCAACTTTGTATTGGGCCTGTCGCGAGTGCTACCTCGCCTTGTAAGCTCAAGTGGTTCATTGTTTTATTTTTCTACTGCTCGTTAATATTTGTAAGCTTTGAATCCTGTTTTGTTTATTTTTTTCTCATTCAAGGCTATTTTTCATATTCTACGCAAGTCTTCCGATTTCAGCGACGTGCCGTCCAATTTTTTATTCTGCTTTTTTGGGGCCGGTCTGACCGCTCATTAGCCGTGTGCTTTTGTAAAAGTTGCTTGCAAGTCACGTACTAGCCCCTGCAGGTTCACAAAATGCCCTGCCTATCTTAGTTGGGATTATGCTTCTTCTAGCAATCATTGTATTCATTTCATATCTGCTTTTTGTCTGCTATTTCGCATAATAGTGCTTGGAAATTTTAGGTTAAAACATTGTATAGAAGCCAGGACTAATTTTTGTATTGCAGTTGGTTATACAGCTTGAAATTACAACTGAAGCATTCATTTCCTTCAAACCTTCTTTGGTTATGCATGTGTCGCACTTCCCAGATTGGAAATATTCTACTGAATTTGCTTTGGCTGGTTGTAATGTATGGATATTGCCATAATTTTTATGTTTAGTCACACCTTCAAGGAGTCAGTCCAGGACGTCTGTTCATGACCTACATACTGTGTTGCCACATATCATGACAGCGACCATTAGGCCACAGCAACAAACGTAGTCGTGGGGCATCGGAAGTCAACATCTTTCTGTGACAAGTCATAATGCAAAATGTCGCATTGTAAGCTGGCAGTTGGTCAGTGGCATGGTAAAAAAACCTCAATGTGTAGCGCGTTGCATTATCCTCAAACTCCCCTGCAGCCGCATATGTGGCCAGAAAGCACGACCAGTTTCTCATCTTATCTGCTGCCTGCTTTGTAATCTGGTCATACTTTTTGGTCATGCTAATGTGTGGTTACAGAGATCCAATTAAGGCTCACGAACACGTGTTCTTGGTCTGATGTTCTTAGGATTAGGTTTCTACCCTGATGTTCTCAGTTACATTTTTCAAGTTGGATGGGCCGCAATTTTAAGTTTAATGCTGATAAGAGCTATTCTGGTTTATGCCAAAATTCGACAGCTTATGTACGTGTCGCAAATGAGATACTGGTTGAATATCATCGTGGTGACTGCAGGAACTCGGACAAAGCTACCGGCTCATTAATGCACTCGCGTAAATTAGCAACAAAGATGGGACAAAATGCGTGTTTCTTGCTTCCCTGGAATCCTCTACTTCGGTTCCCCATAGACGTCGACAGCCTGCCTCGCCCTCAAGCGTCCTTGATCGCGGCAGTAAATCTGCTGCAAGTTGTAAATGAGCCTACAAGAATACAGCACGGTTCGATGTCCATCCTAGATCTCTTCTTTTTAAGTGGCAACATTACGGAAAACATCTCTTGTGATGTTGCTACTGGTATATCAGATCATAAGGCAGTTTTATTGTCACTAAATGATATTTCTTTAAAGTATGAAGATGCTCTTCATTCCTTTCCAAATTTTTCACGAGCAGATAATGAGTCCATCATTGACATTCTTGACCTTCGTTATGACGATTTCCAAACGAATCCTTGCAGTATTGATGACTTGTGGCTCATCTTCAAGAACATGGTTCATGAATGTATCCGGTGTTTCGTGCCGAAGATATCTAAGCAGTCTTGTAGCCGCAACCCTTGGATCAGCAGAGAGACGCTGCACTTGCAACGTCGACTAAAACGTCTTAAAAAGCGAGCGAGATCAGCCACCCCTTCCATAGTCCGTGTTATTGAGGAGGTGTCACAACAATTAAAAGATCAGACTTTACTTGACAAAGAAAGATATTTTGGTGTCCAACTCCCATCATTTATTAAAAAATCTCCTGAAACATTCTGGAGGACGATTACCCCGAGTTCCCGCAGTGCCGACATGTTTGTAATAGATGGAAAATGTATTCGAGATGATAATGCAGCCTGTGTAGCCTTTAATAACCACTTTAAAACTGTTTTTACTGCAGACAATGGTCATCTCCCATCTTTCAGTCTGTCTTTACCCCCTATACCTGATGTTACCATATCTGAAAATGGAGTGTTCAATTTACTTCTAAATCTTGATGTTAAGAAATCGTTTGGCCCAGACGACATCCCAAATGTCTTTCTGAAGCAGTACGCGCAATGGTGCTCCAAGTATTTATGTGTCATTTTTAGAAGGTCTATAGAGGAAGGCGCCCTACCCGATGACTGGCGAGTTGCCAGAGTTAAACCTTTACATAAAACTGGTGACAAAACACAGGTGCAAAACTATCGCCCTATTTCACTTACTTCCACAGCATGTAAGATACTTGAGCACATTATTCATAAACATTTATCTACCTTTCTTGAAGAACATAACGTAATATCGAAAGCTCAACATGGTTTCAGGAAAGGATATTCGACATGTACACAGCTAATACAAACAATTCATGATTTTGCAGAAGCCATAAACGAAGGAAAACAAACTGACGTAATATTTTTAGATTTCCGCAAGGCCTTTGATACGGTTTCTCATAACAAGCTAATATATAAATTGAGTTCTGTAATAAAAAACGATAAACTAATAACCTGGATTAAGGCTTACCTGACAAACAGGCGCCAGTTTGTTACACTAAATGGTGCCCTCTCACATTGCATTCTAGTTGAATCGGGAGTTCCTCAAGGATCTGTGCTTGGACCGCTTTTGTTTATTATTTATATTAATGATATCGTCCAAGATCTCTCTGTTAATGTTAAGTTATATGCCGATGATTGTGTCCTCTATGAACGAATTAACTCAAGTGAAGATCAAATCAGGCTAAATAATGACTTTCGGAAGGTAATGCGCTGGTGTGGTAGGTGGCAAATTGTGATAAATTTTGATAAAACAGTATATATGAGAATAACGCTTAAAAGGAATCCTCTTCTCTACCAGTATGGTACTTCCGATAGTGCACTCTCAGAGGTAACATGCTACAAATATCTCGGCCTATGGATTTCCAATAATCTTTCCTGGAACAAACATATTGATACCATCTCGGCAAATGCTCTGCGCAAAATATTCTTCTTGAGGCGTGCACTACGGTTCGCTACTCCTGAAACGCGTTTCCTTGCGTATAACACTATTGTGCGGCCAATCTTAGAATATGCCGTAATGATCTGGGACCCATATACCAAGATTAACATTAACAAATTAGAAAGGATTCAAAAGAAAGCAGTAAGATTTATTTATAATTCCTATGGTCGCACTTCTATCACTAATCTTATTAAAAAGAGTGGCTTACCATCCGTTACTGATAGAAACCGTATCTGTCGTTTGAAATTCTTTTTCCAGTTAATTCATGGGCAATACTACATTGACATCTCGAAAATTGTTAGTTACTCTAGTGGTTATGCAACACGCCTGAGACATTCTCTTTCCGTAAAACCTTTATCCACAAGAACGAACTGCTACAAATATTCCTATTTTCCTAGAACTATTACCGAATGGAACAACCTTGCTGGTCATATAGTCGAAGAGAATAATCTGTCCCATTTTGAGGCGCTGCTGCAACAAGTGACGAAATTTTGAATGTTCGGTTGATGAGTAATTTGTTGAGATTTACTTAATTATATGCTTGGCTCTATGACTGCAGTATATATATTCTGAGGTTGTGAAACGATACAGTACAGTGTGATGTACTAATTTCGTTGCTGTGACGCCTTGTCTGCTGTATTTCCTTTTTTTTGTCCTTTGGTGTTACACAAATTATGTACCCACCTGCGATGGTCTTGTTGTTATAAGACCGCAGTATTTATAAATAAAATAAAAAAAATTCCTCCTCTCCGCTGTCAGACTCGCTCACGACTCGGATCATGACATGAATATGACTCCGGATCCAACTTGCTCACCACTCAGGTGATCATCTGAATACGAACCTGAGTGAGTCCGCTGATCTAGGACTGCATTATACGTATTCAGTACACAAAGCATATGAACAATGCAGTTGCGGCCTTGGAGACTTCTTACGTTACTGCGCTCTGTATAAAATTGTAGGCATGAGGAGCAGTATTACGACAAAGAGTACATCCTTGAGCAAGACACTATGAATGCAACCGATTGTTGTGAACATGTGCAGAACCCTAACTTCATTTATGCGCATGTACGGAGTGGGGTGCATGAGAATCCATCTGTATGCGCCAAGAGAACTGTCGAGACCAACTGTGCTGAAAATACTACAAGTGACATTGCAGTTTAGCTGGCAGAAAGCATCAGTTTCAAAAACTTGTTCCCATATTTCACTCCACACTGTCATTTGTGCTTCTTTTGTCTTGTCCGTATCCTTTCTTATTTTATCCCTGCAGAACAAAGACAGAATGTGTAGTATGGCGCGGATTTTGTGCATTGCCATTTGCACAGAAGCACACAGCCCCGCTGCTTGTGGCATTTGTTTGTTTTTTAGTGACTCACTTGTTCTCCGTTATTTTACAGGCCATTATTCATAAGCCAATGTGCACAAGGTCCCAGGGGAAGAAACCTTCATTACAATGCCTGCCAACCTTCCATGACTCCATTAGTTCATGCTCATAATCTGAAAAATTGCATGTGCCGTGATCTCACTGCATTGCATCTATGTGCAAAGCGAGATGGAAGTGTTTTTTAATGATTTTGCTTGAATTACAGCGATGTAAATAATACGGACAATGGGGACTGCCCCCGAAACAGGAACATTTTAGTGAACTTGTTTCTAAAATATTATATATCTTTCCACAGGAATGGCATTAGGCTTTGTATGGGGAGGAATGTAGGGAATAACGGGAATAAAAATAGGCTGCATAGTGGTTTCTTCAGCTGTTACTGATGATGAGAGGGCACCAAGTTCTTTCTTTTCCTTATCTCAAGAGTCGTGAAGCAGAAATCACCGGCACGCATCGCTTGAACAGTTTAAATTAAGCTCTCAATGGGATTCTTACATCAGTCGTGGTACTAACAGAATATCTGACCACAGGGAGCAATGAAGTGAAGCCTAGCTGTGTGTACTCATCACAAGTCACTTCATCAAGTAACTTTGTGACAAGAAGATTTGAAGAAAAAAATAAGCATCTGGTATGCACCTTTACTAAACGAGGCCCATTGGTTCCAAGATATTATGCCTGATCAAAAATACAAATGGCAGAGAATGATGCCTTTATTTTCGGTGCAAAATGAGGCGAAACAGACCCCATCCTGTTATTGAGAGATCAAAGCAAGATCACCTCTGAGCTGATGGTCATTGTCAAAAACTTCATGTGTCACATCGCATGAAAGCACGAAATGCAATCATGCTGGTACTTGTGTGGTCATATGGTTATATGCAGAAATTAATTTTTTTCATTTGTACAATATTCTTTCATTTTTCAATCAAAGCAGAAACATGAAGTATGAAAATTGCACTCAATGGAACTTTTAGCTTTTCATGCTTCAGTGTTGCAAGACCTCGAATCTGTAAATGCTTGCTTATGTAATGCAGAGTGTCTTTACCACTTTGCACTCCTGCTTTGTCTCCTGTTTGGGGCTTTGTGAAGACTAGCTCTGCAAAACCTGTGCTATATACTGCGGTGAATTCTACCTGGTATTGTAGTTGCCGTTGTTCACTCGTTTATGGTTGTCGTTTAGGCTTTGCTGAAGAGTGTAGTATGATTACTTGTGGCTGGTCACAAGTGACTGACCTCACTTCGTCATGCATGTAGCATTACTGACTCTGTGCAAACTGTGTTTGTTGCTGTGTGTATTTTGCCTGCATTTGGAAACTTCCGTTGCATCTCGAGGCTTCGTTAAAAGCAGCGTACATTTGGCTGTATGGGTACTGTACCGTGACATATTTTTTGTTTTCTCACAATACTGAATGTTAATCTGCACGTCTGGACTTCATCGTGTATAAATTCATTTCATGATGGCGTTATGGGCTTTGATTTGTCTTTGGTCTGGAAATTGTTTTATTATAATGCGAAGCCATTTAAAAAAATCGGTCTGTTTTTTTGTTAAGCTGTGTGCTCTGTTGATGCTATACACTGTTGCACAATGGAGTGCCAGTTTTACCAGATTAACTGACCCGCAGTGTTCGTCCTTTAGTTTTGCCTGACTGGCTCCCTTGCATCACAAAATGTGCGTTATACGAATGAAGTGCTGCTATGATTTGTGCTCAGGATAATGCAACAACTGATGACAAGTCGCCCCTTTACTCGCTATTTCTCGCCACATTCACTCTCCTTGCAACAGTGGCCTTGTCAGTGAGCATGCATCTCACATGTTGGATGTGCAGGGTTGCATTCCCTGTGCCACTGGGCACCCACCAAGGGTACAGTACGCAAGCTTTCGCCCTGGCTTTGCTGGATGGAATGCCTGGAAATGGGTCTTAGAACTCCCCACTCCCTTGCGTTGATGAAAGTGCCTTATCCTTTGGACCAAGGCTGCCTTTGCGTCATAAAAATTCATCATTGTAAACATCAGCTCTCGCTCCTGTGTCTGTCCGATGAGCTCACCTCATCAGCGTGTTCCCAGAGACGGGTTTCTTCTGTGCCATTCATGGTGTTAGAAAAGCTGGTTAAATTAAATCTATTTTAGTGCAGCACATTGAGGGACTGAGCAACATTGAGTAGCGGATTGAGAAACTGGGTCATGACAGTTTCCTTTTTTTACACCGCAATTTCTCGTCCCAAATTTGGAGATGAGGGTGTTGTCTAGTAAATATGGTATGCTCTAACTGCACTTAACACAAAGTAGTGTACAGTTTGAGATGTGCTTGTATTCGATTAATTGCACTCTTGGAGACGGTGGAGGTGGAACATCATGTTGGGCATATTGGGGAAGCTGGTCTTAGAAAAATTTTTTCTATTAATGAAGTCACAATTATGACATCTTCAGGGAACATGTATTTCTGCGTGCTGATTCCAAATATGAAATTTAATTTAATGTACAAGTCCTTGTGGACTTTATGCAATTTGTTATGCAACCTTTTGTGGAGAGCTTTAACGAAATTTTGCTGCAGGGAACTTGCTAGAATGTATGCTGTCCGCTTGTCTTGACAACAAGCTATGCAATAAGGGTAAAATTATTATCCTGCCTATTACAGAAGTTGAGTTACAGGGTTTTGAATATTGTACTTCACAAACGGGAAGAAAAATTTATCTTCTTGTTTCTGAAGTGACAACATCAAAATTCTATACCTCAACTGCTAGGACAGGCAGAATGATAATTTCAGCTTTATTGCATAGTGTAATGTCAAGAAAAACCAATGGCATGCATTCTAACAAGTTCCCTGCAGCAGGATTTCTTGAAACCTCGCCACAAAAAGTTACATAACATATTGCATAAGTGCTCAAGAAATTGTTGCACATGAAATTAAATTCCATATTTGGAATCAGCACACGAAAATACATGTTCCCCGAAGATTTCATAATTGTGACTTCATTAATAAAATTTTTTTCTAAGACCCTCTTCCCCCCTTAACACAGAGTAGTGCACAGTTTGAGATGTGCTTCTACTCGACTAATTGCACTCTTGGAGATGGTGGAGGTAAAACCAGGGAGGGGGAGCAATTAGCACTCTCTCTTTTATTCTTTCCTTGAAACTAACCAAAGTCCTTGCTCTTTTGGCTAACTGTAGCAGGTGTAAACAAAACCAAAAGGTCACGTCAAGCAAACAACAGAATTTGTGAAATAAATTTTTGGAAACAGCGTGCACGTATACACAAGAAAGCATAAAGTAAAAGAAAAAAAAGTGTCAGCTGTGAAGAGTGCATACCAAAAGTTTAGAAGTTGAGCAGGCCAGGAGGTTCTCTGAAAACCACTGTTGAACGGCATGTGCCTAAAAAGAAATGTACAGAGTGAAATCATTGACAACACCAGCTGTGCACCCTGCAAAGGCGTACCAAAAAATTAAAGGGGGCCCGCCTGCCAAGGGGTCACTTATATCGTCAAACAGCCAGCAGATATACAGCACCGTACCACGGAGTAATTTCCTCAGCATCAATCGTAATGAAACAAAAGTTTGACACTTGTCTTGACTTGTTTGACTTGTTTAACAAGTCCATGCAGTAATGCATCGGGATTTTCATGGTTCCCTCAGCTCCTTTATTTTTCCTCTGAGTTTATAACCAACTGCAGACCTACGGCAAAACACAACACTTCCATAATCTTTAGCGACTAGGCTTATAAAAGTGCAAACAGCAAATGAAATAGCTCAGGGTTCCTGATCAAAAAAAACAGAAATCAGGCAATCATAGTTAACTGACAAAGTAGTCTTCCATATTTTCATCAAGACCTGGAACAAAACAAGCTGTCGACAATATATTGCTTGAGTTCTTGGTTTGCTTGGCTTATGCATGCAGTCACTGAATTTCATGAAACCAATACAACTTCCGCTACATAATTAATTGTAAATTGTGGGGATTAACAATCAGAAACGACATATGGCCAACGAAGGACGCAGTAGTGGTGGGCTCAGGATTAATTTGGGCGACTGGGGATTCTTTGAGTGTACTGATTTAATACAGCTCATGGGCATTTCTGTATTTCATCTATCGACATACGGCCGCCGCGGCCGGCATCAAAGAACTTGCGATCTTGGGACAAGCAGGCGAACGCAAAGCCTCACAGGCACCATGACGGGCTTCATGGTCACTTCATGATAATGGACACTGCACAATAACCATAACCAAAGCCTTTTTGACACGACTGTCACTGGTGGCGTTGAACTGGAACACTCACAAGGTAAGAAGAGAGTAGCTGGAGAGAATAAATTCCTGCCAGGATGCAATCATGCTGCGACGTATGCTGCCGGTCTCAGTAAGAAAAGTGATGGTTTCAAACGGTCATAATCGTTTTCAGCCTTAAGGTACTATTTTGATTCTTCCTGTCAATTAGAATCCGCAAACAATTGTGTTTGCAGCACAAATTAGCATATTTACCTTACCTCTCAGAGCATCTGGCCCTGTGGAAGCTTATACTGTCGAATGTTCATTCAACAACTCTGGTGGGGATCAAAGCAGTTTGCTAGGATCCCAAATATCATTCCGGCATATCATTAATTACGCATTGCGGCCATTTCTGAACTAAGCCCCGTCGATGGAAAGGCGTGCTTACCCTTCGTGTCCCCATCAAGATGGACGCAGCAAACGAGAAACGCGAACGAAGGCCGCAGGTCGGCGATGCATGCCAAGTTGCGGTTGAAGGTCACCGCACGCGCGTGCCTGGTGTAAAGCATCTCCGATGGCTGCGGCCCCTGCATGTCCTGAACAAAGGGACGAGTAAAGAATATTTGTCTCTTACACCTGCCTTGCATCTGCGACACACAGCATCTGCTTGGCGCAGTCGGTACGTGAACAGCTCATACCTTGTGCGGGGTTCTGACACCCGACACGACCATCCAACAAAAGGCAGCACAAAACCAGTAAACACCCTACTGGAACCAGCACAACTAGCAAAGAACCCGCAGGTATTGTGATGATTACTTCCTGGCATAAATCAGTACAAACTGGCCGATTCCAATTAAATTTTCACCTGGAGAAGTGAGGTAGTGTCCATGAAACACTTTAAATCCATCCCCATTGGGAAATTCGCTGCAAGCTGCATCACAATAGAGCTGCCAAGTCCAAGGTGCTAATATTCAAAGCTGACATCTGTACCCTAATAAAATTAGCAATCGTGGACTAGGTCACCAGAGCTGCGGCACCCTACTCCATCCAGCACTAGAATCATCCAACTTTCTCCTTTCAGATGCATGATTTCGAATGCCAGCAGTTAATAATGGCATTTTGTACCACACTTGTTCAAAAAAATGAACCATGGCACACCAAGGCAAGAAAACACCACTTTAAGATTTTTGGCATTAAGGCACCATGTCCCAAATTGTTGACACAAGACTTGAAAGTTCACTGCAGCATTTTTTTCCTCCAAGACAATGAAAATTGCGACCCAGTGTCTATGTTTGCTTATTTTTACACTTAGCTTGTCAAAATGCATCATTCATGATGCCAGCACACTTGAACAAAAAGCTATTTTCTCGTCCGATCACAATGTGCAGATGACCATGTTCAGTTGTTTATAAACACATTTTGTTGCAGTTGTCGGAGCTGGAGCAAAGATTGGCAGGCAGGGTCTAAATGTTTAGGGCGTGGAATTCAAAGGCGGGAGCTCACCTTGTGTCCAAGAGTACGATTAGGTTCATACCGTGTCCATATTTGTGGACGCAGTGCCTGAAGAGGATTTAATTCAGTTTTGTTTCTTGTAATTATGAGTAGTGCAATTAAGAGTGGTGCACTAGACTAGAGGCTAGTGCAGCTGAGTATGCATGTCAAGCATGAAAGAAAAGTCTGGCAGAGGACACCAAGTCCTTGTGCATGCACACAGTGCATCTACTGATGTGGTATTCTTACCTAGAGCTGCAGCACATCTTTGTACTGGCTCAGGGGTGCGGTCTTCCCAAATTATGTCGCCACAAAAACACAAGTAGGTAAGGTTTTCATCTTAATTAACAGTTTGAATAAGGCAAACAGGTAATTAGCTTGCAAAAAGCTGATGCTTCTGCAGGCAAAGAAATTTCTGTAAAAGGGTACACTTAACCTAAGGCATGCAAGCCTAGAAGTAGCCATTTAGTCACACAAATTTCCAAACATATGCACTTGAAGGTAAGATAAAATAGGGAAGAAGCATAGGACTTCAGCTAATAAAAATATTTTCTTTCCAAGGCAATGTCCTGCCTTGCCCAGCTTGTATAAGAGTCATAATAGATAGAGAGAACAACTTTATTACATAAAGTCAGGTCTGACCTTCATGAGAGAGATCCGGAGTTCCCGGCTTCGAACCCGACCGCGGCAGCTGCGTTTCGAAGGGGGCGAAACGCTAAGGCGCCCGTGTGCTGTGCGATGTCCGTGCACGTTAAAGATCCCCAGGTGGTCGAAATTATTCCGGAGCCCACTACTACAGCACATCTTTCTTTCTTTCTTCTTTCACTCTCTCCTTTATCCCTTACCTTAAGGCGTGGTTCATGTGTCCAACGTTATATATGAGACAGATACTGCACCATTTCCTTTCCCCCCAAAAAAACAATTATATTCATGAGAGAGCCCCCACATCTTGAGGTAAAGTGCAATGGATCAGAAAAGCTGGTGCTTCAGGTAAAGAAAATCTTTTGACTTCACGCCAGCACAGTATATGGCACAGCATGACAGCCAACTAGTTACCCCACCTACGCTAATCCCCCCGCAAGAACCCGCATGTAGTGAGCAATGCATATACTAAATATCCTAGCTAAAAGACTACCCAAAATGACGTGCCCACTCAATTTTGCTGGCATAGAAACACAACTTCCCACAAGCAAGTACCCGTGTAACAGCAACTAGGTAAGGTATGCAGGAGATGAAGAATCCCTCAGGTGAAAACAGTTTCTGGTTCATGAGATGTCCACACTGCAAACCCTTATTTTAGTAGCTGACAGCACCAATAATGGTCTCCAAGTATGTACTATTACCAGGCTTAATTGAAACGCAAACACGCATATGCAGTATTTTTCCACTGCACAGCGAGACATTCCTTTGCAACCAAATTTCAAATATACACTGCACTTGCTCTATCAGTACACATAAACACGGATAAATCTATTTGTATAGTATAGCTGAAAGTATAGAAAGGCAAAATATTGTGTTCTCCTCATTGGTGTTGTTCATGTTTCATTCTTTCCTGATAGTACTTGCCGACGACATGCAACAAAAAAAGAATGGACTGCCTCCTCTGGCCATGCTCGGCCTCAGGTGCTGCTTACATCTGTTCTTACATGCCCAAGGATGCACAATGTGCACAGGGTGCAATGAGCTCATCCAAAACAGCTGTGAGGCGTGACATATGGTATGCATGTGCACTAGCTATTACTAAGAAAGATCGGTACTGACAAAGCACTGTATTCCCCACAGATAACGCCATCTATGAGAAGCTCAAGCAAAACAAAATAAATAAGTCGTGATCAACAGTACGCTTCTTCACATCTCTTAAGAACTGCACTACAGGCAGCCAAGATAAGCTCTCTGTTACATGAAAGAATTAAGCTTCATTTGGCCAGAAAAAAAAGAAGCAAATAACTGACCTCAAAAGCCTTCTCAATGAAATGAAAAACTGCTGATCTCTCTGAGTGGACAAGCAATACTGAAGGCTACGGACAAAAATCAGCAGAGAAGGGCACATTCACAAGGAGCAGTAGAGAGCATGACGCTGGAAACAATCCTTATCCTTGTAAACGCATCCTTTTCTGCCAGTTTCTTTCTGTTATCATGCATGAACTGGCCAAACAAGTTATGCTTCTTCAATACTGAAGGCATTTGGAGAACTGTCACGAGAGCTAGTAAGACGCTAGAGCTCTAACAACCCCAAAGCACCATCACGAAAACTACACAGAAGATGAATATGTTAGGGTGCGCCCAGCAGGCACTTTGCAACTGGCTCAAAGTGGCTGATGCAAATGCCAGGGTTTATTAGTGTCCTTAGGAACCCCAGAACAAGGGGGGGGGGGCAAGGTGGCTGTCGCCCCCAACATTTTTCGAGAGAAGGCAGCGCCCCCCCCCCCGTCTTTAATTACTTGCACTCAGAGATCAGATTTCTGACAACTGAAACACTTTAGTTCTAGGACTCTTTTAATGCAAAGCACACTGGGGCTGAACTACTTGGCTTCGTAGCCAGGTGTAAAGCGTTTCGTATATGAGTAACCTAACCCAGTCATATCCCAACAGAAGTCGACTGTCTGACTCGTGTACATGATCATGATTAGCAGAATTTAAACAAATTATGCACATACTTATTTAATGCAACCGGTCACTCCTCGTACGTAAAGCTTTCCATCTATAAAGCTTCCCAGTTCAATTTGTCTGCCGTGAATCTTTAAAGCTTCCCATCTATAAAGCTTCCCAGTTCAATTTGTCTTACTATACTGTCGTGAATCTTTGTAAAGCTTCCCATCTATAAAGCTTCCCAGTTTAATTTTTCTTACTATATTGCCGTGAATCTTTGTAAAGCTTCCCATCTATAAAGCTTCCCAGTTCAATTTGTCTTACTATATTGCCGTGAATCTTTGTAAAGCATCCCATCTATAAAGCTTCCCAGTTCAATTTATCTTACTATATTGCCGTGAATCTTTGTAAAGTTTCCCATCTATAAAGCTTCCCAGTTCAATTTGTCTTACTATATTGCCGTGAATCTTTGTAAAGCTTCCCATCTATAAAGCTTCTTAGTTCAATTTGTCTTACTATACTGCTGTGAATCTTTGTAAAGCTTCCCATCTATAAAGCTTCCCAGTTTAATTTTTCTTACTATATTGCCGTGAATCTTTGTAACGCTTCCCATCTATAAAGCTTCCCAGTTTAATTTTTCTTACTATATTGCCGTGAATCTTTGTAAAGCTTCCCATCTATAAAGCTTCCCAGTTCAATTTGTCTTACTATATTGCCGTGAATCTTTGTAAAGCTTCCCATCTATAAAGCTTCTCAGTTCAATTTGTCTTACTATACTGCCGTGAATCTTTGTAAAGCTTCCCATCTATAAAGCTTCCCAGTTTAATTTTTCTTACTATATTGCCGTGAATCTTTGTAAAGCTTCCCATCTGTAAAGCTTCCCAGATCCATTTGTCTTACTATTGTGATGACCCCCATAATGCGCAGGTCCACACGGGACGGAGAGGCAAAGAGACACCGTATGGCTCAGTTTAAACAAACAGGTATATTCAATAATTACACAGGATTAAGATTATACATCAGAGGCTGGGGCGTCCGAGCTTACGTGCCGACGACTTCATGGGGGGCGATGGAGTGGCTCCGGAGTTGGGCTCGAGCGGTTGCTGGCAGAAGCTGCACGCCGACGGGCTTCGGCGCTGAAGGCCCTCTTGGCGAACGATGTCGTCCTGAGCGTGCTTGCAGTAGAATTTCAATAGTCGTCCGTTTCTTCGAGGATGGTTCACAAACCCTTCCTCCAGTGTCGCCCGGCCCGGAAGATGAACAGGAGGCGAGCTTGTAGATGATGACAGCAGAGCACAATTTTACAACATACATATACAGAGAGCCAAACTGGAAAAAGCAGAACTGAATCTACAAAAGAACAAACTTTGCACCACTTCACTCATCGACCGGGCAGGCCAGTGCCTAAGCAGCATCACATCACATGCCAAGCATGGAGCCCCAGCTCAGACTGAACTGCATCCGTTTACATGCACTTTTAAGCACTTGATTAACAAAGGACTAAGGGCGGTCATTTCCAGTGGCCCGCCCAAAGCATCAATTCTCCAATCCAAAATAACATGCGAGATGGGGACCACCCCTTGGGCTGGGCTTAGCCTCGACCCCAGAGTCTGTTAACAATACAAACTAAATAAACAACAAAAACGCCACCACTCTCTCTCAAGTGAGAGTATACACAGGCTCTCTCTTCGGAGCTAATTCACTAGCGCCTGTCTTTCCACATTCTTGGCGAGTACTGCCTGTCCGCCATGACAGGTGTCCGTCGCGGCCCTTCTGGGAAGCTGTGGGTGCCTTCCCGGCGATAGCCCACGACAAAGGGGGGGAGGGAAAGAATGTCGTCTTCGCGGTTTCGCATAGCGTCGGCTGTGGTACGGCGCGCTCTGGCCCGCTGACAGCTCCCCTGTCCTGGAATGCAACCGGAAATTGGGGAGGACAAAGCCTGTTTCCCCGGGGCGGCGGCGGGACCGGTTTTTCCGGTCGTCACTCAAAGAGCATGGCTGGGCAATTGATGATGCCGCTGTCACGGTTCCCCGTCTACGCCGCGCCGTCGAACGTGGATCCTCGTATCACACACGGAATGTCACACTCGCTCACCCTCCAGAAGAATGTTCTCCGAACATTTGAGTCCACGCAGCTCCCCTTGTCTTTCTGAATCGCCTCGCACAGTGCGTCCGACAAAACACTTTTCGCTGCACTCAACACCACTGCACAACACCATATGCCTCCGCTGTCAATACTGGCGTCTCCAGGGGCAGCACTGATCTTCTTTTACAGATAAACATGAAACTCAGCACCCAAGCCTCTCCTTTCTAGTCCAAACTGGACGAAAATAAATTTACCACAGTTACAAAGGAGCTCCCACTTCTAGCACGATCACGGCACAGACAAAAATATAGATAACGAAAGGAAGTAGGGCAGGTTCTGCATGCGCTCCGCATGCTCTCCTGTGCAGGTGTTACTTAATGACAGAAAGGTTTAACTACCAACTCCGATAACTTAACACATAAGCACATAGCAATGTTATGAGCTGCGGCATTACACAATTCTAACCAGTTCACAACTCCGCTCTGTTTACGCCATTAGTCCGACTTAGCTTTCCGATTTCGCAGCGGATATCGGTCTTCATGAGTCATACTAAGTAAGTCTGTACCCCTTTGTCTGCTTTGGGACTCGCGAGGGCTCGTGGCAGGAGCCTCTCCTGGCGTTATCTGCGCGGCAACCTCGCGCGCTTCTTCTTCTAGCAATGCATGAAGTAAATCCGGTGGCATTCCGGCCGTCACCTCGGGCGCCTGCCGAACAAATGCAGGAGAGGGCGTTTCTTGCGAACTATCTGCGCGCTCCGCTTCACTTCTGTCCCCATCAAAATCCGCGCTTTCCCTTTCCTCATTTCGTGAATACTGAACCGGTGCCGACTTGAGGCGATTTGCGTGTATCCTTATCAAGCGCCGGTTCACGTCTCGGACTCTGAAGTTTACCGGAGAAAGCTTCTCGACAACCTCGCACGGTCCTCTCCACTTCGTCTGGAACTTACGAGCTAGCCCAATCTGCCTTTGGCAGTTTTCAATGTACACGCTGTCCCCCACATCAAACGGCGCGTCTCTAGCACTGCGATCGTGCACCTCCTTCCTGCGCTTCGCCGCTTTCTTTAAGGACTCCTTTGCGATGTCCCTCGCCACTTGCAAGCGCGATTCTAGCTCAACCTTATAGTCGTCCAGTGAAGCGTATGGGACACGACGGGGGCCCTCTGGCACTTCACTAGGCTGGTCCGGGTCTCGGCCGTAGAGAAGAAAGAATGGCGATTCGCCCGTGCTCTCGTGTGCTGCGGAATTGTAGGCAAACATTGCATACGGGAGCCACAAATCCCAGTCCCGCTGGTCGCGCGAAACAAAATGCGACAGGAACCCGGCCACGGTTTGGTTCAGTCGCTCCACCGCGCCGTTGCAAGCCGGATGGTACGGTGTTGTCTGCTTCTTAGCGATCTTAAGCAGCTCGCAAACTCTCCTCATTAGCTGCGACACGAAGTTCGTTCCCCGATCTGTCAAGAGTTGCCTCGGGGGTCCATGTCGGAGCACGATCTGTTCGACAAATGCTCTTGCAACCGTGTCTGCCTTCTGATCTGGGAGTGCTACCGCTTCCGCGTATTTTGAAAGGTGATCGACAAATACTAAAATGTACTTGTTTCCGGAAGTGGTCGTGGGCAATGGGCCCATTATGTCCATACCTGTCCGCTCGAAGGGAGCCGAAACCTCAGGGAACGGCTGAATTGGAGCTGGTCTTCGTCCCTTGGGTGTTTTTCTTTCGAGACAGGAATGACACTTCGCACAGTAGTCTCTAACATCCCGTCGCATGCCACTCCAAAAGTACAAACGCTCCACACGCCTGCGTGTCTTCGCTACGCCAAAATGACCGGCGCATGGCGCATCGTGAAACGCGCGAAGAACCCTTTCTGTCCACGACCGAGGTATGACGACTCTCTCCCAAGCGGTTTTCTCTGGTCTCCCTTTCCTGGTTGGCCTCGTGCGCCGACACAGGGTGCCGTCTTTGCCAATGAAATAGCCTAGCTGTTCGGGGTGAGACGGTGCGCCCTCTAAGCTTTCGATTATTCGCTTCAGGTCAGGATCTTTGCACTGCTCTGTGCGTAATTCGGCGGGGTCGACTACGGGGACAAACTCATCTATAGCTGCCACGGCAGCTGTGCGGCTGAGTGCATCAGCATTCAGATGTGTCTTTCCTGACTTGTGCTCAACTTCAAAGCAGTATTCCTGCAGGTGTAGATTCCATCTAGCGAGTCGCGAGCTAGGGTCCCTAACACTCATCACCCATTTCAGAGGATGGCAGTCTGTGACTAGCTTGAATTTGCGGCCGTAAAGGTAGCATCTGAAGTGCTTTACTGCCCAGACAACGGCGAGGCACTCCCTTTCCGTAGCTCCGTACTTTTGCTCTGTGGGGCTCAGCTGTCGGCTAGCAAAAGCAACGGGATGTTCTTTGCCCTCGATAACCTGAGATAGCACGGCACCCACTGCGAATTTTGACGCATCTGTGGCCATAACGAAGGGCAAATTAAAATCCGGGTGGCGCAACAGCGGTGCACTCATTAGCTTCCTTTTCAGGGCCCCAAAAGCATTCTCCGCGTTTTCGTCCCAGCGAAAGGCGACATTTTTGGCTGTTAAGGCGGTGAGCGGCTTAGCGAGCTTGGCGAACTCCTCTATGTGCCTTCGGTAGTAACCGATCAGGCCGAGAAACTGCCGGACCTGGCGGACGCTAGTCGGGGATGGAAAATCCGAGACACACCTTAGTTTCTCAGGGTCCGGTCGCACGCCGTCAGCTGAAACAACGTGCCCGAGGTATTTCACCTCGTTTTTGAGGAATTGGCACTTAGAGGGCTTCAGCTTGAGACCCGCTGCTCTTAGTCGCACCAAAACCTGCTCAATATCGCGCAAATGGTTATCAAAACTGTCACTGTATATGATAATGTCATCCATATACACGAAGCACAGCCTCCCCAGAAGACCTGCCAGGATAACATCAGCGGTTCTCTGCCAGACAGCAGGGCTGTTGGCCAGACCCATCGGCATTCTTTTCCATTCATAGTGCCCTGAGGGCGTGTTGAATGCCGTTTTCTCGGCATCTGCCGGATCCATTGCTATCTGCCAGAATCCCGCCGCCATGTCCACTACCGTGAAGTACCTGGCAGAGCCCAGCTGAGAAAGCGTCTCCTGTATATTGGGGATGGGGTATGGATCGATGCGAGTTACGGCATTTAGTTTGCGGTAGTCCACTACCAATCGATACGAGCCATCTGGCTTTTCCACCAATAGTGCTGGTGCTCCCCAGGGTGACTTTGAGTGTTCGACAATGCCGCGATCAATCAGGTCCTGCACCTGCCGCTCCATCTCCTCACGTTGGGAGTAAGGAATCCTGTACGCACGCTGGTAAACGGGCGATGAAGTGCCGGTTTCTATCCTGTGCTTTATAACGCCACAGCAGCCCAAATCCAGGTTGGACGCGGCGAATACCTCCGAGTAGTCGTTCAGCAAACCAGCCAGAGCCTCCCTCTCCCTGGAATTTACGTGAGAAAGATCGAACGACACCTTTGGAGCAGCCGAAGGACTAGCATGCTCTACAGTTGCGAGTACCGTATCGGTGGGCTCACGTTGCTCTATCGCAGAGGTGAAGAAAGCCAATGTTTTGTTCTTGGGAAGGCTCAGTGGCTGCTGGCTACAGTTAACCACCCGTAGGGGCACTCTGTGGGCGTCATTAACTGTCACGAGGCACGCGGCTGCCTTCAGGCCATTGCTGAGAGAGTCGACCGGCTCAAGCACTCCCACGGCGCCGCTCTCTACATCTGAAGGCACAAACGCGTACAAAATGTGCTCCGACCAAGGAAGGACGACCGCCTCCTCGACCAGCCGGACGGCAACCCGCGAATATACCTTCTCCAATGATCCCACTGTTTGACGGGTGTCAATATCGGTAATGCGAATCTCAGCCCCTCTCCTGTTCAAAAACGGAACTTTTGAGCCGCCCGCATTAACCTCTTCCTCAGAGAATGAGACTACTACCTTCCCTTTTCTCAAAAAATCCTGCCCTAATATACCTGACACTCCGTTTGGCAGAGACACCGTGTCCGGGCATACGTAGCAGGGGTGCTCCAATGCAATTCCGCCGAGAGAGAAGTGTAACCGGTAGAGTCC
The DNA here is from genome assembly GCF_052857255.1 of Amblyomma americanum. Classification (NCBI taxonomy): domain Eukaryota; kingdom Metazoa; phylum Arthropoda; class Arachnida; order Ixodida; family Ixodidae; genus Amblyomma; species Amblyomma americanum. Next base: position 10,247,195 of record NC_135497.1, on the reverse strand, counting down.
ACTTATGCCAAGAGGATCCCCCGTTATGCCTACAAATTTGGTTGCCATACCACCAGACGCTTCCAACACCTCGCGGTCCCCCTTCCTTCGAAGCGTGTTAAAACTGCTCTCCTTAAGCAATGTCACCTTTGACCCCGTATCTATCAACAATTCCATACAACAACCATTTAACTTGCAACGCACAACAGGGCATGCCTCGTCGGCCACACAAACTACCACCACCTCATCATCTACTGCTCCCTCCCCACGCTCCTCAGGCTGGGGAGGACTAACTAGTTTTTTGACTCGGTATCTGGAGCCCCGCTGTAGGCTTGCTTAGGGCGTGTCTCGCCTGCTTCTCTTTGTGGCTCCCCACGGCGCACGTTTTGGCAGAACCTGGCGATGTGTCCGCGACCCTGGCAAGCGAAGCATACGATTTCTTCAAAATCTCGCATACCGCGCCTGTAGCTTTGTGGCGGTCTCCGGTTTCCAGCGAATGGGCGCTGTTGAGCGCGCGCTTCAACCTGGCATTCTACCTGCTGAGATAGCAGCTGTTCTAAGCGATCTAACCGCTCTGTCAAGAGAGCAACCTCAGGGTTGAGCACCGCTCTCTCTATGACGCGTACTCTCGCTGCGGCTGTCGTTAACGCCTCATTTTGTTCCTCAATGCGGCCTCCACGGCTTGGTCGAAATTGCTCGGCTTGCGCGAGAGCACGAACCGGCGCACGGGGTCTTGCAGACCAGCCACGAACAAAGCGGTCATTTCCTCTTTAAGTATATCCTCCGCGTATTTCTTCTTAAGCTGGTCTCCTTCCTCCTCCCTGCTTAACGTATCGCGCGCTAATCGCTGAAGCCGCGACGCAAACGTTCGCACGTCCTCCCCTACCATCTGTCTGGCGTCACGGAACCTTTGTACTCGCACGTGACGTGGTTCAGTGTCAAAATGCTCAAACGCGAGCTTCTTAAATTCCGCAAATGATTTTGTGGATTTTACTTTTTCGTCTCGCCATGCAAAATCATGAGCAGCTCCTGCCATCTTACACCTCGCCATTCCCAGCATTTGAGCATCGGACCATCCCCCCATTTTCCCAATCTCTTCTAGCATGGAAAAGAAATCGCAGATTGGAACCCCTGTCTTATCTCCCGTAAACGTCGGAATGACGCTTCCTAATGCCAGCATGCTTTCTCCGAGCGACGGCTGTGGAGTGGGAGCTCCCTCAGATACAGTCATTTTTTTTTTTTCAAGCCCTCCAGTGCCTCAAGCCTCTCAAATGGGGGTAAAAGTCCCACAATCAGTCCCGTGATTCCCTTTTGATTACAATTTTGAAGTCATGAATGTCACAGCATTCAGAGGACATTTGCTTTTGAGACCCCACTTCTGACACCAGTGTGATGACCCCCATAATGCGCAGGTCCACACGGGACGGAGAGGCAAAGAGACACCGTATGGCTCAGTTTAAACAAACAGGTATATTCAATAATTACACAGGATTAAGATTATACATCAGAGGCTGGGGCGTCCGAGCTTACGTGCCGACGACTTCATGGGGGGGGCGATGGAGTGGCTCCGGAGTTGGGCTCGAGCGGTTGCTGGCAGAAGCTGCACGCCGACGGGCTTCGGCGCTGAAGGCCCTCTTGGCGAACGATGTCGTCCTGAGCGTGCTTGCAGTAGAATTTCAATAGTCGTCCGTTTCTTCGAGGATGGTTCACAAACCCTTCCTCCAGTGTCGCCCGGCCCGGAAGATGAACAGGAGGCGAGCTTGTAGATGATGACAGCAGAGCACAATTTTACAACATACATATACAGAGAGCCAAACTGGAAAAAGCAGAACTGAATCTACAAAAGAACAAACTTTGCACCACTTCACTCATCGACCGGGCAGGCCAGTGCCTAAGCAGCATCACATCACATGCCAAGCATGGAGCCCCAGCTCAGACTGAACTGCATCCGTTTACATGCACTTTTAAGCACTTGATTAACAAAGGACTAAGGGCGGTCATTTCCAGTGGCCCGCCCAAAGCATCAATTCTCCAATCCAAAATAACATGCGAGATGGGGACCACCCCTTGGGCTGGGCTTAGCCTCGACCCCAGAGTCTGTTAACAATACAAACTAAATAAACAACAAAAACGCCACCACTCTCTCTCAAGTGAGAGTATACACAGGCTCTCTCTTCGGAGCTAATTCACTAGCGCCTGTCTTTCCACATTCTTGGCGAGTACTGCCTGTCCGCCATGACAGGTGTCCGTCGCGGCCCTTCTGGGAAGCTGTGGGTGCCTTCCCGGCGATAGCCCACGACAAAGGGGGGGAGGGAAAGAATGTCGTCTTCGCGGTTTCGCATAGCGTCGGCTGTGGTACGGCGCGCTCTGGCCCGCTGACAGCTCCCCTGTCCTGGAATGCAACCGGAAATTGGGGAGGACAAAGCCTGTTTCCCCGGGGCGGCGGCGGGACCGGTTTTTCCGGTCGTCACTCAAAGAGCATGGCTGGGCAATTGATGATGCCGCTGTCACGGTTCCCCGTCTACGCCGCGCCGTCGAACGTGGATCCTCGTATCACACACGGAATGTCACACTATATTGCTGTGAATCTTTGTAACGCTTCCCACCTAAAAAGCTTCCCAGTTCAATTTGCCTTACTATATTGCCGCGAATCTTTGTAAAGCTTCCCATCTATAAAGCTTCTCAGTTCAATTTGTCTTACTATATTGCCGTAAATCTTTGTAAAGCTTCCCATCTATAAAAGCTTCCCAGTCCAATTTGTCTTACTATATTGCCATGAATCTTGTAAAGCTTCCCATCTATAAAGCTTCCCAGTTTAATTTTTCCTATTATATTGCCGTCAATCTTTGTAAAGCTTCCCATTTATAAAGCTTCCCAGTTCAATTGGTCTTATATTGCCGTGAATCTTTGCACTGTTTGTTCGTTCGCACTCAGAACCGCCGGCACAGGGTATTATCATTTTGTTTTGTAATGTGAGATGTGACCATACTTATCTCCATTGATCATGCCACCTGCAACAGCTTCTACATTTTTCCAGGTTGTTGTAGTTGCTTTTGGTTCTTTATCTCGAAGGTTCCTTGCCAGCTTTAAATTGAGCGTGGACAAGAACTGCAGGCATTCAGTTCCATGACCGCCGAGCATGGCTATCGCCACTGCCGAGTCATTCAGTTCTTAGTGGGTGCAAGGCAGTCCCTTAAAGTTTCATTTGGAAGCCTTATCGTTGTCTTCCTGACTGCTGGAGTGTCGTCACCACATGACAGTTTGCATAATGCTTTGAATACTGAAAAATTAGAAAATAATAAAACTATAAAATTTATTATGTAAATGAGCATTAAATAAATAAATAAATAAATAAGAAAATAAGCTCGAAGTCTTGCCCCCAACTCAAAAAAGCTACGGAGTCCCTGAGTGTCCCCCAATCACCTGAAAAAAATACTTTGAGGCAAAAGAATGCGATAATTGGTTTGTTGCATAATTATTAATTGCTTGACGGCATGACCACATCAGAAGGTGTCAGACTGTCCGGAAAACTAATGGGCTGCATCAACTTGGGCCACAGTCAAGTCCAATGATCACAGATGATGCGTTGTTAGCAGGGAAAGCTTCTGTGCTCGTGGTACTTGGTGCGGTAGCTCCATAGAAAATGCCCTTCGGGTACTTCGTTACAATGAGCTCAGTGAACACGAACTTAGGAACATTGAAAAAGCCATCCAGCAGCTGACACAATGTTCACACTGAATGTCGTTGATGTCATGTGTGATGCCCTTGCTGCAAATTTATCCATGGGCTTGCTGCTTGAATATCGCATCCATGAAACCACAAGTGAACTGTTTGTAGAGGCTTTCCTCCATTCTTTCAAGCAATTAAGGGCCATATCCTTCAGTCTGTGCTGCCCATGTATTTAAATGACTCTGGAACCTCCTGGGAGAGAGCGCAGTGCATATGGAGTAAGACATTCAAGTTTCATGAAGTGTAATGTGTTTAACATGCATTTAATTTGTAGTGTACGTTGCTTGTTATTTTATTTTCCAGTTAGTCGAATGGCGCTTAACGAGAAGTTGCAAGACCTTCAAGAAGCAAACAGTGTTCACGTTGCAAGTCCCTATTCAATACTACAACAATGAAAGTGGAACTAGCTGCACAAACATTCAGTGCATCAAATCAGCAAAAGCCTGAAGTTTGCCAAGGAGATGAAAATGTAAAAGTTCAACGTATCCAGAGGAACCGCAGAGTTACTCTTATTGCTTTATTGCTTACAGTGACCACCCAATCAAAAACCAATGGGTCCAATTGGGACCAGTTGGACCGAACAGGTCAGCCAAGTGGGCTCATGAATAGGCTTGGGTAGTCCATTTGGTTACTTTATAGTTACAGTTGGGCATTCCATTTGGTTCTGCAATTTCAATTGGATCACCCAACTGGTTCCTGAGGTTCCAAATGGTTTTGGCACTGCCAGCTGGATCGTCCGATTGGAACCATTTTCCAGCTGCGCATTCCAATTGGTTCTGTCATTTCAATTGGATCACCCAACTGGTTCCTGAGGTTCCAAATCGTTTTGGCACTGCCAACTGGATCGTCCGAATGGAACCATTTTCCAGCTGGGCATTTCAATTGGTTCAGTCATTTTAGTTGGATCACCCAACTGGTTCCTGAGGTTCTAAATGGTTTTGGGACTCCCACCTGGATTGGCCGATTGGAACCATTTGGAACCAGTTGAAGATTCTAAATAGAACCAGGAAACCAAATGGAAGCAGATCTCCCAGTTGGAAACAATTGGAGTTACCAATTGGTTATCCGGGTTCTAACTGGAAGCACCGATTCGTTCATATGGGGTAATCCCAAGTGGAACCCAAGATATGCAAAAAAAAGAAAACAACTAATCAGGTGCTTGTAACAAGAGATATTAGCAGCTTTATCTTCTGAATTCTTTTCACTATTTCCACCACCACCACAGAGGTGATTAAATAAGAACACTTTGCTTCATGGACAAGCATCATTGGCACCAGCAGGAGAGTCTCATGAGTGCGTAGATATATAAGTGGCTGCAAAAGTGCTTTTTGTAGGTATATGTCAAGGACTTATATTAGTATAGTGTCCAACTATGGTGCTCCATGTGTGTGATGCATTCTTGTCGGCCTCGCTTGAAGATGTTGGCACAGCTCTTCAAGCAGTTCCAGAAGAAAACCCAAATGGTTGTAAATGGAATTTTTTTGTCTGGCTAGTTCAACGCATTTGAGTCCAATCGGTGTACCATTTGCCATTTCAGTTCACTTGGCGAGCCATTCTTTTTAATTGGAAGCACCAGTTGGGCTCAACTGGTTGAGCCCAATGGGTGGCAAAAACACAGTTAGCTTTTGACCAATTGGTTACAATTGGGAATTTTCCTAATGGGTCCATTTTTTCTTATAGGATGGTGGGTTCCTGAGAAAGTCCTCTTTTGTGAAACTAATAATACAATTTTTTACGGCTCATTGGTATTACTAAATTCCCAAGGTCCGACTGGAGTGATAAAAGGGGCGCAATCGACCCCCCACCCCAACATATCTTGAGAGGCGGCAATGCACCCTTCTCCCCTGTCTCTAATGGTTCACACTCAAATCAGGTTTCTGAGCAACGTTGATCAGACCTTCTGTGCCAATTCAGTGATGCGTTTCAACATAATGCCAAACTGATGACAGACATTGCTCCTGGAGGTATACATATGACGGTACCAGATAAAAAGCACAGGGACATGAACTTTTATTACAGCTGCACCATCGTCTGCTTTTGAGAATGGACTGTAGCTGTTTGCAACAGCGCCTTAAAATTCATTCCAGTCAGAAAATGTAATTGTCTCTCATCTTGGTGGAGACCAGAACTCCACTGTAAAGGAAGGGAGGAAGGTGGGAGTGAAAGAAGAGAGAAAGGGGTACTAGTGGAGGGCTCAAGAATAATTTTTACCACCTGGAGATCTTTCTCTCTTTCTTGTTTCACCCCCTCTTACCTCCCTTCCTTTACACCACAGTTCGGGTGTCCACCAAGATGTGCCATTTCCTTTCCTCAAAACCCAATTTTCTGACTGGAATGGATCTTAAAGCACTGTTGCAAGAAGCTACAGTCCATTCTCAAAAGCAGACGATGCTGCAACCGTAATCAATGTTCATGTCCCTGTGCTTTCCATCTGGTAACCTCATATGTACCCCTCCAGGAGCAGGATGTCTGTAATCAGTTTGCAATTATGTTGAAGAGCATCATGGAACTGGCACAGAAGAGCTGACTTTGCTTATACAGGCAGGCAGGGACCCCAGAACAGGGGGCAAAAGGGGGCAATCGCACCCCCCCCAATCTCCACAGTCTCCAATGGTTTGCACTCAGATCAGATTTCTGAGAAAGATTTCAATTCTTGGACATAGGACAATATTAATGTAAAGTGGAGTGGGGCTGATCATCTTAACCAGTCGTAAACTATTTCCTTTTAGTAACCTTAACCAATGTCCCAACAAATGTTGTTGAGTGTCTGTCCCGTTCATGAGCATGATTAGCAGATATGAAACAGACTATGTGCAAACTTCTTCAGTGCAGCCAATCACTCCTCGTTTATACAGTCATGCACACATGTACTTCTAGAGGACTCAAACGCTGCACCGAGGAGTACACTTACCAGTGACCTAGGGCACGAAAGCTGTCCATATGGTGCATGTACATTTCCACGGATCGCGTATATCTCATCGTGAATAACTCACAATGAATAAATCCTGTTGAAAGCGCAGCATTCATCCTGTTCCCTTACTCATCCGTTTTGCCATTTTTGCGCTCTCATGTCTTTCATGAATACCTCGTGTCTTTAAAAGCTGTATCGGACCTGCCAATCAGCAGATACTGTTATAAATGCAAAAGAAAGCACGCATTCGAGCACTCTAGTGTGTGGACAACTGTACATCTTTATGAATCTGCCCACTTAAGTTCAAGGCATTAAAAAATACACCTTTGTAGAGTGCGAAATAGGAAAATATAAACAAGAAATATACATCTAAACATGTCAATAAAACATGGTATAAATAAACAAATAAATTACAAAACAAATTTGAAGTCTTGCCGCCTCCCCCAAAAAACAGTTTCGGAGTTCTTGCAGGCAGGGCTATACATTGTGCTTCCTGTACACTACAACATATCGATAATGTGCAGTGAGAGTAAATAAGAAAACTTTCATGCATTACAACTTAAACAGCTCTTAATCTGCATTTCCAGTGCTGCTTCTTTGATAAAGAGTGCTCAAGACTACAAAGTACTCCGGGTAGTGAACCATGTATTTGGAAGCATATAATCAGGAGTTTCAAATGGTATGTGCATTTCATCCCGACTATAAGAGTATACTTCAAAGCTAAAGCATAGCCATGCAAGCATAACAAGGTGACACTGACAGGAACACAACTGGTAAACGAATACTAAAACTGTTTGCAAAAAGAATATTATCATATAGAGCACACAGCCTCAGTTCTTATCACTGAATAACACAACATACCTGCTTGCCCAAAACACTAGCCCAACGACCTGACGGTGCAGTAAAATTTAAGTATAGAGACTAGAACAGAACAGCATGCATTCTGAGCCACTCACAAGGCATATTTCTTGCATTAAAGAAGCCAAAAAAAATAATAATGCATGGGGACATGGATACAGAATAAATAAACTCGAATTCTGAAGGGCATGACTGGGATATTGCCAGCATTGCAAGCAATTTAACTCTCCAATTGCACAGCATAAGAGGTACCACAATGCAGAAATCTATTTGATGTGCAATTGTGTTTGCAAGTGAGGCAAATGGAAAGTCAACAAAAGAACAATAAAAAGTCGAAACGAACCAAACATTGTACTGTTTTGTAAGAGTAAGAAGTCTAAAAAATAATCACTGGCTCAAATTATTTCAATGTTCCATCAAAATAGAACATGAATATGACGCTACATAAAGAACAGAAACATTTTGCTTTGTCAATAAGCACAGAATGCTCTTGACAAATGATATGTGGTGAGAACGGAAAAAATCTGTATGTTATGCAGATTGACCAGTCCTCCTTCCCCACCTTAAATTTGGCAAGCAGTGATAGCAAAACGGCTCAATAACAAAAACTGAATAGCACATTCAAGACATTTCATCACTGCGGAAGGAAAAAATAAATAAGAGGAGGAAAAAGCGAGATTAAAACGAAATAGAGGTAAAAAATCTTTTACCTCAACTAAACATGGCATGCAAGACATTCTTTGATAATAAGTGGAGTTTGTCTAAAGTAAGTTTAGTTATTTAGTAAACGCGGAAGACTGGACTGCAGCAATTGAAGACCATAGTTGGTACGGGAGAAAGGTACATACCAGAGCTCACCAAACCTAGTGGAGCGAAACAAAGCATTTTCTTTGAGGTGGGCTGTGTTTAATAAATTTTAGTGAGTTTATGTAATTGACGTTTAAGTGATGTTAGAAGCTGAAATTCATAGAGGTGGTCTACTTCTAGAATGTTGAATTTTTTAAATAAAGGAGCACTGTTAGCATCATTTGGTTCATTTTCAATGACACAGCATTTTTCTGCAGAATCTGCAGCTTATGAAGCGACTGTTGTGTTCCATTACCCTAAACTGGATGACATTACTGAAAATATGATGAAAACAGCCAGTTGTATAACATGTACATTCGTGATGGAGGTAGTAGCTGCTGACCATCCTAAGAATTAAACCTAGTACTCTACATAGTTTAGTAAGTAGATAAATAGTGTAACAGCGCCAACCCATTTGTTTGCAGAAGAAAACACCTAGTGTTTTTACTGTGCGACATATTTCAGCTTCAAAATTCTTTCAAAATTACTATAATAAACAAAGAAGCTAAGCAACAGCTATACTGTTTTGAGCCTTGCTAGAAACTTATTCACTGGACAACGTCAATACGATGGAAAACTGATCATGGTGGTTTTTCCTTCATTGCAGTTACTTGTACACACAGAAATAACCAAGATCACCTTGAGAAGTTCTTTAGTTACACCCATCAGAGAAGTAAATGGAGCAATAACACTTCTCATTTGCAGAGCATGCCAGTATGCATACAGAAGCCTGCTGAAGCCTGTGACCGCCAGCAATGTTGCCTCAGTTCCAGAGGGGAATGACAGTAGCAGTAATCATGAATGAAGCTGATGAGTCCCCATGTATCTAGAGTTGCTGCCACAATCCATGACTACAGGAGCCTTAGGTATGGGCTAAAAAATTTCAGCAGTAAGGTTGTTACATACATAGATGGTTTTATTTTGAAGGTTGCATCAGAAAGCATAAATTGCAGTTGATGCTTGTAGATTGATCTTTGTGCAGGATGATACTGCATGTGCTCTGATTTTTATCAAAAATAATAGAGGCCTCTGAAAATACCTTCAGCCTTCACGCCCTGCACACGGCAAAACACATTTTCTACAGTAATAAAGGGCAATGCACCACCTCGTCATGCAGTCCTTTTATCAGTTCTTCCAAAGATATAATAAGAGCTTTGCTGCGAGTAGAACATTATGAGGAAAATCGCTCACATGTCATTGGAGTCATAATGTTTATTTCAAAGAAGTATGTAACACACACTAAGAGACGGGGCCAGAAAGACATCAGAGAGGACAAGGGGAGCTTTTGTCAAAGTACTCATCACAACGCAAATTTTGTTTCAATACCAATAAAAGTAATTTTCGATCGCAGGATTGAATGAACTTCGTTGCAATTAGGGGCAAAACAAAGAGTGCAGGAAATAATGAGGGAAGTAAAAAATAATGAATAACAAGTCAAAGCCGCACTTGGGCTGTGAGGCACAGTGTATAAGCGGGCTCTGTTTCAATCTCCGAGGTTCAGAGGGGCTCACCAAAACGAGCCATGAGATTATGGCGGAAATGGAAATAAGATCATACCTCATATAGTGAGAATTCAGCACTGCAATATTGAAGAAATGAGGATTTATAATTTTAGTTTAGCACTGAAAAATGCATGAAAAGCCATCTTGCAGTGAAACCCCCCATTATTGATGTATCCAACCACGTGACCACATCTCGGTAAAACATTGCTGATTTGTTTTGAAGTGCAAAGTTTTTTTTCTTTCAGACGTGTTTGTCATATTTAATTAAAGTTTACACTCTCTGCAGTGCCAGCTTGAATGAAAAACAACGTTCCCTTCGCGTCTTATGTGCTTTTAGATTTTGGCACTATATAGTGCCACAGTGTTTTGCATTTCTTAAATGAAGCGGCAACGACAGTCCACTAAAACTTTTGTCAAAGGAGCATACAACACTGTGCCATAACAGCTTTGAGTGTGGAAACTAATATGGACTCATCTCTAGACTAAAAAATTAGTCTGGCAGGTAAGATTCATATTAATTTTTGATACACCATTTTTGCCAGTGTTGGAAAATATACATATTGTTTGAAATGAGGAAATAGAAGTCTTGGCATTAGGTTTGTTTAAAAGATTACAAATATGCCATATTTTGTATGCATAATGCGGAGAAGACATGCACTTCTTGATAAGTGCATGCCTTTTTCGTGCATGAAATCTTTTGAAGCCAACCTAAATGCACAGTAGTTACACATTTCAGTGCTATTTATAGCAATATTCCGAACAGATGTTCATAAGATACACCGTGATATGTGATAGGGTTAAGACTTGAAATACTGATTCCAACTAACATTGTTCATGCCCAGCTGTTGCATTATGATGCCAAGATAAAAATGCAGGTTTTTTAGCATTGCTTAATCTTTGTACAACTGTGCGATGAATGGCTACCAAATAAATTTATTGTGACAAAAAATCCAGCTTTGTTTTTTCTACAAAAGCAATAGCACCGCAACCAATAAAGTCAGCTTATTTGGATTAGGCATACTTTCTTGACAGCACTGCTCCTGTTTGCATCACTGCCTGTTTTCAGTGCCCACTAGATAAAAGGTGTCAGCCGGTCAATTAAACTTGCACATAAAATCTACAATATGAAATATTTTACAATAACAAGAAGAGAGAGATTAAAGGTATGGGTTGGACATTTTGGTTTAAACCTAAAAAAACGATAAAAGTACACCGAATTCAGTTGTAGAAATTCAGTTTTAACCGAAAAAGGTCAGTATTCTTGGTGTGCAAGGCATTGTATGCTGGCTGCTGAAACACTCAGTCAGAGAGTTACATGGGACAAGTGCAGTATTGCTGGATAAGCAGTGCAGTTGTGCGATCTGAGGTACAGCTCCTCTGGCATTTACACGCCTCTGCAGACAAGTAAGCATCACCTCCTCGCCTCTTTGTACTGTCTGTTCACCATCATTGCCTGCTTAGAGCAGTTAAGGAGAGTAATAAACTACACGTAGATCATTGACATGAAACCACGCATGGGCGCTGCGAAAGAGTACGTTCTGGCCCCCATGACGATTGAGCAACAGTTCCATCACTGCCATCAACACGCAGACCATGTGACGCCCCGCCCTCGTGCTCAACACAATTGACCATTTGTGGAAAAAACGAGCGCCATCTGTCCTGCGAACAGGGAAGCTCTGTTGGCACTTTTAGTTGGAAACGGGTTCTCGAGCAAATATGTGCAAGGCAGCGTGCAGCAGTTCACGTGCTTGTTTTGTTTTTATTGTTGTTTATTTGCCGGAAACGTGCGTCTGCTAACGAAAGAGCATGATAGAGGAGAACATCCCATTTCCGTTTTTAAAAACAGGACGGAACAAATACTTTTTGCATTGTGACCTGAAAAACGTCCATGTGTGGCAATACCTGCACTCTGCTACCTCAACAGAACGCCGAACGATCAAACGAAAATTTGCATGAATGTGCACCTATGCACGGGCGAGTGTAACAGTATAATGGAATGCACTTTCCAAATTCGCACAGACGTTTATGTTTGCGCTTCCCTGATAGGGCAGGAGAGAGAGAAGCTCTTTAATGAAAAAACAGAGAATTCAGCTGGAGTTTAAAAATTGATGGCATGCTAATCTGTGCGGAAAGTGAGCAGTGCATAAAAAGTAAAATAAAGCAAATAAAAATGTGAGAAGATAAAACGGAGCCATCAAATGCGTGCTAAGGTGCCTCAGCGAATAATGAGGTTACATATAAAATGATGAAGTGTGCATAGTTTGACAAATTGGCTAATGAAGTTCACTGAGGAAAGAGTGCATGAGAGCAACATGCAACGTGAAATTAGGGCTTGTAAAGGTGTCCAGTGTCCTTTCAATATTGAAATAAAAAGTTTCTGCTCACTTCATACAGCACCTTTTGCCGCAAGCCACACTTAACTGATTACTGAACGACCCGTTGTATTATCTCAATCACGGCTCGTGCTGATACGGCAGAGCGTTGCTTTGCATGCTAATGGGACGCAGGAGCGTTATAATACACGGATATATGCGAGGTTGTGCTCTGCCGCGCTCCCGCTGTTCAGATAGCACAGCTCGACATAGTAGAATTTATGGTGAATGTCCATACTAGTATATATCATTCGGTTTTAACCGAATACGCATGTGCGTCGATGGCAAAACTCTTGTAGAATGACAGCACTGTGCACACTTGGAAGCAAGCGCGAAATGTATCAGGAACACACGTTTCGAAACATGCTGGATGTGCGCATTACTGGCCCCACCAATTGCTTCATCTTTTGCGCCTTGTATCTCATCACGACTTTTAGTAAGTCCAAGTCTCACTGTGGCAAAACGCGTGGTTAGTTTAGATAGAAAAACGTTGCAGTTGCATGGTGGTTACGTGCCAGTTACAGCTCACACCAGTCACCGCACTACAGTGCAGGAATGCTCGGCTGGCTCATGTTTTCCAACCAAAACCAAATCGCCTACAGAGGTTGCTGGCTGCGCCTTCAGCCCGCGCATGCGCAGAAACTTTTCCGCAAATGGTCAATTCTCAGAAAGAAAAACTTCCACTTCCATTTTTGTCTCCCAGCTAAGTCATTTAACTTGAGTTACTCTATTACTGACAATAGCAATTTCTCTTACAAGGCCAGCTCCAAGCACTACTGTTAACATGTTAATTTGTTCAGGATTACAAAAACACCGAGATAGACTTTAAGTGACTTTTTACCACAGAGGATTTTTTCACTGAATCACCGAAAAAAGTCAGTACTTCATTCGTCGAAAATAATAATTTCCGAGAAAAAAAACTTGCATACTGAAATAAAAACAAAAAAGTGTGCCAAGTGTTCAAGAACTAGAAACCGAAAACTCCAATGCCTAGTTATATGATGTGAAGAATGGGGGTTTGGTGTGAGATAAACATCACAGAAAATTTGAATTAGTATGCCTGATGTAATTCGAAAATTTTTCTACCTGCCACAATGGCTCAGCTGGTTAGCGCGCTTGGCTACTGAGTTGGCGGAGGCGAGTTGAATTCTGGCTGTGGCAGCTGTTTTGGTGGCGGAAAAGTGCAAAAGGCATCCGTGCGCTATGCGATGTTAGCTCACGTTAAAGAACCCCAGGTGGTCTAAATAATTTGGACTGTATGTCAGTCAGAACTTTTTGTTACTATAAAATATGCCGCAGATATTAGTAAGTGTGCTGCGCTGAGGATTGTTTTTGTACATTTTAGTTCCATATGGAAGCATTTGGAACACTGTGTTGTTTGGCAGACTGTGTATGTATTAAACATTGTTTACGTGCTGTAATATTTTTCTTTATTGCATGCCTAGTGTGTGTGTGCATTACAAAATAAAATTAAGGGAATTTAGGGACACGACTAAATGTTAATGCTAAAATAGCACTGGTTATGACATCAGGTGCCGCCTTTTCAGGAGCAATGTCAAGAGGCCAGTTGTGTAACGTCTCGTATACTATAGTTGTGATTCTTTCAGATCTACTGCTTGCAAAAGTTCTTTTGATAGTGATCTGGTTGATATTTCAAAAGTTGTATATGAATTCTCACATTTCTCTGCACCTTAAATTCCTTGCATAATTAATATTTTGTGGGTGCTATCTGTATAACACTAATCCTATCATTTTCTTGCATGATGTTTTCCACATACGTGCTCCTGCAGTCAAAAGTTAATGAAAGACAATAATTAGTGAAAAAAATTGATTTCATTGAGATATCTTTTCATTAAGCCATGGAACATAATATTGACATGAAAATTACACATTAAATGTCAAGCAATACATCCTGAATACAAAAAAATTCAACTCCTTTGACAGTCGCCTTTTATAAACTTTTGACAGCGGGTGCAAACGTTGATGCTTCATTGCATACAGATCGAACTTTCGTGAATTGAACTTGCACTTCAATCATGCAACATTCACATTCACAACAATTTTAATGGAGGCTGTTAAGACTTTTCAAGAATCTTGGAAGAACACTAACATCATCTTAATGAAAGAGAGTTCAAGGACTTGAAAAATCAGACTAATCAGCTGACTGTCCACTGCCTCCAAGGTATATATACTAAGGTAACTACTAGTCAGGACAGCCTTAGACTTGAATCAACCAAATGATAAGGCAGGCTTTCGTAAAGGCTATTCGACAATAGACCATCTTCACACTATCAGGTGATAGAGAAATGAACAGAATATAACCAACCCTTATGTATAGCCTTCATAGATCACGAGGAAGCATCTGGCTGAGTTGAAAACTCATAAGTCATGCAGGCATTACAAAAGCAGGGTGTAGACGGGCCTTATGTAAAAATACTTGGGTGATATCTGTAACAGCTGCACAGCAACTATAGTCCTCCATAAGGTCAGCAATAAAATTCCAATAAGGAAGGGTGTCAGGGAATGAGACACGATCTCGCCAATGCTATTCACCACCTGTTTACAAGAGGTATTCAGAGACCTAGATTGGGAACAGTTGGGGATAAGAGTTATAATGCAGAATACCTAACTAATCTGCAATTGACTGACGGCATTGCCTTGCTATGTCACTCTGGGGACGAACTTCAAAGCATGACCAATGACTTATCAGATAGGCAGAGCATTAAGATATACCTAAAAATTAATATGCTGAAAAAGCAATATATTGAAGCCTCGGAAGGGAACAGCAGTTTACAATTGGTAGCGAGGAGAAGGAAGTGGTAAGGGAATACGTCGACTTATGGCTGATAGTCACTGCAGATCGAGATAATGAGATTGAAATAACTAGAGGAATACGATTGGGGTGGAGTGCATTAATTGGCAGGTTTGCTCAGGTCGATCACGAATGGCAGTTTACCAATATCCCTCGATCAAGAGAAATGTATATAACAGATACATATCATACCAGTACTCATCTATGGGGAGGAATGTGGAGGGCAATGAAAAGGGTTCAACTTATATTGAGGACAATGCAGCTAGCTATGGAAAGATAAATGATAAGACTCAATGTGAAAAGACAAGAAGAGGGCAGCGTGGGTTAGGGAAAAATGCAGGTTAATGACATCCTAATTGAAATCAAGAGGAATACATTGGCTTGGGGAAGGCATGTAATGCGAAGGAAAGGTGGTTTGTAAGGGAAACCCCAGGTGGAAATTGCACAAGTGCGGCCACTTAAAGTGAGTGACTGGACAGGCACCACTTGGCAAAGTAGGACCATTTGAGTAAGTGGGAGCACTTGATAAAAGGGACTATTTGGAACTTCCCGGTAAAAAACATACATTTCAAATTTCAATTACAACCATGCAATTGGATATTTCAGATGGTTGCAACTGAGTTTTTAAACTGGCTCTAATTGTGCCTTTAATCAGCTCACATAATATTAAGGTGCAAAAGGAAAAATGATTTGTGAGGACTGCAGGGCGGCCGTGAGCCTAGTGCATGCCAAGATTTTCTCAGAAGAAAATTTGCAACTGTGAGAATTGCATATGTTCTCATAGAAATCAAGACACACACACAACCATACATCCCACACAAGAAACACATAGCCTGGTCAGATGCTATAACATTAGGTCATGTATACACACCCACAGAACGTACTTCTGCTCCAACATATATATCCTACTTATCAGACTCTCATACTTGGGTCAGTGGCGCTTGCCTACTGAGCGTAGTTATTATATCTAATTTCAACCTCGGTGATTAAGCAAATGATAAGTACAATTTAGTAGGTTAAGCTGCCGACAGCTCTTTATGCCTTGTTTGCTGAATAAGCAAATGTTCACATGGATCTTGGTTCTACTTGACTCCCAGCTGTGGCCACTTGCAGTCTAGTGGTCCCACTTTGCAAACCACTTGCTTTCAAAACACTGGCACCACTTGAAAGCAATTGGGACCACTTGTAAAAACCACTTTCTTTCAAATGGTGCCACTTGAAAGCAAGTGGGACCTTTGTAAAAGCCACTTGCTTTCAAATGGTGCCACTTGAAAGCAAGTGGGACCCTTTGCAAGAACCATCTGCTTTGAAGTGGCACCACTTTAAACCAAGTGAGACCACTGGTAAAACAACTTGTTTCAAAGCGGCATGCACCACTTGAAAATAAGTGGGACCACTTGGAATTTCAATCCATATTTTCACCTGGGACAGAATGGATTCCAAGAGAAGGCAAGGTAGCAGAGGACGGCAGAAGGTTAGGTGGGCGGATGAGGTAAAGTTTGCTGGGATAGGGTGGTAGCAGCTGGCACAGGTCAGGGTTAATTGGAGATATGGGAGAGGTTTTTGTCCTGCAGTGGGCGTGGTCAGGATCAATGATGATCATGATTATATAAGGTTTTGCACATTCAAACAGAACTCACATCTTAATTAACCCTTTTACAACAAACCCTGGGGTGTACTCATCATGGGAGATTGTACCAATATCTCCAATGGTTAGTCACACTTGCCTAGCTCGATGTTGCATTGCTCCCACTGCCAAAGATGAGTTACAACAGCCAATTGACCTGGTTGCAATTTTGAACACTAGGGGGTAGTAGCTGTTCATGAAATGTTTTGTACCTTTAGCTTGTTTAAGCCTGACAAATGTCTGACCCCCGGAGGCCACACTCATTGGGTCAATAAAGGACTTAAGCATATAGCTCTGAGCCATGAATGTGTCCTCTCATCCCTTCTGCCCCATCTTTTCGCGCTGCAGTCTCAGGATGAAACCACACTCGTAACAAATGGGGGAATCATTATGCAGAAAAGTGCAAAGCCAAAGAAGGCTGCGCGCTGCTTGAGTTCCATTCATTACTGCTGGTAAGATGTGGTTATTAGTGAATACAAGAAGTCACAGTGTTGCTCACTTCATATAACGGGGAACTCTAGATAGTAAAAGACACAGGGCACACATATTTTATAAAGCAACTCATACAACAAAACGTAAAACCTATCTGAACCTCGCTACCAGTTCTTGTTTACCTTGGCTCAGACAAATACAAATCACATACGTTCCTGGCACAAGACTTGCCACTTAAGTACACTGCACAGTCACAAAATAGCAAACACTGGGCAAATGAAGAAGACAACTTCAACACACTGCCAGCAATATTAACACAGGAGCTCCATATACTGCACAATTCAGTGCATACACTGCATGTGGCCATGATGGTCTAAGTTGCTAGGCTAGTACTCCATAATTCGTGATATACATATATGCATTTGTTTGGCAGCTGCTCGGTACATGCTGGGTACCATGAGCACGCTATGACAGCTCACTATCAAAAAATAAGTGGTGAGGGTGTGCATGGGAATGTGACCGCTGCTTTTGCTGCAGGCACAGCATGTATTGATTCCATGGTTCGAACTGATCATTAAGTGCAAACTCCTCTCTTCTGCGGCTCTAGACCAAAGCGTATTCATTGAAAAAAAATAAAAATGGAGGCACCATGCTGCAGTGGTTCATCGCAGATTGCCCAGAACAGTTTAATCCAGTGGTGTCGTGGGCAAATGGTTTTACCTTTGCTGTGGCTGATCAGCAAAATAAGGCTTTAAGCATGAGTTTATGGGCTCAATTCCTGCCAGAACAGCCGCATTTCCATTGTGCAATGTGAGGATACCCGTGTACTAGCTGATCAGTTTTAGGTGCATGCTAAACAGCCCGGGCAAGTAATATTCTGTGAGGTCAAATATTCCATCTCAAATGTCCCAGGTGCAGCACTCAATATCTCTAGTTTGAAAAAGATGTACGCCCTTTTGGTGCACTTTGATAAAATAGTTTTGACGAAAAAACCATTTTTGATGCTTGAGCAAATTTGGTGTTGGGCATACAACTTGGTAGAGCAACGTATGCGAAATTTGGAGGTTGTGGGTTCAGGCCCCACAGGCAGCACACGGTTGTTTCTTTTTCTGCTTTTTTATCAATCATCTTTCAGCTATAAAATGATTACAATACCAACCTCCCATTGATTAACACCACTTATAAATAGAAACATTCCTGTATGCCTTCCGTGGTTTTCAGTGACTGTTGATTTCCTTCATGTAATTCATAATGAGCCCCTAATTTCCCTACTAATGTATTCTCAATATACTGGCAGAAAAATCCTAAAAACAATGTGCTTCATGCAAAGCTTCATTTTATTTTTCCTGTGCAAGCAAACTCATGGAAAAGATGGTAATTGAATGCCTAACCAACTGCATGGAGGAAAACAACATGATACCTTTTATCAAGTTTGGCTTTAGACATAATATCTTGAGGCAATATTTACTCCCTGAACTAAAGAAAGAAATTATAGATTAACTTTGAAAGGCCCCCACAACAGCCGCTTTCGCCTATGACCTCAAAGGGGCTTTTGACATCGAACATTGTAAGACTCTCCACAACCTCCAAGGAATCAACTGCAGCAGAAGGACTACTGCCCACATCCATAGCTACCTCGGTGACAGAACCGTACACATTAATGTTGAGGGTGAAGATGTAGGCTATGAGAATGCTGCCAGAACACTGGCAGAACAGTTAAGCAAAATCAAAGGGATCAGTCATGTGCCTTACGCCGACGATGTAACAATTTGGGCAAACCAGGGAAACATCGAACAGATATGGAATCTACCCTTGAAGAAACAGCCAAAACAGAGCGATCTTAAGGCACGGAATCCTGGCTCAAGTGCTGCACAGAAATGTCGGAGCTACTGTCCTCAGAAGGAAAGGATACGATGAAAAGATCAAAACAGGATCAGTGGAACACACATTAGGGAGGTAGAAAACATAAGAAGCCTTAGGCTAATCACCAACAACATGGAAAACGACTCTATCACCACAGCAAAACTAAAGGAGGCGAGGAAGAATAACAAACAAGAGAGCCAGAATGGTGAAAAAAGGAACCCTGAGACTTGCCCAAGCATTGTGATTAACAGAATAACATTTCATTATTTACTTTACTTAGAACATACTGCAGTCTAAAAATACCAAGCAGATGGGAAGATATATAGATAAAATTAAAGGTGTTAGAAATGTTTTAATTGGGAAACATACTTGAAACATACTTGGGTGTGCTTGGTTTCTTAGAAGCAGTTACTAAAAATGACATGGCACAACGACTTACCAAGTGCAGAAGAAGAATACATTCAACAAGAGAAAAATTTCTCTAGGGTTGTACATCTGCAGATACGTTTTCCACACACACAAAAAATATAAACAGTAAAACATCAAATATAGAACTGCGCTTGCAAAAGAAGATCAGAAAGTGTTGCAATGAAACGTTAAAGCACCATCAGGATAGTAATGCATATTGGTCAAAGCATGCTCAGGTTGCTTTGACCATGCAACTCACTCTCTCAGGCTGAAGAAAGCAGAAGTCATCAAACTTGATACAATCTTTAAAAAGGCCTTAAAAGAAAGCACTCAGCCAAATACACTTAATGAGAAACCACTATGCCTAGGCATTAATTAATGACATTGTGGAAGAAATCATAGAGGCCCACCTTACAGCACAGATAGTGAGGCTTGCCAACATCAAGGCTAGAAGAATGGTCATTCATGACCTCAACATCCCCTTCCACTGAACACAGACAAAATCCACTGAGCAGACTCGACATCCTTAAGCTTGGAGAGAGAAAATAAATGCAAGTCTCCTCCACCAGGAAATATGCACCCAATTTACAATGAGAAAAGAAGCCAGAGCGAAGGCGATCCAAAAGGCATTCAGAGGAAAAATAGGCATGACATGCCTGGATGATGCAGGAAGACTGATTGATCATTGTCAGGGGACTGAACATCCATATATAGGGGCAGAATTATCGTCACAATACCTCAGAAACCGAGGAAATAAGCCCTATAGCTGCTACAGACAAGCACTCCGAATTTGTTCTCATGGACTCACAGACTGCCTACAGGAAGTTCACCAAAGGTAGAATTAATTCCAAAGCAGCAAGAATATGCAGAATACACTGCAGAAACTAAGCACTTAATTTGGTTACCTGTCCATCAGGGCTTCAAAGGGAACGAAGGTGTACACCCCGTTTCCCGAGCTTTCCTCCCCTGAACATCCTTCCATCCACCTAATTGATCATGACTGAAACACTGAAACATGCGAATTGCATACACAGTGCAGCTTCAACAATAGACTTGAGGGAAGCTAGAGCATATATATATATATATATATATATATATATATATATATATATATATATATATATATATATATATATATATATATATATATATATATATATATATATATATATATATATATATACAGAATGAACAAAGTGCATTAGGGAAAGCTTAGGAAAATGCAGACAAACACTTACAATAACACTAAGAAGTTACACTTTATAGACCCAGAAATTTGCAATTCCAAATCTTGGTCAATCCATCAGCGAACGAATGAGGGGTGGAAGACGGCTCTGTCCAGCTCAAGCCTCAATGGGCCAGGAATGGCTCATCACGCCGGCGAAGGCAGCAGCAAAATCCAATGGTACCCCGGACTAGGCATGCCGCCCAAGGACCCAACTTCCCTAATTCCCAACACTTGTGTGGCAAATAAAGTTGCCTCTCTCTAGCTCTCATCTCTTTTTGTGTTCAACATTTTCTTCTGCTTCTCCTCCTTATGTTTATACAAGTTCAGAATATTCAGCGAGATACTTCCTTGTTTGTCTGCTTTTAATGCTAATTATAATGTCCCGCAATAGTGGCTATTTCACGAATTAGAAAAAAAACGATTTTCGGTCGCCTCGCACTGTTTTACGGTTTTAGCAAGACAAAAAAAGATCACAATGTATGCGGCCGGTAAAAACACCGTTGTTTCTCATGTTTTGCTTCCAAGAGCAGGATGTTCAAGCAAAATCCGCGGAAGACTTATAGCTCAGGGATTTCTTCGGCTCCCGTATGCTCGCTTCACCGCATAGCAAGTCGACGTGCGTCACCGCACCGAGCCATGCGGCGAAGTAGACACAGGGGAACTGCTCCAGTTAGCGTATTTCCGTTTCCTAGCCGCTGCAGACAAGCCCAATGTTGCCCACGCCCGTTCCCGACAAGCGCAATGTTGCCAAAACAGAGGCTTCAGCCAAGTTCAGTGTTGCCCACGCCCGTTCCCGACAAGTGCAATGTTGCCAAAACAGACGCTGCAGCCAAGTGCAGTGTTGCCCACGCCCGTTCCCGACAAATGCAAGCGTCTGCCAGGCCCAAGTTGTATTGTAGTAACGTTAGCCTGGCCTGCATTACGCGTGAGTGTCACGGGCAGTGTGTAAAATTCCTGGCCTTTCACAATAAGCAAGCCAACATTCCTGCCTGCACTTTTGTTTCATTGTCGGTGATTTTTCTGCGTAACCGTCGCTTTGTTCAGTCTTTTCTCTTAGCGCGGCTGCTGTAATGTCCCTGCCGGAGTGTTTTTTGTATGATGTAGGTTTTCAGCGCATATTTTCGTGGTTTACTGCAAATATTGTCACGACAGTCCATACTCATTTTGCCCATTCTTCGCCTTGGGTTGTGGCACATTTTTTTTTTCAAATTGCTGAATCGTCAAACGTTCATATCTATCTCACACCTCTCATGAAAGCTGTGCGCGGCTACGGGTGACGTTGTCGCATGATTGATTAGATGAAACTTAAATAAAGGAGCTGAAGTGACAATTGTGTCAGGTAACCTAGAACAGTGCATTGGGCTGTAAGATCATTTCCCTAATTTAGACACTGTTGCAAACAGTTTCACGGTGGCATATACTTGCTGTCTTATCTTAACATTGTGCACAGGAAGGGAAAAATCCCACTAAGCACAACCTCCCCTAAATTAACTGTTCAGAGTGCAAACAGTAGTCATTATTAATATTGCATCCACTGCTTTGTGTCTAATCTGAGCTCGATGTGGCATCCACATATCTTCTGCAGTCTGTGATCTGGTAGGTCCTAAACATAAGTGATATTGCTTCTGAAAGTGCAAGCTTCTCTCACTTAGAGACCTGCTTTCCATGCTTCGTTTATGTGCTTGCTCCTTTTCTCCAATGCATAATGACTCTTTTGATGTTGTGTAGTGAGCACCCCTTTGATGGCTTGGAGCTTATCTAGTGTCCTCAGAATAATAAAAAGAAAGGTGGCTACTTCTCTGAACATCAATATATTTTTTAAGAGTTACTTGCACCACACCATAGCATCCAAGGAGTTAAAAATGTTGAAAAAGAAAACAGTCTACTCATTGAAATCATTGAAGAAAGCACCATTGGATAATAAAAGAACAGTACTTGACACTAAGCTGTTCTACTCTAGGATAGGTAAAAAGCAGAAGAATGGAAAACACCACCCTTTAAGGAAAGCTCTTTTACCTTGAAATGCTTCAATATGTAATTAAGTTGTTGGTTGAGTATATTTCTCACAGTTTACAGCAGGTTTAGCAAGTAAATATTGTAGAAAGATTTTCATCAAAGATTTTTCCCGTGGTCGTTCCACTGCTGTTTCTATTTGAGTTTGCAATATTTGCTCTGTCATTCTGAGTTACTATTTTTAAGTTCCCGGTGGAAATCAAGCAGCACTGTTGTGAATTTTTTCAATTTACTTATAAGTGGCCATGTATGCAAGCCCCAAGAAACACATCCATGCTCAAGTATAGGACAGACTTGACTATCAGCTGTATTCTGAAATCACTTTGCAAATGACCGAATCTCTACTGTAATTAACCCGGAGCTGATGGCTGCCTCATTCCAAATGTAATTCACATGCTTAATACAAGGCCTGAGATAAAAAGCACTCCTAAACATAAATTTCTTGCTTGTTCTTAAAGTAATATGATTAACTCTGTACCTATCAAAGTGATTACAGCACTTTCTTGTAAAGGTGATGTGAACAGTTTGCAAAGCTTTTAGCAGAGTAGGTGAATCATACACAATTTGTGAATTACACTGGAGGAATATCATCAGGGCCAAATACCTTGGCCTAATTAACATCTTGGAATAATATACCAATCCCGTTAACTCAAAATCTGACCTCCAGCATGCGGTCTAGCTTAGCAGGCGGTGTGAATCTAACAGTATGTAAGCAAGACGGCATGCAGATGACGAATAACCACTGCAAAGTTTTGTTTGACATAAATTATTGTTTATTCAAAAACTAGCAAGGTGATGGTTCGGGCTAGTGGGTATGCATATGGGTATTAGCGCTTGTGTTTGTCCCCTGTTTTGTTGCTGCGCTATGGATCATAATCAAAAACTAGTGCAGGCATGAGGTAAATAAATTAGTAGACGAGGAGGCCCCGAGTAGAAATTGTCAGGGGGACCTCCTGTTATTAATTGTATATATGACGCATATTAAACATATGGCAGATAGCAACTACATATCGGAAAACAGGTGCAGCAGGAATTAACAATCACAACTCACTCTGCATGTGGTATAGAGTAAATGGCAGAGTTGAGTGGGCTCGGCAGCACGCCAGCGATGGCCCGTGCTAACGTTCTACGCTTCTTGGTGCAGTTCCTCGGACTCTCGAGCTCGCAGCTGCTGGAGTGTTCGAGCCCCCGGGTCCCGTACCTAGCAACCGTCGTCAACTCCAGTCCAGACGCAACACTCCTGCTTTCCGGACTTCACACGGTTGAGCCTTTCTCGGCTACGAATGGCCAGCCCATCGACAACGCATCCCGGTCCGCGCAATTTCTACACGGCCACGGACCATATCTTCAAGCATCATGGCTTTCCCTGAGCCGCCTGAACGCCGGAACCGCCCCTGTACATCCTGCGCATGCGTGGACTTGTCCTAAAAAGGCAGCTCGGAGCGGCGCGCCCTTCAGTGGGCTCGGCAGCACGCCAGCGATGGCCCGTGCTAACGTTCTACGCTTCTTGGTGCAGTTCCTCGGACTCTCGAGCTCGCAGCTGCTGGAGTGTTCGAGCCCCCGGGTCCCGTACCTAGCAACCGTCGTCAACTCCAGTCCAGACGCAACACTCCTGCTTTCCGGACTTCACACGGTTGAGGCTTTCTCGGCTACGAATGGCCAGCCCATCGACAACGCATCCCGGTCCGCGCAATTTCTACACGGCCACGGACCATATCTTCAAGCATCATGGCTTTCCCTGAGCCGCCTGAACGCCGGAACCGCCCCTGTACATCCTGCGCATGCGTGGACTTGTGCTAAAAAGGCAGCTCGGAGCGGCGCGCCCTTCAGTGGGCTCGGCAGCACGCCAGCGATGGCCCGTGCTAACGTTCTACGCTTCTTGGTGCAGTTCCTCGGACTCTCGAGCTCGCAGCTGCTGGAGTGTTCGAGCCCCCGGGTCCCGTACCTAGCATCCGTCGTCAGCTCCAGTCCAGACGCAACACTCCTGCTTTCCGGACTTCACACGGTTGAGCCTTTCTCGGCTACGAATGGCCAGCCCATCGACAACGCATCCCGGTCCGCGCAATTTCTACACGGCCACGGACCATATCTTCAAGCATCATGGCTTTCCCTGAGCCGCCTGAACGCCGGAACCGCCCCTGTACATCCTGCGCATGCGTGGACTTGTGCTAAAAGGCAGCTCGGAGCGGCGCGCCCTTCAGTGGGCTCGGCAGCACGCCAGCGATGGCCCGTGCTAACGTTCTACGCTTCTTGGAGCAGGTAATGAAACCTTATTGCCTTTACGCTAAGCCCAGTAGCTACCGTGCACTCTTGGTGCTGCCGAGCCCACGGCGTTTCCGGTCCATCATGTATGACTGCGCATATGTTGTTAAAACTTCTTATGGTAGCTGGTGATATAGAATCTAACCCCGGCCCTAACAAAGAGAAATTCTTGATGCTTTGAAGGAAATTCAAACTGGGCAGACAGCAATGCTAGCGCAGCTAAAGTCGATTGAAATGAAACTAGTTGATCATGATAAAACGTTTTGCGAGATTAAGGCGCGACTAGATAAAATTGAGACAGCATGTGTTGGTATTGATGACATGCAGACTGAATTGAAAGAACTGCATGGAATCAGCACTCAGAACACGGTGCAGATAAATGCTCTGTCTTCCCGGGTAAATGATGCAGAAAATCGGTCCAGACGAAACAACCTTGTTTTCTACAGCCTTGAAGATAAAGATAAAGAAACATGGTCAGATTCTGAAAATATCATCATTGCACACATTAATCAGTATTTAGACATCCAGTTAGAGCCACGCGACATTGAGCGTGCACATCGCCTTCGGGCTTTCCAAACTGGTAGGTGCAGACCTATAATTGTGAGATTTGCTCACTTTAAAGACAAAGAGCAAGTCCTGTCTTCCGCTCGGAAATTCAAAGACACAGGATATGCGGTTGCTCAAGATCTTTCTCCCAGCACGCGCCTTGCCCAGAAACACCTCATCGAATTTGGAAAGGCTCGAAAACTGAAATACAAGTTGCGAAATGAAAAGCTTGTCACAAGTGAAAAAACGTACCATTTCGACCATGTTTCTAACCATGTCGTTGAGGACAGCTTGTAGCCACCATTAAAACCAAATTGTGAACCCCGTTCGCCGAATCGTCACCCTTTATCATTTCTGCTTGCTAACATTCGAAGTGTTGTTCCCAAGCGCGATTCATTGTGCAGTTTAATAGGTTCATCTTCATGCGATATCTTACTACTAACTGAAACATGGCTTAACGCATCAGTTCACGATTCTGAGATTCTTCTATTTCTCCCAGATTTTGAGATATTCCGGAAGGATAGACACGATAATTCGCGCGGTGGGGGTGTATTGCTCGCCACTAAACGGGATCTGCATTGTTCATTTGTTAACCTCCCTTCACAACTGGAAATGATTTGGCTTCGATGCACTACTACACATCCGCCCATCCTCATTGGTATTTGTTACCGCCCTCCTAATGCTGACAGTTCTTTCACCCCCTTATTTCATGATGCCTTAAATGTGTTAACTAAAACATATCCACTTAGCCCTATCCTTCTCTTCGGTGATTTTAATTTTCCCACAATAGATTGGTCTAATCCCGCCGCTACATTATCGAAAAGCAGCCCGGCTAGCGATTTCTTAAACACGTGTATGACTTTTGGCTTAACTCAACTCGTCACTGATCTCACACGCGTTACTGACCACTCGTCCAACGTTCTAGATCTCGTATTAACAACGCATCCTGATAATTTTACTCCTATCACCTTGTTGCGCGGTCTCAGCGATCATTTGACGATACATACTTCTTTATTGCAACGTACTAAGGAAACAAAAAAATAAAAAAACACTTACGCTTTATGATAAAGGAGACTATGCCAGCATGAACCGTGAATTATCAGATTACTTCGACACCTTCGCTGCTAACTTTCCACTACATTCTCTCGAGTCAAACTGGTTACTTTTCAAAACAGAGATGCATCGGCTTATAAGCCTTTACATTCCAACCATTACTATATCAGAAAGAATAACATCACCATGGTTTAATGTATTACTCAAACGACTCAATAACAAGAAAAAACGCCTGTTCCGGTCGGCCAAGCTGTCTAACTCTTCTTCCACATGGCAGAAGTATCATGCTGTCGCAAAAGAATACGACAAGTTAACCGCTCAGACTAAACGGAAGTTTTTTCTACTAATTTACCATCTATGCTGCAGACTAACCCAAAACGATTTTGAAAAACCATTAGCCCTAATCAATGTAATGAGATTTCACTTAACAGTAGCTCTGGATCTCCTATTCCCGACTTGAGGTTGCAGATGTTCTTAACACAGTATTCAGTTCGGTCTTTACTAATGAACCCCTTGACAATCTTCCAGATCCACCATATTTTACGCACTTGCTCATGCAAAATATCACATTTCATCCCGTCGGCATAGTCAAGGTAATTGAGTCACTGAAGAACTCGTCATATACTGGAGTGGACGGTATCAACGCCAAAGTGCTAAAAAATACTAAACATACGTGTAGCCTGTTCTTATCGCTCATATTCCAGGAATCCCTGAACACCGGTTCGATTCCACGTGACTGGCAGGTGGGCAAGGTCATCCCAGTCTTCAAGAAAGGAAGCCGATCATCGCCGAGTAACTACCGCCCGATTTCCATAACAAGCGTTTCTTGTAAAATAATGGAGCATGTTTTATACTCTCATATTGCTACCTTCCTATCGTCCGTTCATTTTTTTCACTCAAGCCAGCATGGTTTTCGCAAGAATCATTCCTGTGACACCCAACTGGCACTCTTCCTGCACGACTTACATTTAAACCTTGATCGTAATATCCCGACTGATGCAGTGTTTTTAGACTTCGAAAAAGCGTTCGATAAGGTTCCCCATGGTCGTCTCTTACTAAAGTTATCGCGCCTTAATATTCATCCATGTGTTCTGAACTGGATTCGAGGGTTTTTATCTAACCGTCAGCAGTTCGTATATGCCAATTCACACTCTTCATCCTTAACACCTGTGCTCTCAGGGGTACCTCAAGGAACGGTACTCGGGCCCCTCCTTTTCTTGATATATATTAATGACCTACCGTGTAACATTTCTTCTCATATCCGACTCTTTGCCGATGACTGTGTCGTTTACCGAAGCATTACTAACTCCACCGCCCATCTCGCATTACAAACTGACCTTATTCGCATACAGGACTGGTGTAAAACATGGCTCATGTCATTAAATATTTCTAAAACCGTGTTAATGTCCATTCACCGTCGTCGTAATTACGTAGCGCCTAATTATAATATTAATAACCTGCAGATTGGAACATCCGAATCATTCAAATATCTTGGTGTGCATATCTCGCGTGACCTAACTTGGGCCTGTCATATTAATCACATAATAAATTCTGCTAATTGTGCTCTAGGTTATTTACGCCGTAACCTTTCACTCGCTCCTCCCCCTATTAAACAGCTTGCTTTTCAAACCTTTTTGCGTCCCAAGCTTGAGTATGCTAACGCTATTTTTGATCCGCACCACGTTAATCTTACTAACGCCTTCGAATTGGTTCAGAACCGCGCAACAAGATTCATTCTATCAAATTATTCCTACCACTCAAGCATCTCAGCACTAAAAGCTCGAATCAACTTGCCACCCCTAGCCTCGCGCCGTAAGATAGCACGTCTTAACCTTTTTCATAAATTTTTCCATTCTTTGCCTCTTGATAACCCCTACATAAAAAGAGCCCACCGCATCGCCCGGTTCAGCCACAGTAACGCAGTGTATCCCCTACAAGCCCATACTGTGACATTTCAGCAGTCATTTTTTCAGCGTACTGCACGAGACTGGAATGACCTGCCCACTGAAGTTGCCATTATCATCAACCCACTAGAATTCAAGCGGAGCGTCGCCAACCTTTCATCTTAACATTTTTTACCATTGTTTGCCAGATACCGTCCACTCCCTCATGTAATGTCTCAACCGAGACCTTTGAGGAAATAAATTAATAAATAAATAAATCTGTCTTGGCCTGCATTGAAACAAGCGGCCTGATTGCTTTCCAAAATACTGCCGGAATATCTGCAGATAACTTTTTAGCACTCTTAGAGTTTTATTTGTCTTCGACAAGCGTTTCTTTTCAAAGTGAAATGTATGTGCAAAACAGAGGAATATGCATTGGTTCGTGCGTCGCTCCCATACTGTGCAACATCTTTCTTGCGGGCATTGACAGAACCTTATCGGTGGCATTTGACGCAAGCAAAGTTCTCAAGACCTTTAGGTACGTTGACGATTTTTTAATTATATTGACTAAGCAATCACCCTTGACTTATTTGCAAACTGTGCAGGATATCCTTTTAGATTTTAAACAACATGGCAAGGGTTTGGATTTTACTTATGAACTCACGGAAGAAAAAAAGTTACAGTTTTCAGATATTGACATCACCATTACTGACGAAGGCGTTTGCTGGATGTATCGACCTCGTGCCCGCAAAGAATTGTTGCCCTACGATTCGACGCACTCTAAGACTGCGAAACGTGCCATTGCCATCATGTGCCTTGAAACATCTCTCAAAAAATCGTGCTGTCATAAAGTACAGGAAAGCTTTGATATACAGATACAAAAGCTTAGACAGGCAGGCTCTGCTTCCCTGGTGATTAGTTCTGTCACGGAAGCATTACTCAAAAAAGTCAAAAAAGAAAGAGAAAGAAAGAGCGAAGATGGTGAAGTATCTGAAACGAAAATCAAACCGGTGGTGATTTCATACTCCCACAAAGTGGCTCATAATCTTAAGCGTGTTGCTGCAAAATACAAAGTACCAGTGGTCTTCTCTGCACCCAGAAAACTTGCATCGCTGTGTCGAAAGATTGGAAATGATGATGCCAAATCAACAGAATGTGAAATTAAGCATGTAAACCCGTTTCTGAAATGCGCTGTGGGGGTGGTTTATAGCATCCCGCTGACCTGTGGAAAGGTGTACATCGGCCAGACAGGCCGATGTATTAATGCACGTTTAACAGAGCACAAACGGTCACTAAGAGTTGGTACCGGGTCACATTTGCCGCATCACTGCAAGGACTGCGGCAAAGAAGAGAAGAAGAATTGTCAACCAAAGCTCCAGGAAACTCAAATCCTTTGCAGAAGTAAAGATAAGACTGCCCGAGAACTGCTAGAAGCCGACCGGATTAAAAAAGGCGGGAGTTCCTGCATCAGCGCCCCATCGCTAGTCATACATAAGAATGAGAGTATATTTTTAGATAAGTTTAGAAAGATTTGAGTCACTTTTGTTCCCTACAATGCAGTATCCATACCATCGCCAGTATCTTTTACCCTTTGCTTGTGTTTTTTTCCCATCACCCCTACCTCTTGGCTATAAATAAGCCGTGCGTGTATCCAATAAACAGTTGCAAGTAGCGCCTGTGTCGTGTCCGTCTTTGCCTATGTGCCGTGTCTTTTGTGCGCTTCATCCACTCAAGCTATGAACCAACTTGCCCAAGAACGTGTTCTACTATGATTCAGACAACCAAACACACTCGTAATCGCACTGACGGGGCACTTCCTAGTGCATACGCCCGCTGCCTAGGGCACATTTTCAAGCTTAAATAGCCAGCCTTACACGTCTGCACCTGTTCGTGAACAAGGCTCCCCTGTGGGAACTGAAAGGTCATTTAGGAGTTCATTTTATTTTGCTCGGTGTTCTGCCTTTTCCACGCCCAGCCCCGACAAGACAGGTTTCCGTCCACCCCTTCACTTCATGCAGCAAGCATATAGTTTCTAGAAAGCCCAACAGGGAACCTAAACTCAAAACGTCAGCATGTGTTAGTTCATGCTCTAGATCATCCTGCTAGGATTGCAGCCACGGCAAAAAAAAATGTGAAGTTGCTTCCATGCATGTTGCACAAAGCGTTATCTAACATTGTATCTAATCCTAAGTTTCAGTGTACTCCAAAAATGCAGAAAGTTGACCCTGAGAAACTGCCAGAAAGCACATGTTAGGTCCAACAGGATTGCAGCATAAGAATCCAGTTATCTAAAAGCTTCCTGCTACATTTTATTCTATTGCAAGGAAAGTAACTTCAAACACTCTGTGGACTGCAGCTACTAGCCTGCTAAATATACCTATTAACTAAAACAGGTGCAATCAGTCTCCACAGCCTTGGCAAAATAAGAATAGGAAATTGGAAAGGAATAGGTAATGCAGGCAGCACTGCAGCAAAAACCCTCTTATAACCAAAGAGCAGACATGAAGGTTCATCGTGAGAGGCACTGAATGGAACTGTAAAGTGAGAGTGCGATTGATTTGTGTCCTAAGTCTGTATACACAATGCTGTATCAAAAATATCGTTACAATAGGGTCCATATATTCTTAAAGACTGAATAGAAAATTCCTCTTGACAGTGTCAGCGTGGAGCCTCTTGTTTTGTTTTGAGTTCCAGATTGCTAACGATTTTAGGGCAAGGATAATATTGGGGAATGGAAGATGCTCTTGGAATGCACATTCACAATGTAGTCCAAAGTGTTTAAGGGAAACACTAGAGACGAAGTGAATTTCAATTAGGCTGTAATTACTCATGAGTTTCGACTTGATCGCAGTTATACGGTTGCAGAGCAAAGCTAGACAGCTTTCTCAGAAGCTTTGCAGCTGAAGGAAAATTCGTCTTAGTCTGGGGATAAAACCAGGGACCACTGCTTGCAGTCACTCTACATTTAGGCTAACCAGGATGCCTCGCAGATGTCATGGTGAGGTCGAATTGATCAACAACCTGAAGCACGAACGGTGCTAGTCTCGCTCTGAGCTGTTGATGAATTAGCTCTCTTTAGCTAAATGGTTTGGAGCTTCTGACACCATGAGACACTACGCAGGAAATAGTTCGGATAGCCCTTGGCCTTTTGCTTCTGACAGCCTATGCAAAAGTTCTCGAGGCAGCATGGTCACATTGCATTAAGTGTATGTCTCTTCAGTCTTCTTTACGTGCTTGAAATTAATCCGGAGCCCTCCACTAAGGCGACCCTTGCAGCTGGCGGGTTGTTTTTGGATGTTAAACCCTACAATTTACAAATTTTCCACGTGCAGTACGCTGGTGCAGTAGATGGGGCAGAGAGAAAGTCAAGAAGAGTGGCAATCCAGTGACCTTTACGCTGCTCAGAAGTCATGTCGCAGGTGTTGAGTGAAGGCGCAGCGGATTCGAGGGCAGAGAGGCTGGCAAGCTTGGCCAGTAGCGGGGAGCGGGACAAGGCATCAGCATCATGGTGCTTGCGGCCCGACTGATATACGACACGTATGTTATATTCTTGTAGATGGAGAGCCTATCGAGCCATGGCAGGAGACCGAAAGGATCTTAAGGCGGAGAAAGCCAACATAGGGCATGGTGGTTGGTGACCACGTCAAAAGGACGGCCATTATGATAAAGTGTAAACTTGCCAAGGGCCCAGACAATGGCCAAGTAGGCCACCTTAGCCAAGCACTCTTTAGTATACTTCATACACTATCTGGCAACTGACTAGCGAGGTGTAGCTGCAATAAACGTTTTTCCAAATACTCTCGTCCCGCAAACTTTTGTGCACGGTAGTACATATGTGAATAGTGGCCTGTCACGTCCGCGAAATATGCGGTGCGGCACTGCTGTATTCTTGTAAACGCGGCTTATCTCAGCCTGCAATCTTTACCCGTCCAATTGTGAAACGAGATATGACGCCTCGAGAAAAGGGGTTGAGACTGCACAATTATAATAGCTTCGCCATATCTTCCATGTACCTCCATGAATGCCAGCACCTCTGTTCAGCCGCTGCTGTGGTTATTGTGCTCGGCTCCTGACCCGAAAGACGCGGGTTCGATCCTGCGGCGGCTGTCGCATTCCGATGGAGGCGTTAATGCTAGAGGCCCGTGTACTATCTGATGGCAGTGCACGCTATGGAACCGAAACCAATCTCGTTTCGGTTACGAGAGAGCATTTGATTCGAGAAAGAGTATCTAGACCTACGGCGTATATATGTAGCTTGTAAATTTCTGCTTGAAATACTTCTCATGCCTGGGAGATCTGCCGCTGCCGTGACGCAGGCGCTGTCGCTACTCGGACAGGAAAAAATGGTGCCGGTTTTAGGAGTAACATTTTTACGCTTCGAAATTGAGACTCAAGTTGGTGCAGCTGTAGGTCAACGCGCTTCGATGACAAAAAAAAATGGTGAAGTTGCCTTCCGAATGCATTCTTTGCAGAGTTTCGGTTTTGATTTTACGGTTGGCAGTTTTGTCTAAAATATGTACTTTCGTTATTTTTGCTGTCAGCTTTCATTGTTTTTATGGTGCTATTGTGGTGTCATTTTTAATAATTCTGAGCCATGTTTCCAGCGCATTTCTTATCAGTTAGAGAAAAAGTTCATTTCGTAGATAGCGTTGTAGCGCCATCTGTCTGGGACGGCATGCCCATCGACATCAGCATCATCCTGCGTGCCGCGGGTCGTTTGTATCTGTGGCTGGATTGGTGCTGTTCTTGCGTTTGTTGTAACACTGAGTGCATTTTTAAGCGCAAGCAAAAGAAGTTATGCTGCAGTGTTCAAGTATGACACGTTGGAGCCAGTTCA
This sequence comes from Amblyomma americanum, assembly GCF_052857255.1. NCBI lineage: Eukaryota > Metazoa > Arthropoda > Arachnida > Ixodida > Ixodidae > Amblyomma > Amblyomma americanum. Next base: position 10,214,034 of record NC_135497.1, on the reverse strand, counting down.
GGTGAGCTTTCCGTGCTGCGCGGCTACCTACACGGCCTTCGTTAGTACTGTACTAATTTTTCGGAAAACAGTAGTTGAGGTACCTTATGGTCACTTTTCTTTTCTGAGGCTTTTACTGCTGCGTAATCCTATCGGACAGAGTCAATGTATGTACCACCAGCAGCAAAAGTTATTGGGGTGCGTGTTCTCGGGGCAGAAAAGTTATTGTGGGGCTTCCTCGCGACCTAGTGCTTTAAAAATGCTACCAGCGTGTGGCGAATGCAAATCCCCTCGTTCAGACACTTCGAGCGATTGGCTACTGTGCCGGAGTTCCCGGGTTCGAACCCGACTGCGGCGGCCGCGTTATCGATGGAGGCCAAACGCAAATGCACCCGTGTGCTGTGCGATGTGAGTGCACGTTAAACATCCCTAGGCGGTCGAAATTATTCCGGAGCCATACACTACGGCACCTCTTTTTTCCTTTCTTCTCTCAGTCCGTCCTTTACCCTTCCCTTACGGCACGGTTCAGTTGTCCGCCAAGATGCGAGACAGATACTGCGCCATTTCTTTTCCCCAAAAACCAATCTTCCCCGTACACTCCCACCTCGTAAATTTTGCCTGCCGATACTACCTCCTTGTGACGCCATTCGAAATTGATCACTTCAGGCCTGACCTGTTCAATTAAGCGAGTTCACAGTTAATTTTCTTAGAAATACTGAGCGCAGTACGCGAGCTGCTCAGCCACTGTGACCCTGTATAGTAAACGGGTGCCACAAGGGGGGGGGGGGGGAATGGTAGGGTTCTAACGTAGTTAAACCGAGTGTATGTGTGAAAGCACGTGTTTAGCCTGGTTGTCTCATGGTTTTGCTTTGCTAGGTCGTCGGCAGTTCTGGCGACGAGATTAGGCCTATAGTAGTTTTAGTTGATGGAAGACGACGACATGCAATGCACAGCGCGAGCGTGTGTTGCAGTTTAACGCGAGCTGGGGTCGTCTGCGGCAGCAGCATAGTGCTCTCGTGCACAGGCCAGCGAAATTGATCTGCTCGCGCCGCCGCGGGTTCGAATCCCAGTCGCGGTAATATTTTATTGTTTGCCAAGGTCATCCTCAAGGTCAAGCTTTACACTAACTCTGTGAGCCAGTTAGACCTCGTGAAGTAGTACTTTCACACTAAAATATTAGCCCTCCTGAGCAAAAATGACAGTGACGTTTACAATTGCTGTACAGTTGAGGTCTTCATAACCGTATAAAGACACTCCATAAGCACGTTTCTGACCAGTCCAGCTCGGTTCAGCACCTCAAATGAGTGTGAACGCGGCTACTAGTTCAGTTTGACATAACTAGTGGTAACAGAGGTCATCAACATGCTTTAGCAAAGCATCTGTATTTGATAGCCTCTTCTCTCTCTTTCTCTTTTTTTACTGTAAGTGTTTTTCACCACCATTGCCTGCTCATAATGACAAATGCTACAGCTGGTTAACATGTCTTGTATTTGGCAACAGCATGGCAAGACAGCCTAATACATTTGTAGCGAAGTCTGCCAAACAAGTTGTGGTACTATGTATTGCTGAACTTGGCATCACCGTATGAGGATATTGTGAAATAACATTGAGTGGCAATAAACTCTTGGTGCGTTTTTCACAGATCTATCTGCTGTAGGCCAAAGTTTGGGCAGATGAGTGCAAAACAGATTTGTTGAAAATACTTTCCATGAAAACAGTTACTTACGGTACTGAGTACTGTGTAACAAGAAAGTATCTGCTGAGACTATGTTCAACTGTAAAAAATGTCTGAACAGTGAAAAGTAAATCATTTCATAGTGCTGTGGCGCAGGGGTTATCTCTAACCCGGGCTCCATTGGGTAACGTGTCCGAGCCTTCAGGTTGAAGAAATGTGGAACTTCAAACTTGGGAAAACAAAAAACAAACGGGTTTACTGGCACTTTTCATGAAACTTGATTACATAATTTAAAAGGAAACAGAAAGAGCAAACAGTCAAGAATTAAAAGTTCATAGCGTCGAGCAACTGGATGAGCCTTGTCGTCAGGGCCCAGAGCGATCGTTCGTACTCGGGACACTTGTTAAATGCACCGAGGCTCCGCCGCTTTAGCCACACGATTCACAGATCGGAAGAGTCGTCGCACATAGCACGCTGAGCCCTGTGGGAATGGGCGAGGAGGATACGGAGGTCCGCTGCTACTTCGTCCTCTGGAATGCGCTTCTGCCCGCTTCCTTTCGTCATCTTGTCCATCGTCAGTCGCGTCTCACGGTCCGACACAAGGGTAGCGTGCGTGGGAGATTCCACGGGTAGTTTCCCCGAGACATCTTTTTTTCTTTTTCGTAAGGTCAACGAGGGGTCAAACAACGTGCCCCTAGCAGGGTTGTAACAATAGTTAACAGCAAATTGAGAATAAGAAAAGGAGCATTACAAAAAAACCTGTGTTTACTTATAAGAACAGATAACACAGTGTCCCCCAAAATATCTGGGAGGAATGTATGCAAAATGACGTAGCAAACATATACTGTAGAAGCTTGGGCAAGTTGGTGTGACATGGTTTTTCAGCAGCGCAGGGGACAAAGGACGTGACGAGTGCACAGACACGGCGATGAACTTACAACTGGTTTATTGAGGCGATTTCCACTACTTAAATACAGTGGCAACCAATCTCAAATGAAAAGACAGATACACAAAACATTGACGAAAATGACAATTCCTGAGCACAGGTCTACAGAGGCACAAGACCAGCTGCGCACGTTTTTCTATTCTCATCAAGGAAACATAGTTCTTTATCAGACAGAGCTATTGAGGCAACGCTTACGCATTCATCTTTGAATTAATGGATTTCATGAGCTTCAATGATTTCACGAGTGATTTTTGTTCTATTATCTGTGTCGAGTGCTGTCAAACGAGCTGCAGATAATCTAGTCTGCAGAAAATGTTGCTTATTTCGCACGAAACGCGACCACAGATATGAAAAAGCCAATTCAGCAGCGAGAACAGGTAATCGATGTGTTGTGGGTGTAAAAAATGAGATCCATGCATGGGGACAGAATGCCGAAAAAAACTCCAGACCATAATCAGCTCGGCATTCTTTCCAGCTTTCCTCAGCAGCGCCTCACGGAAAGTCAACTTCACGTGACCGCATGTTCCCTTTAACTGTGTACCATACTGTACAGAAAACTAACATCCACATCAGTGTGACGCTGCATGTGACCGAAGGTGTGGTTTGACTGCCAATTTATGAGGACTGGAAGGAATACATCACTCGTCTGACATCCACACTGTGCAGAAAGTTGTGTGGACTCTGTTGTGCAGGTCCTTAACTTATGTTTCGAACAGAAAACTCGCAGTTCCTTGGTGCGAAGTACATTGTAAGAAATAGCTTGTTTGATGAGAAGGGGCCTGGCCTTGCAGCATCAGTAACCGTAATTTTTATTTTTGGTTAAGTACACAGACAATGAATACAGGGGAAAGGATGATGCACTGCTGCTGCTGCTTGCCATTTACTGTTCGCACTCTTGCACAGACTTGTGCTGTAAAGAGTGCTAGCACTGTGATTGAATAAGAATCATCATCATGACGGCAGGTTACTGCAGTAAAATGTCGGCCGGAGTAAATGTGCAGTTTTCTCTTTTCAGACTATGAATTATTTCTGTTCAGACAATTTCTCGGGTTATCAGATATGCTTCTTCCCATTACAATATGTCAAAGATATGTTGGCATCTGCATACTCTGCAATGAAAGCTGAGGAAACCACCATTCTCTGACTTTTACAATCATTTAAATGTACCCCAGTCTGCCGTTAAAGAAACCACACCTAAGACAGCGGGATCCAATGTACAATGAATCCTGTGCACTGAAAAAATCTGATGTAATGTTTGTCTTTTTTCGCATTCTATTCGTGCAAGAAATGGTCGGCCTAGGCATCTGGCACAACGATTGCAGCTCGTTTGGCACAGAAAACAACCACTTTGACATTGAATCGCTGTCCGATTTTCTCTTGGCTATATATATGGCAGTTTGGTTGCTCTGAAGAGCAATGAGGAGACAGTGCCTTTGTTAAAGGACTGCTTCCATACAATTCATTCCACCGTAAACTTGTCAAGACAGCTATCGTGAAGACATCTCTTCAATGTCATGTTCACACGATGTTGGCATCAGGTCCTCAAAGAATGCACACTTAGCAGAAGCACAGTACCTTAACTACGTTTTGGCCAATGTTGCTGAAGGGTTATGGGGGCTTAACATCCCAAAGCGACTCAGGCTATGAGGGACGCCGTAGTGAAGGGCTCCGGAAATTTCGACCGCCTAGGGTTCTTTAACGTGCACTGACATCGCACAGTACACGGGCCTCTAGAATTTCGCCGCCACGGCCGGGATTGAACCCGCTACTTCCGGGTCAGCAACCGAGCGCCATAACCACAGAGCCACCGTGGCGGGTGTTGCTGAAGGCTTCATGGTATAGTCCCCAGGGCATTTCAGCTGTTGCATAGGTTGAAAATCTGGCAGCAAACTAATGTCAGTGTTTTTTTTCTGCACAGCACTAGTTGCATTACTTTGTAGGATGAGGGCAACCATTTCTGGGAAAAAAGTGTAAAGAAATATGTAAGGAAAAAATTCCACTGCACAATATTCAGTGTATTAGACCCTGCTGTCATCGGGCAGGTGTTCAGAAGGGCACACTGGGGTACATATTTTTTCCGCTCCTCACGCCACAGTTTCACCTGAGGCTGCAGGATGTGAAAATAAATAAATTTTCAAATGACCACCTCCATAAGCATTTCAACATTGCAAAGAAAAGAATGGAAGCTTCGTCATCCTTTGCTGCACCAACCTGCGCCTGCAAAGAGAACAAAGCCACTCAAAAAATAATGAAAACAAAGCTGTTCACTTGCAGTGTGGTGATCACTCGGAAAAAGAAGCACACAAGAAAAACAGTTGCGGTGAAAATTGAGCCGTATTTGGTCTTGAGATATGACTGCGGTTAAGCGCAGAGAAACTGAGCTTAACAGCAGTTCAAAGCTCTAAATTTACAAGTATAAGCAGCAAGAACAATTTAATTTAGTCCAACCAATGAGGAATGAAACCGAAATTAAACTTTGGGAGTTAGACAGGTCCAACACTTAACCTCAGCTTTGACGCACAGACCCTAGCATTGATACTGCCAGATTCGGCAATGGCTTAACTCAGCAGTGCAGTGTCTGTCATTGTGCAGACATCCTGCACAAGAATTGGAATTTCGTTAGGGAACATGCAAATGGTGCTAACATGAACACAGAACCATATGCAAACAGATGGGTGAACCAGGGAACCTATAACTCCAGTACAAGCAAACGCACACAAACCTGGAAAGATTCTGCATAGCCAACAAAGCCCACATATACATTGGCTCACCATCGTTGTCACAGAGCAGCCAAGAAATCGCATTCCTCACAGGGAGGTCACAGGCAAATGAATGTGCGCATCAATGACATCCTCCTCGTGAGTCTTCACGAATGCCTGCAGCTGATGCAGTAGACCAGGAAGTGATGAACAACTGGTGAACAAGCAAGTAGTCTACAGGGCCACTGTGGATAGATACAACAGCAAAAACAGAATCGGACAGAGAATCGGGCACCAAGTGCGAATAATGCCATCATGTCTCTCACGGCCTGTGAGGCACTTCGCACCGCAGTACAACTTTTGCGACCGGGAAAATGTTCAAGTTTCTAAGATTATAATTTGCAATTCACTGCTTGTTGTTATGCAGAAAAGCATACTGTAATCCCAGTGTATATATCTGAATAAATGCCTACTTTTTATTTTTATTCCCAATTTGTTATGGACAGTTTTGACGGGGGACAAAAGTACCATATTAACGAGGCATGCCTCTATAACCATGCAGTATTCGAAAAACACCACCTGATTTCGCATGATATGCATGGCCTTCCTAAGGAATGTCCCTCATCTCTGCTATGACAAAAAAAATACAGAAATGGTAGGGCAGTAAGTTGAGCACACAGAAAAGGTATTATGCAAAACTTTCTGAAGTAAACAGCAGCCAGCCAAACAAGCTTCAGTGTTCATTTTGAGAGTCCTTTCAATGTTCCTGTTATGAGGAAGCCCACTAACTTTGCATGCATCTTCTAATGTGGCTGTATCAAAAGACGAACAGCATGATGAACACTGCCACTATAGTGGGAGCGATGCACAGGGAGACTCTTTGGATACAAATGATGGCTGGGGGTCACCTTTATCTCGGCCATGGAAGAACAGATGTGGTAACTTGCAGACAGTGGCTACATACAGAGTGCTACAAAGTGGCGTTTCTGGAGTGCACCCATGGCAATAAACAGCCTCACAGTAAAGTATTCCTGCATCATGGTCGGCTGCTGAAGTGTCAAGCAAGAGTGATATCTGAATATTTCCAACGAGTCTGCTGGCACTTAGTGATTGCCAAATGGCCATTACTTCAAACAACATTTCTGGTCATGTGCCACTTTGTGTCAAAAAGAGGTGGCACCTTGCCCATTTTCAAAGTTCACTCACACTTGGCAAGGAAATGCGAGAACCAGTCAGAAAGGCAATGCAGCAAGCAATACGGCACTTGATGTAAACAATAGGATTTCAAGTCAGCATGATATGTCCGGCAGTCTGTCCCACATCTCCATTTAAGAAGGGACGCAACTTTCAACAAAATTTAGTTTATTTCTAGCTGTATTTACATGACATTTTTTGAGCAATTTAAAAATAATTTTATGACTGCTCTCATCAAATGTCACTGTTTTATTTGCAGAACATTATTTTCCTAAATATATTTTTCTTAAAACCTGCAAAGCTAAGAAAATATATGGCAGAAGGCTAGTTCAACATTCATTGTTCTTGCAGGGTGAAGTCATTCTTGTAATTCTTTTTGTTTTGCAAAGCTCAAATTTTTGTTTTGAATTTTTGAGATTCAGTGTTTGTTGACATATTAAAGTGAGAAGACAATTTCATACAAGAAGTTTAAAATTCATAAATTTGAAAAAACGGTTGTCTAGACCTGCGCTGCGGTCCTAGGAGTGCAACGAAACAAGTGGCCCAGAAAACATAAAACTGTTGGGGACAAGTATGCTCCGTAAGGCATATATCTAGGCAGAAAACCTTAACAGAGAAAATTGCCCGTTTCTTGAATGTGTCGTCACTATTCACATCCGCCGAGGTTCATGAAACAATTTTTTTTAAAGTACTTCCCAGTCGATTTCAAGAATTAAATTTGGGGACAGCAGAGTCATTCCATGCGAAAGGAGATGCACCAAATTCTTGGTATTTTAGATTCCGCTGAGAAAATTCATGGAAGACCAGTCCCAACAGAAGTGTAGAGACCTTCTTTTAAAGAAAAAAAAATTTTCTCCATATATCATGCTCCAAAGTGTAAGACATCACCTTCATCTGGGCATTTTGCAAGAATTATTGTTCAGGAACCGGTCCTTGTCGGCAAAGTTTATCTCTGCACGTAGTCTGGTATTGAGATGCCCTGTCATGCCTCAAAAAATAAACTGTGGATGATGCCATTTTGATTTAAGATGGAAGTGCTTAACAGGAGAAAAATTTAAAGATTTCCGCATTTTTTAAACTAAACTTGGAGTCTAAATTTAAGCAAACTTTTTTGGAGTTTTGCCTGAAACCTTGATCTAGCACTGTTTGAATTAAACTTGAACCTTGCGTTGTTCTGTAATTTAATAAAAAGTACATAGATTTCTGCAGAAATGGCCACATTGAGGACCAGAAAATGCTATGTGGGTAACAGTGCTAGACAAAAAAATTAGCCAAATAGTCAACCCATTTAGTTTCACATATTAAAAAAACTAGAAAAATATTTTTTGTTGGCGAGAAATAAATTTTTATAAAGGAGTTCCAGCGATGTGGTGCCAGCACCTGTTATGGTCCGTCAGGTAAAATGCTGCTTTGATTTCCGGCCTTGATAAACTCTAGCAATTGCCATTAGCATTGACATATTGTGAGAAGATGGCGCAATGGAGCCATTTCAGTGTTTTCATTTATTCTTAAAGAATATGTTTGGGCGGAATACTCATGGTATACAGGGTGTGCCATGTTATTCCTTATAGATATGACTTAAACGCAGGATTTAAAAAGCCAATCTGAAAGTGTTATATGGATAAGCATTTATTATTTACATTGCACTTGACTGAGGCATGAGCCTCACTGATTATTCAACTTCCAAAGCTGTGGTGTACAGCAAATGCAATGTTTAATAAACCATTTGTATTGAATTAAATCGGACACCTTGTATATGCACAAAATATCAAGGGGAGACTGCATACTACAGCAAAAAAAAGGGTTATAACATCATGTGGCCTGAACTGGGAAAAGCTGGGGATAACAGTTAATGGAAAATACCTAAATAATCTGTGATTTGCTGATGACATTGCCTTGCTGAGTCACTCACGAGATGGATTGCAAAGCATGATCAATAATTTAGACAGGCAGAGCAAAACGGTGGGTCTAAAAATTAACATGCAGAAAATCAAAGTAATGTTCAATAGCCTAGCAAGGGAACAGCAGTTCACAATTGGAAGCGAGATGCTGGAAGTGGTAAGGGAATATGTCTACTTAGGGCAGGCAGAGACTGTTGATCCGGATCATGAGAGGGATATAACTAGGATAAGAAGGGTGGAGCGTATATGGCAGGTTCTCTCGGATCATGAATAGCAGTTTACCAATATCCCTCAACAGAAAAGTGTACAACAGCTGTATCTTGCTGGTACTCGCCTATGGGGCAGAAACGTAGAGGCTAACGAAAAGGGTTCAGCTTAAGTTAAAGACAATACAGCGAGCTATGGAAAGAAAAATGTTAGGTGTAACGTTATGAGACCAGAAGCGGGCAGAGTGGGTGAGGGAACAAACACGGGTTAATGACATCCTAGTCAAAATTAAGAGGAAGAAATGGGCTTGGGCAGGGCGTGTAATGCGAAGGCAAGGCAACTGCTGGTCCTTAGGGGTAACGGAGTGGATTTCAAGAGAAGGCAAGCGTAGCAGGGGACGGCAGAAAGTTAAGTCGGCGGATGAGATTAGGAAGTTTACGGGGATACGGTGGCTGCAGCTGGCAAAGGACAGGGTTAATGGGAGAGACATGGGAGAGGTTTTTGCCCTGCAGTGGGCGCAGTCATGCTGATGATGATAATGATGAAGGTAGATGGCGTGCTCATATATTTTTGATGATAATGATGAAGGTAGATGGCGTGCTCATATATTTTTGTCGGCATTCTTGGCGATATGAAAGCCTCGGTTGCCTTCCTTTCAGCTTTACCTCTTGCCTTTGCAAAGAACACTGTGTTTTCAAGGGCAGGGCAGCAGCCATGTTTCTTGCATATACTACAGTGCATTGCCAAATGGGCATACTCCCACACGGTAGGCGAATCTCGGCCTGTATTCCAATTTGTGTCCCTTCAAGCTGGCTATCCTACTCTGCTCAGTTGCCAAAGTGTTACTGAAAAAGGTTAACAAAAGAAAAGTGTAATAACAGTGCAAAAAACGATGTTGCCAAACAGAAAACTAAACCTGTGATAATTACTTATATTCATAAGATGGCACACAATCTGAAACATGTTGAGGTAAAGTTTAAAGTTCGTGTAGTTTTTCCACCCCCAAGAAGCTGTTCTCCTTGTGTGGAAAAATGGATTCAAACAAACCGAAAAAAGCAGAATGCCAGAAAAAGCATGTGACGCCATTTGTGAAATGTGTAGCGGGCGTAGTTTATCAGATCCCGCTGACATGTGGGAAATCTTACATTGACCAAACGGGCTGATGTATTAATGATAGCCTTGCTGACCATAATCACGCATTAAAGAATGGCACGGGTTCTTTCTTACCACATTACTGTAAAGCCTGCAGGGAAAAAGAAGAAAAAATGCCAGGCGAAGCTGAAGGAAACAAAAATCCTAAGCAGGGGCAAAGATATTACAGCCTGTGAACTTATAGAGGCTTTCCACATCAACAAAGGCGGAAGAGATTATGTAAGGACACCCTCGCTTACTGACAGAAAAGAAAGTGTCTTTTTAGATATGTGCGGAGACACATTTTTTTCTATAGCCATTTGTTACCTTTTTGTTTCTACTTGTGCGCATGTGTAGGTCCCTCTCTGCTCTTGCCTTTTTGTCTATATATTCACTTGCTTCAATAGGTCAATAAACAGTTGCACTTGTTTCTTCTATCTTCTCCCAGCGTTGTCTGTTTTGCACGTCTGTTTTCAAAACCATGCACCAACTTAGCCCCACAGACAGTATTACCAAAGGGGATGTTTTTGAATGAGCCGCAAGTTGGAATAAAGGGTCTTGTTGATGGCCGTGAGGTGCATTGTGTTTGCTTACACATTTTTTTGTTAACTCTTTCAGCTCTTAATCTTTTGCGCAACCTTGGGTACACCTTGGCAAGCTTACGAGAGGAGGTATAAAATTTGTGGCCGTTAGTTGATGGAACGAAAGACAAAGGTTGTACCAAAAGAGTCTATTCATTCAAACATCTCTCAACATATTTGCCATTGATGTCAGTGTTTCTTGTTGTGACAGATTTATTTTTCCTAATATGCTTTGAAATTATTCCTTTGTAGCTTTTGCAATTCACTGTTCCGAGTGGCAGTGGTCTCATTTCTGGAAATAAACAGTGGTCCTAGATGAATCTTCATTCACAAAATGCTGTTGGAATTCAACAAATCAATAGGTGGGCCCGAACTCATAGTGAAAATGGTACAGTATCCTTGTTTATTTTTGTTCTTTCAAGAATGTCGCCATTGTCTTTGCACTATCTCCCCATTTTTCTCATATTTATAGTCAGTATGTGTATTTGGAAAAGCGCCATGAAGCAGTTATGCCTCTAAAACGACATAGGAATGCCACTCTAAGCTTGACAAGACAGAACATTCATGCAGCAAAATGTATTGCCAAAGTCCACAAAAATTTGGAGCTCCTCGAATAAATGGCACCAAAAACATAGGCTTACTCGTTACCTGCCTGCAGCTTTCTTGACGTGAGAAACATAATGCAGGTAAGGCATGGAACACACTCGCTTCCTCTCTTCATTGCTCTTCAAATGCTGTGTGTGTGTGTGTGTGTGTGTGTGTGTGTGTGTGTGTGTGTGTGTGTGTGTGTGTGTGTGTGTGTGTGTGTGTGTGTGTGTGTGTGTGTGTGTGTGTGTGTGTGTGTGTGTGTGTGTGTGTGTGTGTGTGTGTGTGTGTGTGTGTGTGTGTGTGTGTGTGTGTGTGTGTGTGTGTGTGTGTGTGTGTGTGTGTGTGTGTGTGTGTGTGTGTGTGTGTGTGTGTGTGTGTGTGTGTGTGTGTGTGTGTGTGTGTGTGTGTGTGTGTGTGTGTGTAGTTCTCATTTCTCCTCCTTCCTTTCTTGCTTTTTCACTGTTTTTTTTTACAGGACTATACCCACCAAATCTTTGCTTGCGTGTTTTCTTGTTTGAAACGATGCGTTAGAAATTAGTATATATGGATCACCCCACACATCAGAGTCGCTAAATAATTTACAATCGAATTTCCTCTTGATGCTGTTTTGATTCCAGCGGCTAGGAGATGGTTGTGATATCAAAGGTCGGTGTACGCCACATGCGGCATAAAAAAAACTGCAATATAACTGCTCCTTCTTTGTTTCCATTAGCTGCAATGCTAAAACCAGCCTGTCTCAAGAGCGAGAATGACTACAAATGAAGAAGCAGTGACCTGTACGACCTTTGATGTTATAGCCATTGTTCGGCTGCCTAAACCGAAACAGCATGAGAAAATAAATTGAATTTTAAATCACATAGCAGGCCTAGCTAAATACCATGTGGTGATCCGTGTATTCTAATATCTTATGCTTCACTACAGAGAAGACAAGATGTAACTAAAATTAGGTGTCATTTTCGAAAGTGAGTGACAGTATGACATTTACTGTGTCCTCCCTTTATTCTTGTTTAACCATGTTCACAATACATCAACCTTTTCATGCAGTTCAGATTATAGTAACTGCATGAAGCTTATCTATGTAATAAAGTACACTACTTGTGCAATGTATGAAAGGACTCTGACTGGCACATACAAAATGTGCAAACTTTCTTCTTCTGTCAGGAGCATGTTTTCAATTCATAGCGGTTGGAGAAAGCTTAGCTAGCAGCACAAGCGGCCATCTCAGCAAGAATGAAACAATTAATGACCTCACTGACACCATGCCTGGCCTCATCTTTTTTTAAATGCATATAATTTCATACATGTAGAACTGCAAGGGAAATTAGCACAGCTCAAAACGGGACTAAGCCTTTGCAAGTTTGTTCAGCGTTACACTATGTGTGTGACCCTTTCAAATGCCGAGAACTGGAAGCGATTTCCTCACTAAATTCCCTTCAGATATAGTTTCATGCACCTACATTTCGAGCAATCTATATCGAGTCAACATACACTGAAGCTGGGTGCAACACTAATGAGGTGTATATTTCAGTGTTTGCCGTTCAGAAACTTTGTACGCCACAGCTCTCTGGAATATGAAATTGCGCATATGAAAGATCTGGTTTTTAGATGGACCAGCTTATTATTAGTCAATATACAACCTCACTTACACAGCTTTAGACTCAATATCTAAAAGCAATCTTTGTACAACGTACAAGTTTTATTGCTCTCTCAGTGCATAGCAATCGTGAACCTCATGTTAACTAAATAATTTAAGGAGAAAGTGCACTTTTGAGAGTAATTTTAAAGTGCTCTGAAAAATTTCAGCCCCCAAATGAATGCTGGATAACTACACACAATATAAGCTTCAGTTATGACTGGGCACAAATCAAACAAAACTTAAAAGAACATTGAGGATAAATTAAAGTTGACCTGCTACTCGGCAGACTATGATATTCTAATGTCAAAGGAACTGCTGTCACCGAAAACTGAGCTTTAATAAGACGGAAAACACCAAAAGGTGAACTACAGGTGTTGTCATCACCAGCTGATTTTGCAAGTAAACTGCATGCGTGCGTAGGCACCAATTTTTGGGCATATCCAAAAAAGCCAGAAAATACCAGGAGGTTTTAAAACATTTGCATGATTGAACAAGATGAAAATAGCCAAGTTGTGGCAAATTTCTAATAAAAAAAGCATTACCTAGAATATTTACCTGTACCATTCATGGCTTTTAAAGCCAGAAAATACCAGGAGGTTCTAAAACATTTGCATGATTGAACAAGATGAAAATAGCCCAAGTTGTGGCAAATTTCTAATAAAAAAAGCATTACCTAGAATATTTACCTGTACCATTCACGGTACCTTGTTCTTCACAACTTCTTTCTGTTCCGCTCTAAGAAGGAAATCCACAGGGTAAACTGTTCTGTGGTCGTGGAACGCACTAAAAAAAAAAAAAACGGACAGCCTAGTTGTCCCAGATAAATTTCCCAAACGGCACTCTTTTACGCCATGTATCCATGTAGTCTCTTACGCACTAAAAAAAACGGACAGCACAGTTGTCCCAGATAAACTACTCACCTTCATGAAACTTATCCCATACCACCCTTTCGGCAGACATCGTTGCTTCACCGCCTCACCGGCCTCGAGGCAAAGAATGAAAGCGAAAAAAAATACCCACCTTGAATTAAGCTTGTCCAAACGGCACTCGCATAGTCTGATAGTCGCCGCAAGCGGCAGTCATCGTTGCTGTCATCGAAAAGCACGAACACCCAGAGGCGGCTGGGCGCCGCCATTTGCAATTACCGGCGTCGCGTCTATTTTCCACACTTTGCCATGGGAACAGCTGCTCCGTGTGCGCGTTAGCGTAGGCAACCATGGCATGTACAGTACTCACGGATTGAAATAGGACATTCGGAGCGCGTGGCCGTCGCTTCATGGAGTGCCGCCCGTAGACGCTCATGAAACCAAGGTGGTGCATTGTGGTATGGCGCGAGAGGGAGAACATCTACAAAGCAGAATTGTTCCTTCCAGTAGCCAATGAGCCGGCCTGTGGTTTACCACATGCCGCGTGGCACTGCAAGGTTAGCGCTCCGAATGTCCTATTTCAATCCGTGAGTACTGTACATAGTTGTCATGGCAACAGCTGCTCCACGCGCGCGTTGGCGTGAGCAACATTGTGCTTGTCTGCAGCGGTACAGTGCGTCTGCAGCGGCTAGCAAACGGAAATACGCCTCCATTCAGAATGTTTTTTCTTTACTTCGATAACCCTTAGAGAATGAGTCATGCCATGCATTTCTACTTGGGCCGCCAAAGTCTGCATCATCAGAAAAACACGAGAAACAAGAGCGTTTCTCATACATGGATTATTTTTGTCAGAAATATGCCGAAATAGCGGGGCTTGGAGCTCATTTTCTCGAATGGCACGGTGTCCTCTAACCATCGCAAAAAGCCATGGAAAGGGGCGGTATTTTCTTCAAGATTACTGAAATCTGAAAAAAAAAAAAAACAAGGAAACTCGTACGTTGTGCAGCCGCACATTTTGAAAGGTGCTCAAGCAATAAAAAGATGCGCCAAAAATATTTTGGCGCAGTATATATATTCCCCGCGCGCCAGGAGAACACGATTTAGGGCCGTAAATCGGCACGGTAAACGAATCATCCAGCCACCGTAGTAAACGACTGGTAGAACGGCGTAGAGAAGAATAGCGTGGCCGGCACTAGTACAGAAGATCGACCATTAAAATGGCTCCCCCATATGGATGACAGAATATATGGCTTTTCAAACATTCTTTTTCTTTTTGTTACCCGAGAAAACGACCACCGCCATTGCGTGGAAACGGACAGGGGCACTTCTGCTAAAAAGAAAGACACCTCTTGACATGTCTCACAAATAGTCACGTCAAGAAGTACGAAGCTGCCTGCCACTGCTGCTGTGGGGCGTGCTAGTCCGAGTCCAGAGTTCCCGCATGCAAAACTGGGCTACAGTGTAATGAGCAGTATTGTGCGTTTTTATCGTGAAGACTTTCAATCTTCACGACCCCGCCTCAACCGCTAGTTCATTTGCGATGGAACTGCACACAGAGCTTGCGTATTATGGTAACTTTTGTATCGTAGCAAGTTTGACAACTGTACTTACTTAGTTGAGCCGTGCATGATGCGAAAACGTAATCGTCTACGTAACATCGGCGAACCAAAACCCACAGACGAGGTTTTTATCGCTGAATGGCGGCAGTTGCGCCTTCTGTTTTCGGCAGTCGAAAGCGTCACAACAAGGCCGCCGAGGCGAGCGTTGCAAGAAGCGCGGGCCCTTTGAATATGCCGTTCCGGCCTTTTCGTCTGCTTCAACTGAAGCGCTTACAAGATTTTCGGCTATTTGAGTGAAAAAAATATCAGAACAACTGATTTAACGAGGCTTTACCTTTCAAAGAATATTGTTTGCAATGCTCATCTCGGCGGCATTGTCGTGACGCTTTCTACTGCCGAAAACAGATGGCGCAACTGCCGCCATTTTCTGTAAAGGGCTTCACCCTACAGTGGAAAGCAGCGGGGCTGACTTACCCAAGACATTGGGGTTTAGGGATAGTGAAAGGAAAGTGGATTTTAAGAGGTTAGAAGTAACCAAGCGAAGGTTATCTGATTGGTGGCTAAAATCAAGACAGGAGTATAATTTCACAAGACATGGCTAGGTGGCTTGAGCCACCGCCCGATGTAAAGGGTTCAGCCGTATCCATCTATCCACCCATCCATCCATCCAGCGAAAAAACGTCGTCTGCGGGTTTTGGTTCGCTGATCTCTACGTAAACGATTACGTTTTCGCATCATGCACGGCTCAACTAAGTAAGTACCGTTGTCAAACTTGTTACGATACAAAAGTTACCATAATACGCAAGCTCCGTGTGCAGTTTCAACGCAAATGAGCCAGCGGTTGAGGCGGGGAAAATTTTGAAAATCTTCACGGTATTAAACGCACAATACTGTATGAATGCAGACGACGCTCTGGGCTGCAGCTAGGGTGGCTAGAATCCCCATTCTGGCCACCCTACTGCAGCTATAGTGCCTAGAACATACTGGCTAGTGCGCCGAGCGCTCCGCAATGGGGGATGGTAGCGCCGTTTGCAATGAAAGCCCACCGATGGCGACAGAGGGCGCTGCTTGTCGGGAGGGTGCTGTCGCAGCGGACGACGCGGTTTCCTTGGTTCGGAAGGCAGCAACCTGGTCTTGTGCGTGCATGATTAACCTGTTTGTGCGCGTATTTTTTTTTGTTGAGCGAGGTGCATTGTTTGTTGTACTGTATGGCTGCTTGCACATGCATGTCATCGCGTCCGCTCCTGCCTGTAGTTCTGTGTGAATTCGTCGGTTTTGTGCGCGCGTTCTGTGCGCGCGTGTATCCATTCTGCGCATTCTAATGGTGTAGTAAAATAATCGACTGAGCTCCCGATTGCTCTTTTCACGTGTCCATCACTAAACGAGCTAGATGGTACAGCACAAAAAGATGTCATAACCAAACCGACCATGCAAAGAGACTTGCTTTCGTGTGCCCCTGTGTAAAGGCGGTTACCGCTCGAACAAGGAGCGTGTTTCCATATGTTTACTGCACCACCTTATGGTATACACGGCTTGCACAATGGGAACGAAACTTCAAAAGAGAAGAGAGAAGGCATAGGCCGGCGAAATCACTCGTGAGTCGACTCACTCGGGCTCACTCACGTTCATATCAGATCATGATCTGAGTCGTGGAGTACGTGAGTCCGGACTCACGTACATTCAGATCAAGTTCTGAGCCGTGAGCGAGCCCGGGCTCATGTGAATATCATGATCTGTGTTGTGAGTTCGGGCTCGCGTTCAGATCACAATGTCATTTGTGAGTCCGGGCTCACATTCAGATCATGATGCGAACCGCGAATACGGGCTCACATTCAGGTCATGATCTGAGCCGCGGCGAGAGTGGGCCCTGTTCAGTCCGGTACTCAGTGGGACTGTCAAATCAAAGAAGTCCATGATGTAACGTCGAGCAATGCCATGATCTCAAGTAAATCGATGACGCCGCGATTGGGCACGGGTTTGTAACGTTCGTATAAATGTGTTTCCTGCGCACTCGCAACATTGAATAGCTTTTGGTCGAGATGTTGATGTAGAGCAATTTTATTGTTTCGTGGTGCTGCACTCTAGAACATTGCTGAAATGCGAGAAAAGTTGATTAGCCACCGCGCTTGGTCTCGTTGGATATTCGCTATAGCTTGCTGAATCGCGGTTGTCCTAGCAATTCGTTTGCCGTTTCTTTAATTGGTTGCAGAACACATTCAGCGGCCTAGCTGAGATTTTTACGACCCGCGAGCGGCACCTACAGGCTTCTGAGCCTGGCCAGGCTATATACAGTATTGTGCGTTTTTATCGCTGACACTTTCAAAAATTTCCCCGCCTCAACCGCTGGCTCGTTTGCGGTGAAACTGCACACAGAGCTTGCGTATTATGGTAACTTTTGTATCGTAGAAAGTTTGACAATGGTACTTACTTTGTTCAGGTGCACATGATGCGAAAACGTAAGCGTCTACGAGAGATCGGCGAGCCAAAACCCGCAGACGACGCTTTTTCATTGAGAACCGGCAGTGGGCCATCTGTTTTGGGAAGTGGAAACCGTCACGACAAGGCCGCCGAGGCGAGCATTGCAAACAATATTCTTTAAAAGGTAAAGCCTCGTTAAATCATTTGTTCTAATATTTCTCCGCTTAATTAGTCGAAAATGTTGTAAGCGCTTCAGTAGGAGCAGACGAAACGACAGGAACGGCATATTCAAACGGCCCGCGCTCCTTGCAACGCTCTCCTCGACGGCCTTGTCGTGACGCTTTGCGCTACCGCAAACAGATGGCGCCACTGCCGCCCTTCAGCGAAAAAGCGTCGTCTGCGGGTTTTGGTTGCCGATCTCTACGTAGACGATTATGTTTTCGCATCATGCACGGCTCAACTAACTAAGTAAGTACCGTTGTCAAACTTGGTACGATACTAAAGTTACCATAATACGCAAGCTCTGTGTGCAGTTTCAACGCAAACGAGCCAGCGGCTGAGGCGGGGAAATTTTTGAAAGTTTCAGCGATAAAAACACAATACTGTATATATCTGCATAGGCTAGCTGCAGTTAAGCTCATCGCATCGCCGTGTCTTTGGCATTTTAGACACGTAACTTGGGGGCTGTTGGGAATAAAAACTATTCATCTGTCCTTTGTGAGAATTTATAGGAGTCCTGAGTCAAGGGCATCCTGGGTTAGCTATGAGTTGAAATGCGCAAGTGCGCCCGAAATAGTGATGCGCAGGTGAGTCACCAGAGAGCTTCCCCACGGTAAACCGCGTATGAAACACGACACGATATTCACGCATTATCTAAAACACATTGTACTGGAAATATCAGCAAAGAGAAAAACTAGAAATCTGTGCGAGCAAGAGCCTCCAGCAAAGCATCACTGCTAGGCGTGCTGTGTCAGAAGCCTCCGAGTTATGCTACCATTGAGTGCCAAATCGGGTGCCGACAACGAAGCTCTACTAGTTGAAAAATGCACCACACGCTTTGGTTCTAAACAAGCAAGCCCTGGTGAATTGTGAACGCCTGCCGACCACCAGCGATAGTGCAGTGCATGCACCGGTCCTATACTCTACGAGATCTCTATTCCAGTTACATGGTTGGAAGTGCCATCTGTGTTAGCAGATTAATTAGCTTATGCCTATTGTGGAGCTGAAGAACACAACTTTGTTTGATGGGCAATCAGCGGTAGCCGCGGTGTACCTGAGGGGAATTGAAAGGAGTCAAAACATATATACCATCACAATTAACTTGCAAAGAGGCCGAATCCTTGGTCAAGGAGGTTTCCTTCACAAATCTTAGTTGTGGATGCGGCGTATATAAAGCCGGCATCAGTGAAGCACGCTTCCAACAAAGGCAAGTTTTTTTGCTGAGAAGTGTTTGTTATCTGCGAGGTCCGAAGGAGAGTCCTCAGCTTTCTTTAAGTACCAAAGCATTGTGGCTCAAAACCAAGCACGCACCACACCTAAATAAAAGCCCATAAAATTAACTGGCGCGTTTCACCTACTTCGTTAGAGAAAATGTTACCGAAAGAGTACTTTTGTAATCGCGTCTAGAAAACAAATTCTTTGTTCCCTTCGTAAACACCGGATGTTCGAAGCTCGAAGATGAACTGAACTTCATAGAAGCTTTCTCGCAAGAGACAAGCACTGAATGTGCAGCTTCTAGTCGGAGACTCAAAAGAGACACTGAAACCTGCAATCAGCTGCCTCCATGGCACCTGTGGTCGCTTACGGCTTAACGAAAGAAAATACACAGCGCTCCTGTACCTGATGTCACGAGAGCGAGGCGGCGCGACCCGCACAGTGATCTGTGGACCCGCACCCTCCTGACTTGCCCACGCGGCGTCCGTCGACATTCATCGCTCGTGATTAGGGTGGCTACCCTGTCGCGGTGCCACCAGGGAGGCCCCGGTCGGCTCACTAGTCGGCCGGTATATTCTGGGCACTATAGCTGCAGCGCCACCTTGGACCACACACACTATAGGATATACTAGCCTAAGTTAGACTTATTGAATATTCTTTGCTGTACATTTCTTTTTGAAGTTTGCAAAAAAAACACTTTAAATAAACATTCAACGAATTCAGTATTTTATTGTATGCAAACTGCGGAAATCAAACAACAATGTTCAAAATTATATTGCAAATCTCTGGCAACAACAAACTTTGGTCAGTAGATTGCAAATATTTACATTCATCTGTAAGGAAATATACACCGTAAAATTTTATTGCAACATAACCTATTTAAAATGTGATCCAAATTTTATATCATGAAATTTTTTTTGTTTGCCCCAAGAACTGGCCACACTGTGACTCAAGAACGTCTGGCCACATTAAAGAATAAAACTTGCTTTGTCTGCTGACACAATAAATTTACTGTTTCGTAAATAAAGGAAGAAAAGAAAACAAGTGCTTTGTTTACGATACTGGAGGTTACTTTCAGCAAACACCTGCACCTCCTCCACCTCAAAGCTAAGGGGCGCTACAAAAGAGACGGGGATAAAACTGAACTTTAGTACATAAAAATAAATAAACAAGCTTTTTTGGCAGAAAAGAACCCAATAAAAATCAAATCTGGTCATAAAAAGTGCATGCTCAGTGGAGGAACAGAGAGAAAAAAAAAACATTTACAATAAGCAGAGGCTGGAGCTTTGGGGGGAACCCCTAGTGGAAACCTCAGCTTCATCAACACCTCCGTGAGGTCAGGATCAACGTTTACAGATATTATAGGAAGTGTTATTCTTATTGGACTTCCCAGCATTTAAGCGGTGCGGCACTGCTTTATGATTATCTGATATTCAACAAATATGACTGCCTGCTTCATACGCGGTTGCACAAGCGGCTAAGGATATGTAAAAATGGCTGCAATTTGCTCACTATGTGACCTTCTGTTCCTGAAAAAGTGAAAAACAGGAAGATCCCTGCGCAGTCAGACTGCTCGAGAAAACACACAATATATGTGACTAAGTTTCAAACAATCACTTAGCGTAGAAGCGTAGACATCAATGGTGACGTCGTGGAGATACACAAGGCGCACTGACGAAAAAATCCGCTCTACGCGACTTCTGATCAATCCTGCTTATCCACCTGTCGTTTATCTTCAAAAAGCGGCGATCGCCGAAGATCTAGGGTGGACAGAGTTTATAGCAGCACGCAACCTGTATCTTTTAACTCAGGTTAAGAAAGGCGAGCCACATAATTATTTGGAGAGCACTTATCTCACAGCTATTAGCGAAAACGATGCTTCGCACCCTGCGACTTCCTCAGAGTTAGAAGATCTCACAAGGTCAAATTACTTTAATGCCGCTTTTAGAACCGGAGCCTGATCGTCTGCAAGTGCATTTTCTTTTGAAACGGAAAGAAGAGGCTGTTTATCTTCAAGAGAATTGAGCATCAGTTTTCCAGCTGGCTGGAACGCTAGGTGAGCCCAATTGGTTCATTCGTTAACACACATGCATTTTTTTTGCAAAGATGAAAAAAAAATAGATCCGTGCAAAGAGAGCGTCTATAGTGGTGTTAGGTCGCCCGGGCCCAGAGCGAGGCTGGAGCAGCCTAACACCGGATGGAAAAATAAAGGAACGCTAGTAGGAGTTTACCTCTAAATACGCCCACAATATAAATTGGCAATAAATTAAAGTGCATCATTTCATTTTTAATAGCCTTAATATCGTACTTTTATTACTCTCAATATAGTTTTCTTGGTGTCACTTCTTTGGTGATTGCTTACCTCATACGCGATCCTTCATTAGAAATGTTCCCATTAAAACGATGGTACGTTGTCCAGTGCTGCAGTTAGAGTATATCATGAATCAGTACTTTGAGGAATGTTGCATCATGAGCGGCAACGTAAACCAGATGAGCGGGGCGCTGAGCGCACTAAAATTATTGGACGTCGCTGGGACACGTGTGCACGGAGCTATACGGTGGTCTGACACGACAGACGACGAGCAAATGCATTTTAAATTATACCGCAACACGCCTAAATTAGCCCCATATGCACACTAGTTCGTGTGCACTCTTGTCGCAGGTGTCAGCACGGTGAACGCCGCATGTAGACGCATCTCTTTGCTGTGTGCTAGCAGGAGCGGGTGCGCAACGTATATAGTGCTACCAAAAAAAAAGCCAACGTGACTCAAACTTTTATCCACGCGATAAAACAAGTGTGCCGTATTGAAATAATGACTAGTTGTCGAAGAGGGTCGCTGAACAAACATTGCACCAGCGAACTCGGAAACCCCTGCGCAAGCGAAACGCTGGGTGCTAGCAGACGACGCTTGCTCCGATAGCTCAACCGTCGACCGCAGCGCCGCGGTGGCAGGAACCGCGGCGGGCCGGCTCCTCTCCGTGGGCGCGCCGAGGAGTTTCGAAACTGAAGTATATCTACAAACGTTGGTCAGAATGGAATAGAGAGTGAAAGAAAGTGAAGAGAAAGAGGCGCAGTAGTGGAGTGCTCCGGATTTATTTCGACTACCTATGGTTCTTTTGCACAGCCCACGGGTGTGGCAATAAATGCAAGAACGCAACACGTTGTACCTAAAAAAATTAATGTGGATTAACTCAGCTAATACAGGGTATACAAAGCGAAAGATGTCGGCGTTCACTGTGTTCATTGGCGTTGGCGTCGACAATGTTCTAGACGGCGATCGCCTTGAGCAAAGGAAGGGCGCATAATTGGCTCCCAGGATATGCGGATGCCTCATTCGTGCTTTGATACATGTGGCGATGGTGAGAGAGAGATGTGGCCTGATTGCATTAGCGCTGACAATGTTGTGGCTGACATGCGGCACTGCAGCAATAGCTATAGGCCGCAGCGTTCATTTGGTGATCAATCTCTCGTGATCAACCATTAACTGCATGCCACCTCCCAGGCTGGCAGGGAGGGAGCGCTGTCGGAGTGTGCGGAAAGCAATCAAAGCAGGCTTTTGCAGTTGGACACCAACGCCACGTACGTACATGAAAGCGAGATTGAGGTCTCCACTGACCCACGGAGCCGGGTGTGCGCCTTTCCTTTCGTCAAAATGAAGGGCGTTTGCTAAGTTGTCAACGCCAATGAACTCTATGAACGCCGTCAGCTCACTTGTTTTGTTTGGTTTTGAAGCGAGAAGCTTCACTAGGCTCGTCAACACCGGGTTTCGCGTGAGCCACACTACAGATTTGCCACAGCTGCGCATGCGCGAAACCGAGTGACCTCACGCGGAGCACAGGTGGCCACTGCTGCCGCAGCCGTCGTCGCCGCCGCGCGCTGCCTCCGTCGTCTGACCTTTCGCCATAGAAGGAGAAGAAGACCTAGAAGTGGTAGCGTGGGAGTTGGCTCAAACGTTTTAGAAAAGCTCGAAAGGTATACCCAAATTGTAACCCTATGTATGAAACCTTAATCTAAACCACGAGCATCGCCACGAAGCTTTTCGCTTCGAGATATCCAGGCTTAATAAAGCCTCAGCCCAACTTTTTTGAGGACAGGAAATGGCATAGTAACCGTCTCACATATCTCGGTGGACACCCGAACCGCGCCGTAAAGGAAGGGATAAAGGAGGGAGGGAAGAAGAGAGAAATGAAATTGAAAGTTGGATTTTGAGGAAAGGCGCAGCGCTGCAGCGGCGGAACACCTGTGGCGCGGTGCTACTATAGTGGCGCATGCGCAGTAGTGACTAGGGAGCGAGAGAGAGAGAAATATCCGCGGCGAGGAGCGCGTTGTGACGTCGTGTGCATCCTCGGAGCATCGCCACAGCGAAATCGCAAGTTCGCGGCCAGTAAAGCTTTCGCTGTAAAACAAAAACTGCTTTCCGTGCGCTGCTGCGTCTACGTGTGGTAAAGGGTTTCACTGCTTGCTAGCCTCGGCAATAAATTAAAGACTAGCTTTAGGCTTGGTCCGTGCGAGGTTAGACGTAAACAAGTTCGCGTGCTTGTCGTTCAAATGCATCATTTTGAGATGATATATCTAAAAAATTTCGTCTGAAAGAATAGGGGGATGGGGGAGCAAACTGAAGAAGCAACATTCGCCAGAAAAATGCAAAGCTTGCAGTGAACTGCAGGCAGAGCTGCGCAACTCGCCTATGCGCAGCTTAATTATATACGTGCTAAGTCTGTCTGTCTGACTGAGCTAAAACGCCGATGTTGGGCTGTCACGGCACTTGGGGCGTTGCGACACTGCACAGTGGCTCAGCGCTGAAACGACACATGAGCTATGAGACACCGTAGTGGAGGGCTCCGGATTAATAGTGCGCACTGACTGCGCAGTACTCACGGGGGTATGTCCTGTCACGCAGGGCTGTTTGGAGGCCACACAAGCAAGGCTCTCGAAGTCAGTTCGGACGGCGTCATATGCAACTTCAAAGTTTTGGCCACTAGTTCTGACATCCTTCACCGTGCCACGTACGCCAGGCGATATGCCTAAAGCCCCATCTTCATGGCCATATGGTTCGTGGAAGTCTCCATGATGACTTCTATCGAAGTATGCAAGAAAATAGGAATGCGGTCCCACAGCAAGCGTCGTCGCCACAGCTTTTAAGCACGGCTACTAGGATTGGTTGCTTTTTTTAGGCACCCAGTCCTAGTTCCGCGTACCGTGCGAGTTTCGAAAATTGGTTTCGAAAATACCATGATCGCGATGTTTCTTCGCTCGCGGTTGTAAACTACTGTGGACGGCCGTTGGTTGCTTGCTCCATTCCCGTCAGATCGCCTGAAGAGGCCGAGGAGGCGGCCATAGCCTTGGCGATAGTCTCCACCTCTGCAGAAACCATCTTTAGCGGCTCTAAATCTGCGATTCGTAATTTCGCCAAAGGCCAGGTCTCCCCCGTCACCCTATCTCTCCTCCGCTCCACCAAGGACCAACTCCGCCCGATCCAATTGATCTGGGTCCCTGCGCACTCATCCCACCCAGGGAAAGAGGCGGCCCACAATCATGCCCGAGGATTCGTCGACCGTGATGAGTTGTCGCCTGTCCTGCGGACGGCGAGAGATCGTATGGTTACATTTCATGACGTAACCATGCACTACCGCTTAGGTAGACTTCTATATCCCCCCGCACATATTTCTCTATCCAAACCCCAAGAGGTTGCGTGGAGGGAACTCCAAAAGAACACCTTCCCCAACCCCGCGATATATGCCTGCGTCTACTCTCCCTCATGTCAACTATGTGGCCAACATGCCACTCTATCCCACATACTCTGGGCTTGCCCTCAGGACTCCCCTCCGCGGGGTTTGCAGCTCTCGAATCCAGACCAGTGGGATGCCGCATTGCTTAGTTTCGACTCGGACACACAGCTCCGGGTTGTGACGTTGTGACAAGAGCCCTAGAAGTCGCCGAACGCCACGGGCTCATGGCCACTTGACGGGGCTATAACCCCACACCAACCGGTGTACCTTGGTCGACGAAAATAAAGTTTATCCTCCTCCTCCTCCTCCTCGAAAATTGGTGCAGCAGCGATTAGCGGCTGCGTTTTTATGGAGGACAAACGCTAAGGCGCCCGTGTGCTGTGCGATGTCAGTGCACGTTAAAGATCCCCAGGTGGTCGAAATTATTCCGGAGCCCTCTTCTTCTTCTTCTCCTCAAGTAATACTCCACTACGGCACCTCTTCTTCCTTTCTTCTTTCACTCCCTCTTTTATCCCTTCCCTTACGGCGTGGTTCAGGTGTCCAACGATATATGAGACGGATACTGCTCCATTTCCTTTTTCCCCAAACCAATTATTATTATTATTATCAGCCCCATTTTGAGTGCATGAGACCAGCATTCATGCATAATTTGGCTGCATGGATCTCGTTCGTAGGATGCGAGCAGCTTTCGCAACACAAAAGGCATGCGAAAACATCGCAAGATTTCCAGCCACGTCAAGTCACAAAATGTGACAGCGCCAGCGGGACTAGAACCGTAGAACGTAAGATTCCCACCCGCTGAGGAGAAATACAGCGCACGAGACGGGACTACTGTTGTTGCTGTGTATGTTTACCCCTGTGCACTTATAGCGAGTTATGTGCACTTATAGCGAGTGACACTCCCCGTGAGTGCACTGAACTTGCACGCTTGACAGGGGCATAACTTCTTGCTTCGTCCTGTCCCGCCTTGTCCACTGTATTTCTTCTGTAGTGGTTTCGCGTTAGTGCCGCTGCATGGCGCCACAAGTAAAAAAGTCGCAAAGCGGGAAATTTTAAAATACTGGTGACGATTGCTACACACGCATCTTTGAATGCCTTTTGCCCACTGAGGGAGTACGAAGTGTCAGTATTCCGAAGGCATAGTGATGTCGTACTGGCCGCAATTTTAATTCCGGTTTTACTCAAGCCGAGGGAGCCCTGAATATCTAAATGCAAACTTTCTTTTTATTCGCAATTTTTCGTCGTCACTATGACGCGGAAGCTCCGTACTTCCGTGTTTCATTCGCATTTTTCCCACCCCGTGCCCATTTTCGGGCTGAATAGTAAGTACGTCGGCTAAAAGTTTCAGCCCATTCTTCACTGCTCATGCATCAAGAAGCTTTGGTAACTTCTGTGAACTTTGAGCGAGTGACATGGCCACCAGTTTCGTCAGGGTAGCTGCGATGTGCAGGACCTAGGAGGGAGCGAGGCGCGGTCCGTTCGATTCGCCCTACGTACACAGCGTGAACCAATACATGTCAGGACAAAACAAGTGCCCCACTCATATGCAGCGTCAGTTCAGCAGTGCAGGCGCAGCGCACTGCTAAACTGAACAGGAACGAACGCTCAAAGAGACACTAAGGAGAAATTGAAGTTGGCTTGTATCGTAAGAATACCAGCTCCTGATCACAAAAACGTCACTCTTACTGAAAACAAAGCTCTTGCAAGGTAGAAAATAGCAAGAACCAAAATACAGGTATCGCCGAAACAGGCCAATCTCGCACCTGAACATCGGGAGAAGAAACTCTGCAGAACTGCACATGCGCGCACAGAGCAGAGGTGGAAAGGAGGACACAGGGGACGAGTGTTTTTGGTTGACGGATGTGACGCCACAGTTTTTCTTATTTTGCTTTTTCCCGGCCTCTCAAAAAGGAGAACACAGATGACGAGTTTCTGGTTGACGGATGTGACGCCACAGTTTTTCTTATTTTGCTTTTTCCCGGCCAATAACCCCCAAACCTCTCACACCCTGGTAGATGCGAGCTCGGCGAATTTTGCTTTTAGGTCATGGTTTAGGCAGTTATACCTTCAGCCTTCTCCCGACTGAGGTGAGTGATGTGATAATACTTCGCTGTGCACACGCGATGTTGTTGCGTACTTGCCCGCCAACTCGTGTTCTTCGTCGCTCCCTCATCGCCCAGCAGCTTGTTGGCAGAGCTGCTGCACGACAGCGCAAGTGTGCGATGGTTTTGATTATTAATGCGGCGCCATCGGATGTAACAATTTTGCGACAGCCTCCGAGTGAAGGCGCGCGGAGACCGCGGAGTGGCGATGAGGTCGTTTATTTGCGACTGTTACAAGTTTGCTTCTGTGCACCGATCGATAGCCGGTGGCCTGTAACGAAAGTTCTGTCTTTTTCAAGATTCATCTTCGCGCATGGCCTCTTTATAAATTTTGGCCGCAGTCGTTGTGTCTGAGTGTGCTAGCTAGCGTAACCGCGCTGACTGTGATTTTATTGCATTCCTCGCAGCTTCAGCAGACGGGGTACGCGACTTGCGCTATGAAACCGTCGGGCTTCGCGACAGGTAGGTGGCACTTACCTGTGCGGACCACTCGCATGTTTATTTTTCACGCGGTGATGCAGTGCAGAAAATCACCTTCTTTGTGGGCACTGCCGAAGGACGAAATGGGTTGCTGGCAAGGAAAGTTGGCTCATTGTGAAATAAAACTGGCGTACCTCGTAGTGGCACCAACACTCTGTGCAGCATGAGATTGCAGTAAAGTTTGTGCACAGAACATGTATGTAATGCATTCATTGTGTTTACTCGCTCAGGCCTGTCACTGCCAAGTAACTCATTTGTAAGGCGATGGACGCCACAAGGAAGTCATTTTGCATACAGAGATGACTTCATTAGCCTTCAGCCTTCGAGGTCTGTTGAAATATTTGTAATTTTACAGCCGAAATAACAGCATCAGTATAATTCCTTGAGCTTGTTTAAACACCTTGATTTAACATTTGGGATGCCTGTCCCTACCAGTTTCTCAACATTTGTTCTGCATGCTACAGTGCATTCTAGGAAGCTGTGGGAAAGATTTTCAGAAAAAATAATCTATCCATTAATAACAGACAGTGCGAGAGCTAGCGGCCGCTTCATGAGCCTCACGTGGCCGTCAAGCAACAAGGCAGCTCTGCTACTATAACCACTTTCCTGTGCAGTCCCATGCAAGCAACATATACGGCACTTACTCCATCGATGGATCCACTGCACTGTTTTTGTTTGTTGCTGATTAATTGTCTTGTAAATGCACTAGATGTTCATGTGTGTGTTTGCCAGTAGCTGCCAATGTCATTACTTTGTTTTTCGACTGCTGCAGGAGCCCTCACTTGTTTTACTCATTCTGGGAGCGAGATTGTTGAATTTATCTGTGTAATCTAGCTGCAGTTTTAGCATTACTCTGGTCTGCAGTGTCCTTCTTTCTGCCTCCTTTTTTTATTTGCCTGTACAGAGGCAGTGAGCTCTTGGGGCTGATGTGCAAGTTCCCAGCTCGATTCTACCTTGACTACAGTGAGCTGGGATTGTTATGATGATATGCATACTCTCACTGTTTCCACAGGTCCAGAGTGGGGCCCTGGTTAAGTTTAAACAGTTTGCAATTTTTAAAAGCTTATCCGCATTTAATTTTATTGTGGATTGTGTATTTCGGCATCTCTGCATTTCCTGGTATGCTGTTTGAAAATTATTCTGAGCACTTTCAGCTACATGATCTGCAGAGAGAGAAGTTGGGGAAACACCATTGTGCCTGTGTAATTTCTTGCCAGGTTCGGCATGAATGCAAGATTTAGGCCGGTGCAAATCTACACTTGATTCATAAGCATACAGTGTGGCATATAAAACAAGCTAGACTCAGCCTCTTATGCAGATGTGACAGCTATGTTTTTGTGAGAGCACCTTTATGTGTGGCGATGTCTAAAAGATGTCTTTGTCCAAGGTAACTTGGCATGGAATAGGCTGTATCTGCTTGCGGTCACTTGAAAGCGTCATATTGTAACATGTATGACACAGCATGCCCTCAGATCTGATGACATCTACAGCAGTTGCTTGGATATGCCAGAATTCAGCACAACCCCTCATCTGATTCCCTTTGGACCAGATGCCCAAATGGCACCTCAATACATCCAAGAATACATGGATCACCACGTGGTGATCGACTACGACTGCTAGGTAATTTATAATTGACTTCTGTGTTGCTGTTCCAGTTTCGATTTTATCAACTGAACAATGCCTGTGATGTGTAGTTGGCCTTAAGTCACATGATGCATGAAAACACTGCAGTATAAATTCTGATAAGTAGGTTTAATTCACTACAACACTTTAACCAGCCTACGTCAAGAAATAGAATGGCAGCAAACAATGTATCATTAACTATATTGCCATTTTTATTGTGCCTCAAGTGACGTATAGATCAACTACACATCAAAGCCATTGTTTGGTTGATGAAACTGAAACTGCAGCAAGAAGAAATTCAATTATAAATTTTCTAGCGCTCATAGGTGAATGCCACGGGGTGGTACATGTAAAATAATGTCTAATGCGTCATTTGAAAGAAAACGCAAGCAAAAATTTGGTGTCTGTTGACCTTTAGGTGCTCTTGTAGAGGAGATACGGAGCAGAAAGATTTCAATTTATGAGGGTTTAACGTCCCAAATACACTCAGGCTATGAGGGATGCCTTAGTGAAGGGTCCGGAAATTTCAGTAAGGCTGCGAACTGGGCGAGTTGGTACTGATTCATATTTGAACAGCGCAATAAAACAATGGGACACAACGAATAATGGACACCACAAGCGCTGACTCGCAACTAGATCATTATTCACTGCAAAGGTCTCTTAAATATAAGGAAGAACAAACACAAAAGAGAGGGGAAACAAAAGAAAACAAATATTATTGAATGCAATTTCTAGTACCATAGGCTCCCCTCTTTTTAATCTTTCTAACCACCTCCCAGTAGGCAATTCTGCTATCATCGTGTCCATCATCACTGTATATGTGTGCAGGGCCAGAGTTCTCTCCTGGCATGTCAGGTACGGGCTTTGCCCTCCTAACGTTCAAATGATGTGTGGTTTTTTAGAGCCGTCAAGAAGACTTACCAGGTGAGTATGCAAGATCATGAAGTCCGAATTGTGGCGTCAAGCACGGTTCTTCAAAGACCATCTTCGGGTTATTTGTGGCAGGACTGGTCAGCAGCAAGGATTCTCGGAGTGGTGTGCGACGATAGAACTCATTACAGAGTTCCTCTGGAACTCAGTCCGCGCAGGCTTGCCGAGAAAAAGGACGCTGCAGAGCAAGGAAAGGTCGTTGTCCTGGGCGACTGCGACGTGCCGGAAAAACACCTAGGAACACTCTGGTTGGGACTGAGGTTTGCATATGAGCAGCGGTTGAAAGCTATCGAGAAACTTGCCTTGTGAAAGAAAATTTCCCGGCTGGCAGGCAAAGAAAGCCAGTTTCAATGCATCTCTGAATGTGTCGATGTTTTCGAAAGAACAAAGGAGAAACAAGGAAATTACTGCTGCATGATGAAGCTCGTTGACTTCGCAGCATCTAGTGGCCTCAGAATAATGGTCAACGACAAGGAAGGGTGCTTCGTCGTTCTCCCTGCTGGCTCCTTAGAAGAAAAAGCGCGTAAAGCCTTAACATTGAACTTCAAGTCTGTGACATTCAGAGCTAACAAAGTCAAGGCAAGTGCCCTTCGTCTTTTGGAGGGAAACAACTTGGAACGTCACACTGGTTTTGTTAAGGGCGCAAAAGGATTGCACCTTCAGCTTTTCTTTACTGTGAAGACACATAAGGACAATGTTCCCTTTAGATCTATCGTGTCTAAGCACGGCACTTGGCAATCCTTCGGGTCCAGCTATCTTCAAAAGCATTTGTCGTGTCTGAAAAATTTAGGATCCTTTTCACATCTCTAATTCCGAAGCTATAGTTGACTTTCTAAAATCCAATAACCCGGGAAGGTGCGATGCTTGCAGTATTGATGTGCAAGACCTTTATTATTCTCTACCCCATGGTGAGCTCATGAAAAGTGTTAAAATGTGCATTGCTGATCACGACAATGAAACGGAATTTATTGCTAGATGCGGTGTGTCCCTTGAGAGCTTCTTAGAGATTCTGTCTTCTTACCTCCGTTTAACTGTCATTGAAAGGAAAGAAAAATCATTTGTGCAGAATGATGGTGTGTGCATAGGATCTAAAGTAGCACCTGTATTAGCCAATATGCTCCTTGCAAGGGTAGATATATCCATAAACAGTAGATGTGACGGGTTAGTTTTGAGAATCTTTCGGTATGTCGGTGGCAGATGTACTGAAGGTTTTCAAAGAATGTGCTCTGGGCCTAACTTTCACGACTGAACTTCCTAAAGAAGAGGTTCTTCAATTTCTGGATTTAAGACTGTTCTTAGAAGTGCATCATGTGCCTTGGGAATACTCCCCTCGCTCTACCAAGTCTTTCCTAAATTACCAATCAGGCCACACAAAATTAGTAAAAAATGGCATTGTTTTTCTAGCTTGACAATCTGCCATGAACAAGACATGTCTTGAAGGAATCAACAAAAGCATTTTGCTTCAAGTTGGCCAATTAAAATCTAGCGGTTACCCATCTCATGTGATTTCCAGGGAAAGCGATAAACTTCTAAGATGGATCAAGAGAGGGGATAAACCAAAACAGTAAAAACAGAAGTTTGTGGTGGTGCCTTACACACATGTTGTAGGGCATGGTTTAAAGAATGCGGCGGCTAGATGTGATGTGGACGTGTTTTTTTCATCGCCAAGGAAACTTAGAGGTGTGTGCAGGCAGGTGGAAGCGAAGGCAAAAGCAACAACCGCTAAGAAAAAGAGTGGAGGCTGTCAGACCAACCATAAGAGCCCTTTTGTGCCCTGTAATGTCGGTATTGTGTACAGGATACCGTGCACTTGCGGGGTGACTTATATTGGCCAGACTGGATGTTCTGTTAACGCTCGTCTAAGTGAGCACCAGAGGTCCCAAGATAATGGATCATCTTGTAACCTTGCCTGTCACTGAAGAGAAGGTACATGCACCCCTCTGTTTTCCAACACCGTCATCTTAGATAAACATAATGACAGCCTAATGCGTGAAATATTAGAGGCTTTTCATATCTGCTTGGAAACAGATGGTTGTATCAGTGACCCTTCTGTCACACTAACTGATAAAGAGATGATGTACTTATCCGGCCAAAATGTGTAGCTTTGCGCTCGTGCCGACTGTCACCGTTGTGGGCATGATTAGCTTTTGTGTTTTCTTTTGTTTCCCCTCTCTTTTGTGTTTGTTTTTCCTTGTATTTAAGAGACCTTTGCCGTGAATGAAAGTCTAGTTGCGAGTCAGCGCTTGTGGTGTCCATTCTTCGTTGTGTCCCGTTGTTTTATTGCGCCGTTCAAATGTGAATCCGGAAATTTCAAACACCTGAGGTTCTCTAACGGGTAATGACATCGCACAATACACGGGCCTCTCATTTCCTTCTATCCCGACGTGGCTCAGAACCCAGAATCTTGTCATGCGACCTTCTGTTCTGATTTTTTCTATGTTGTGCATATTACGCATCCAACTAAAGGGCTCAACTGCATTTCTAGGAGTGCATGGAGTAGGCTGAGTGAATCAGTGTAAATTATGCTGTTTTTAGTGCTGTAATTCATTATTCTGCCCATAGCTACTAAACACGCAGCACAATATTCAGCTGTGGAATTTGATGCACAGTTTGGCAGTCTATTTCTTTCCAGTTTTCTTGTACTGCAGCACTCCCAACATATTTTCTCGATTTTGAGCCATCCGTATAAAATACTATGTACCTTGCATATTTTTCCTTAAGAGCCAGATATTCCTGTAGTATGTGTTCATGTGGTATTTGTTTTCTGCAAAAATGTGTTAATGTGAAGAGAAGCTGTACCATGGCGGCAGTGGATTACATCTTAGGGTAATTTCAGGTAGGGCATCCAGCCATCCTAACTCTTGACATTTATCTTCAAAGCGTAATAACAGGTCTTATTAGGAAATATTATTGAAGAGAGTCTTGGAAGGGCACTTTGTGACTTTGGGACAACAGAGGTGTTTCGGTAAGGACTTTAGTTTTAGTATGTATGCGCACATAAGCATTGTTCTCCTTTTTGTGAGGGGTGGTTCATCGGTTTCGACATAAATACTATTAATGGGGGATGTTCTCTATGCACCAGTTGAAAAACGCAAACATAAGTTTTCTGCCGGATCCAGTCGTCTAAGTTAGTATGGTCTCACTGACCCATACACTGCACATCCATAATCAAATGTAAAGCATACTACTGCACGGTAGATTTGTAAAAGGCATGTTCTATCGGACCCCAGTATTTTCGTGAAAGTACTTTGAGTATGTTCAGGGACTGTGAGGCCTTTTTGAGAGCATTTATGTGAGGTATAAATGTGTCTTTAGTCAAATGTAATGCCAAGAAATTTAAGCTCATTTTGTATAAGCAATTCGCTTTCGTTTAGGTGCAAGGTGGGGTCGGTTTGTAGGCCTCATATGAGCGAGAACAGAACAGCCACTGTTTTGTGTGCAGAAAACTGGAATCCAATCCTATCTGCCTATGTCACTAGTTCGTTTATTGTCAACTGTATTTGCCTCGCATGTTGCTACATTTGCGGATGCGCAGGCTATTAGAAGATCGTCAACGTAGACTAAACACATTATGGACTTTGGGATTATTTTAGTTATGAAATTCATTTTTGCAATAAAGAGCATTGTGCTTAAAATACACCCCTGAGGTACTCTATTTTCTTGAGCGAAATTCCTTGAGCATGGGTGTATGTGAAGGGAATGGTTGGACAGGAAATCATTTAGGCAGTTTAACATCTTGCCATGGATGCCAAACATTTGTAGGTCACAAAGAATTCCGAACCTCCAGGTTAAGTCGTATACTTTCTTCAGATCAAAAAAGATAGCAAGGCAGTGTTGTTTGCGTATAAAAGCTTCTCTGACTGTATTTTCAAGGCGAA
Source organism: Amblyomma americanum (assembly GCF_052857255.1). NCBI lineage: Eukaryota > Metazoa > Arthropoda > Arachnida > Ixodida > Ixodidae > Amblyomma > Amblyomma americanum. Next base: position 10,180,477 of record NC_135497.1, on the reverse strand, counting down.
CTTGATGGTCAGTTGTTGAGCATGCCATTTTGAAACCACACTGATGGATGTCAAGAAATTTGCATACTTCAAGGACAAAAGATAGTTTTGTATTTACCGTATTTACGCTTATAATTTGTGCCCTCGCATAATTTGCGCACCCTTAATTTATCACCCAGGTTTACAAAAAAAAATTTTACTCTCATATTTTACGCACTGCTCTGAGCTAGACCACCATCATGCATGTGGGCTCTACCTTATGGCTCTACCCAGTAGCATTCGGCTATTCCGCGTGTTTGTTCGGAAGGCTTTTTGAATCTTTGTGCACTGGGCGTTCACGATGGTGTCAGGGACCGCTGTTACAATCGCGGCGGCACGAGCGGCATCGCCACTCGGAACGGCCAGCAGCTGATAGAAGAGCCAACACCACTGTTTGTTTGGCTGATGCATGTGACTTGACTGCCGGCTACGCTTTTCTTGGTGGCTCTGACGGCTTGTGTTCGGTTGTGTCTTGTGATGGGATATCACAATTATACGGCAAGTTTCAAACTGCTTGTCAGTGCCTTATCACGGCACGGAGCGGCGAAGCCAGCGAGAATAACCGCGTGTGCACAAGTTTGCCCACAGACGACAATTTTTGTGTCGGCAAACTTGTGTGCACATGGCTATTCTCGCTGGCTTCACAGCTCTGCGCCCTGATAAGGCGCCGACAACCAGTTTGGTCGACGCTCGCGCGGTACTGTTAAACAATTCTGTGGTGTGATAATTGATTTATTGATTTGCGGTTGCTTTCCCGAACGAAGCTGCGAAAGCAAACTTACGGAATCCGGAACTACCAAACAATTGGCTGAGCCGCAAGCGATGACACTGTTTTAGCGTCTTATTCAGCTTCGTGCAGGCACCTTCATGCCATCCTGCAGGGGTGGGGGGGTGGGTGCGCGGCCTTTCATTTAGAGTGAACTTTTTTCGGGGGGGGGGGAAGGGGGGCGCAGCGTGGGGTGCAGGTCCGGGTGCTGACGTATACGCAGCAACATACACTATACCTATATTGCGCGTTATGACCTTTGTGGAGTTTTTAAGTCGCGCTCACGAAATCCCCGCACAATTTGTGCACCCTCTTCTTGGAGCCCTAAATTCTTAATAAAAAGTGCGCAAATTATGAGCATAAATACGGCAGAGCACTTTCAAAGACTTGGTGAGACAGCTTGTAAGGGCTACTGGCCTATAGCTACTAGGGGAGGTTGGCAGCTTTTCAGGTTTCATGAATGGTACTGCAATAGCTCTTTCCCACTCCTTGGGTATTTTTCATTCTATGAATATCTTGTTAAAGAAATTCAAAGGTTTCTCGACAACAGGCTAAGAAAGATGAGCAAGCATTTCATAGTGTACCTGGTTGAGTCCTGGAGCAGTTTTTTGCTGGCAGACAGTACTCTATCGATTTCTTGGAGTAATTAAACTGTTGTATTGTTCGATCGCACCTCCACTTGTCAGAAGCTTTCATTTTTCCGCTATGTTTCTGTATGTTAAAAATGACTAGGTATAATGAAACCGTAGCACAGTGCTCCCCCAATATGTCTGCCGGTTCCCCCATACTTGTTTGTGTACAAGGTGTTGTCAAAAGAGGAGTTGTGAATGGTGTATAGCCCATTTAGTTTTCAAACTTGGTGCCACATTTTTTTTTATTATGGTTGGGCTGTTTATAGAAGGCACATAATCTTTCCATGATGTTTTCTCGGCAATGTGCCGAATACACCACTGTGCTTTTGCTCTAGCCTCTTTGAAGATGGCAAAGTTCTCATGTTTTGGGTATCTACGAAAGACTCCCCAGGCTTTATTGTTGCTTTTTTGCCTCCTTATATTCTCGTTTCACACTTCAGAACACACTTTACGGTTCTGGCGTGCTACTCCTGTGGATTTTGGAATTGATAGGTGTACAGCAGTGAGAATGCATGCTGTGAACATTTTGTCTATTTCATCTATGCTAAGATTTTCTAAAATTATATTCTCTAAACTGGCTTTTTCTTTAAACAATGCCCAGTCAGCTAAATGTAGCTTCCAATGCGGTGGTTTTGTTCAGATGACTGTTGGCAAGAATCACGGGCTTAAAATGAGAGGGAGATAGATGATCTATTCCATATGAAACGTCTAAAACATCCCATTTAAAATCACTAAAAACTGACGGTGAACTAAAAGACAAATCTAAACAGCTCATTTTCCCCCCAGGTTGGTTGGGGAGCAGTATGTGGGTTTACCAGAGTTCAACAAATAAACTTTACTACATAGAATAAAATCCTCTGTAATCTGAAGGAAGTTTAATATGGAGAAAATCGAGCATGCTCTAAGGAACGGAAGTAGCCTTAAAGCGGCAAAGAGGAAACAAGGCATATGTAAAAACCAGATGTATGCATTTAGAGACAAGGAGGGCAATGTCATTAGCAATATGGATAAGATAGTTTAAAGTAGCCGAAGAGTTCTCCACAAATCTATACAGTAGCCAATGTAATCAGAACGCTAATGATAAGAGACAGTAGAGCACAGCAACGCATCATCCCACCAGTAACGAAAGAGGAAGTAAAGAAAGCCTTAGGAGCAATGCAGAGGGGAAAAGCAGCTGGTAAGGATCAGGTAACAGCAGACCTCTTGAAGGACGGAGGGGAGATTATGCTAGAAAAACTAGCCACCCTGTATATGCAATGCGTTATGACCTTGATCGTACCAGAAACTTGGAGGAACGCAAACATTATCTTAGTTTATAAAAAAGGAGACGCTAAGGACTTGAAAAATTACAGGCCGATCAGCTTACTAACTGTTGCGTACAAGGCATTTTCTAAGGTAATCGCTAACAGAGTCAGGACAACCTTAGACTTTAATCAACCAAATGATTAGGCAGGCTTTCGTAAAGGTTATTCCACAATAGATCATATTCACACTATGAATCAGGTGATAGAGAAATGCGCAGAATATAACCAACCCCTACATATAGCCTTCATTGATTACGAGAAAGCATTTGACTCAGTGGAAACCTTAGCAGTCATACAGACATTACGGAATCAGGGTGTAGAAGAGCCTTTAGCCAAAATACTCGAACATGTCTCTAGCAACTGCAGAGCTACCGTAGTCCTCCATAAAGTCAGCAATAAAATTCCAATAAGGAAGGGCGTCAGGTAGGGAGATATGATCTCGCGAATGCTGTGCACTCCCTGTTTACAGGAGGTACTCCGGGGCCTGAATTGGGAACAGTTAGGTTAAGAGTTAATGGAGAGTACCTAAATATTCTGCGATTCGCTGATGAAATTGCCACGCTGAGTCACTCAGGAGATGAATTGCAAAGCATGATCAAGACAGGTAGAGAAGAATTGTGGGTCTAAAAATTAACATGCAGAAAAACCAAAGTAATGTTCAACCGTCTAGCAAGGGAACAGCAGTTAACAATTGGTAGCGAGATGCTGGAAGTGGTAAAGGTATACGACCTTAGGGCAGCTAGTGACCACTGATCTGGATCATCAGAGGGAAATAACAAAAAGAAAAAAGAACGGGGTGGAGTGCATATGGCAGTTTCTTTCAGATAATGAATGGCAGTTTACCAGTTGTATCTTGCCAGTACTACTCGCTTATGGGGCAGAAACATGGAGGCTAACGAAAAGGATTCAGCTCAAGTTAAGGACAATGCAGCGAGCTATGGAAAGAAAAATGATAGGTATAACGTTAAAGAGACCGGAAGCGGGCAGAATGGGTGAGGGAACAAGCGTGGGTTAATGACATCCGAGTCGAAATCAAGAAGAAATGGTCTTGGGCAGGGCATGTAATGCGAACCAAGATAACTGCTGGTCTTTAAGCATAGATTCCAAGAGAAGACAAGTGTAGCAGGGGGCGGCAGAAAGTTAGGTGGGCGGATGAGATTGAAAAGTAGAACGTTCTTGCGGGGTAGTTGGTTCATCGCAGAAAAAAAGTTAGTACTGCGCGAATGAGACACAAGAGAACAGGAACAAAAATGACAACACAGGTTGCAGCCTTCCAACTGTTTATTCGAGACCGAAAGGCAAAAACTACACAAGGGATCAACCTAGGTGCATAGCCATCACTGTCATTCACACAAGACCTGATTAAAATCTAGACCTCATTGATCAAATTTTTACATTGCAGAAGGGCCGATAAACCACAGAGCACTCAGTCAGCATGTCCCCAGACACTCCATGTCAAGGAAACGATTAAAAACAAGTAAGATACCTAACAGTCAACCTGAGTAAAGAGGGTGAAAGATATGTGAAGTTACAATGCAGGTGACCCAACAGACAACAGTACAAAAAAAACTATGAAAATGCGATAAAATCATGATGTTTGGAAGTGCACATTCTAAGCTCGTAAAACATGCCAACGTAATCTTAGCCTGCCAGTCTGGCCTAGAAAAATCATCAAGTTCAACGTTTCCGGGCAGCTGGTTATCTGCCCCACCTCATCACTGCAGCGTGTGAAAGCCTATTACAGAAGCTTAAAGGCCATAAAAAGAAGAATGAAAAGGACAAGGAACAGCCACTTCAGATGATGCTTTACATACACTGGGTATCCCACAACATCAAAAAAGTGGTAAACCGATATGGTGTCAGGATGGTTTTGTCGGCACCGATTAAGCTGAGCAGCATCTGCCCTTTGACGTCGACAGAAATGAGAACCAGGCCGCAATGCTATACCAATCACGAAGAGAAGTTCTCAAAGTGCGATTCAGGCCTTGTCTACGAAATTCCCCTCACATGTGGTAGAGTTTACATTGGGCAGACTGGTAGGTGTTTTAATGAATAGGCATGCGAACACAATTTGTCAGTGAAGAACAATATGGGAGGTCATCTGGCACATCATTGTAAGAACTATAAAGGGAAGGGTAAGGGCAAGAAAAAGTGTCTTGCACCCCAGTTTTGCACAACACTACCTTTTTGCTTAAATCAAGAGATAAAATGGAAAGGGAGGTGGTTGAAGCCCATGTGTCAGCACTTCATTTCACTTTCACCGAATGAAATCGCGTTTTTAGAAGGCCACCGATAATTGTATCACTTCTGTCCTAATTTTGTTCCTAAGGTGTACTTCAAGGCCAGAAATGTAGTTTTATCTGGTTTTATGCACACCTTTACACTTGTTCTTTGTTGGCTTCCATGTTAATGTTGTTTTTCCATACCTCATTCAACTCTTTTACCTGGTTTTAATTTTCACCTTTACTCTTGTTCTTTGTTGTTTCCATGCTCTCGTGCCAGTTTGTCTATAAGTCACACCATGATATTATTGCAGTTTTTTTGTACTCTTCATGTCTGTTGGGTCACCTGCATTGTCACTTCTGTAAGGCGGGGGTTTATTTAAAAGAGCTGGGAGGAAGGGAGCAGTGGCGAGAAGAATCCGAGGGCAACCAGGTCGGGCACAGACACACGTGGCGATAGCAATACGGCTGACGTGCAGGGCCATCTTCTTCGTTCTCACGAGTCATCTGCTTTGTCTGGGTCATCATCTTCTTCACAATCACCCCCAGGGCGAAGAGGAGCCATCCTGGCGACTTACGGCGACTGCAATATGGAGGGGTAGTAGTAAGGTTTGAGACGCTGGATGTGAACTGTCTCACGGCCGCGGCGGTGGAGATCGGGAGATGGCGTGAGGGGTTCGACGACGGAATTAACTGGAGATGTGCGTTCCAGGACACGGTAGGGGCCGTGATACTTGGCGAGAAATTTCGAGGAGAGTCCAGGAGTACTTGATGGTATCCAGAGCCACACAAGCGCACCAGGAGAGAAGTGCGATGTGGTGTGAGCGTTGTCGTGGCGGAATTTCTGGCGATATTGGGCGTCAGTTGCGAGTGACCAGGCGATTTGGCGACAATCTTCTGCGTGTTGCGCGGCTTCGAAAACGGGTATATTCGGAGGCGTCAGGTTGGTAAGGCAGAATGGTGTCTATTGTAGCAGATGGATGACGGCCGTAAAGAAGAAAGAAGGGAGAGAAGCCAGTAGTGGACTGCTGGGCGGTGTTGTAGGCGAAAGTCACGTAAGGGAGGATGAGATCCCAATTCGAGTGGTTGGATGCGACATACATAGAAAGCATGTCCCCGAGCGTGCAGTTAAATTGCTCGGTGAGGCCGTTGGTCTGCGGATGATAGGCGGAGGTGGTACGATGGACTATGTTGCACTGGCGGTGATGACATCGGACAAAAAGGCGCGTCCGCGGTCGCTAAGCAGTTCACGAGGTGCACCGTGACGAAGGACGAAACGTTGCAAAAGGAAGGAGGCAACGTCTGTCTCTGTGGAAGGCGGAAGGGCGGCGGTTTCAGCATATCTCGTGAGATGATCAACCGCAACGATAGCCCAACGGTTGCTGGCTGCAGTGTACGGAAGCGGGCCGTAGAAATCAATGCCGATACGATCGAAAGGGCGTGATGGGCAAGGCAGTGGCTGCAACTCTCAAGCAGAACGATGAGATGGCTTGCGACGTTGCCAGGTGAAACAGTCGCGTACGTATTTAAGTACGAAGGTGTACGTGCCGCGCCAGTAATAGCGCAGCCAGATGCGGGTGTATGTCTTGAAAACTCCCGTGTGACCGGATTGTGGGTCAGCGTGGAAATAGGCGCATATGTTCGTGCGCAGGTGGCGAGGAATAACGAGTAACCACTTGCGGCCGTCGGTGCTGTAGTTCCGGCGATAGAGGTTATCGCGAATCACGAAGTGGGAAGCATGGCGGCGGAGAGCACGGGATGGAGAAGCAGCCGTGGGGTTGGAGAGAAAGTCGAGAAGTGATCCAAGGGTCAGTACGTTGCGCTGAGGGCATGTCGCTGATGTGAAGGGACAACGGGGAGACGTCAGAGGTGGAAAGGCTGGCGATCTCGGCTGGAAGTGGGCAGCGGGACAGGGCATCCGCGTCTTGATGCTTGCAGCCAGAACGATAGACCATGCCGATGTCATGTTCTTGCAGACGAAGAGCCCACCTGGCAAGGTGGCCGGATGGGTCTTTCAAGGAAGAAAGCCAACAAAGCGCGTGATGGTCCGTCACAATGTCAAAAGAGCGGCCATAGAAGTACGGGCGGAATTTGGCAAGGGCCCATACGATGGCCAAACACTCTTTTTCACTGACGGAGTAATTAGTTTCACCCTTCGTAAGTGTGCGGCTTGCGTAGGCAACAACGTATTCATCAAAACCACAGATGCGCTGGGAGAGTACGGCGCCGAGGCCGACACCACTGGCGTCCGTGTGGACCTCGGTAAGAGCGGCGAGTCGAAATGGCGCAGTATGGGCGGCGCTGTGAGGAGGCGGCGCAAGGCGTTATACGCATCGTCGCACGCCGGAGACCACATCGATAAGTCGGAACTGCCGGACAGTTGTGTTAAAGGTGCAGCAATCGAAGCAAAGTTGCGAATAAACCTCCGAAAGTAAGGGTACAGACCTAAGAAGCTGCGCAAGTCTTTGATGGAAGTCGGTTTGGGAAAGTCTGCGACAGCGCGAAGTTTAGCTGGGTCGGGACAAACGACGTGCTTGGAGACAATGTGTCCTAAAATTGTCAGCTGACGCACAGCAAAATGGCATTTCTTCAAGTTGAGCTGCAGGCCAGCGTTAGAGAGGCAGGTCAAAACATGCTTCAGACGGGATAGATGGGTTTTCAATGTCGGAGGAAAAGATGATAATGTTGTCGAGATAGCATAGACACTTTCCACTTGAGTGCACACAAAATGGTGTCCATCATCCGTTCGAAGGTTGCAGGGGCATTACAATGGCCGAATGGCATCACAGTATATTCATACAATGCGTCGGGGGTCACAAAAGCAGTTTTGGGACAATCGGCCACTTCCATGGGGACCTGCCGGTACCCAGAACGTAAATCAAGAGAGGAAAAGAGCTCCGCCCCTTGCAAACAGTCCAGAGCATCATCTATGCGGGGGAGCGGATAGACATCCTTGTGCGTTATCTTATTAAGGCGGCGGTAATCGACACAGAAGCGTATGGAGCCATCTTTCTTTTTCACAAGGACAACAGGCGATGCTCAAGGGCTTCTTGAGGGCTGAATGACGTTGTTTTGAAGCATTTGGTCAACTTGCTCTGTAATAGTCTGGCGCTCGGTTGGAGACACACGATAGGGGTGCTGCCGCAGCGGTGCGTGGGCACCAGTGTCGATGCGATGGGGGACGGTGGAAGTTCGGCCCAAGCAAGTTTGGCGAGCGTCGAAGGAAGAGCGAAATTGATGAAGGAGGGCGAGAAGCTGTGTTCTTTGCGGCGGAGGAAGATCGTCGTCGATGGAGCACAAGAACAATTCGGTAGAAGAGCGATGTGGCGAAGAGGCAGGAGGGCTGAGCACGTTCATGGCGAGGAGTCTCCTCGCGGATGAGCAGAGATGCGATGGGCTGCACACTGCTGAGGCATTCACCAAGGCACAGAGCGGTAGGGCAGGAAAACGGGTTAGAAACCAAAAGTATTGAAAGGCCAGCGGACACAGTCAGTACGGCGTATGGCAGAGGGAGACACTTGCGGTGCAGAAAAGTATGGCTTGGAGTAAAGAGGACAGTGTCGTCACCGATAGAGTCGCAAGACAAGTGTACAAGAACGGAAGAGCACGGGGGAATGTCGATGTCTTAGGCGGCGAGGGCTTTAACACAGGCAACAGGAGGAGTAGCGTCCAGAAAAGGATTGGACAGAGAAGAGAACCCGACTTTCGCTCAAGCACAGTCGATGATAGCTTCATGGGCGGAAAGGAAATCCCAGCCCAGAATAACAGGATGGGAACAGGAAGGCAGCACGACGATTCTATCGTGTAGAGGGAGTCCTGAATCACAACTCGAGCAGTACACGCTGCGGACGGCTTGATGTGCTCAGCGCTGGCCGTACGCAGTGACAGTCCAGCAATCGGCGTCCTTACCTTCTTCAACGAACTACAAAACTTTTCGTCCATAACAGAAATCGCAGCACCGGTGCCCACAAGGGCCAAGACAGTAATGCCCTCGACAGAAATTTCGATCAGATTAGCAGGAGATATGTGAGGCCTTGGAAAGTTCAACGGGGACGCAGTTCTCGCCTCAGGAACTGCGGCACCTAGTTTTCCTCCTGAGAGAGAATGGGGCGACATCGCATAGGAGAAATGGAGCGGCGCCTCGGTGAAGGTGAACGGCATCTAGAAAGGGCTGAACGGTCAGGAGAAAAAGGACGACTAGACGGCGGCTCAGCAGATCCGGAGTACTGACTCATGGAAGGGCAGTACGCAGGAGCTGGGGGAGGTAGCACGTAGACTGGGAGACGGCGGCGGCAAAGCCGGGCCACATGACCAGGCAAGCCGCAATTGTAGCAGATAGGCCGGTTGTCGATGGTGCGCCAGGGATTGCTGACTCGCGGAGCCGGCCGAAGACAAGGAGCCATCGTTCGCGCAGGTGTTGGAGGCAAAGCATGGGTATTTATTTATTTATTTGGTACCTGCATCGCCTTTCAGCAATACAGCAGGGGGGCACTTTCACATTCAAAAAACAAAAAATTATGCACTTAACGCGTGAAAAAAGGCATCATTAGGTAGAACATTAACAATATGTGGCGGCAAAGCATTCCATTCGCGAACTGTTCGCAGAAAAAACGAATAACGGAGTACGTCACCTTTAAAAGGAAATTCATGAAGCTTTAAATTGTGGTCCCTTCGCTTCGAGACATAGAAAGGCGGCTTCAAATATTTTGATCCGTCTATGCCAGTCTTGGAATAGAAAATGTTATGCAAAAATTTTAATCTCAGGTTTCTTCTTCGAGTTTTAAGTTCTGGCCACTCAAGATACCTTTTGCTTTCCGAGACACTGAGTGTCCTGGAATAGTTTCCAAGTACAAAGCGGACTGCCCTATTTTGAATTTTTTCCAATTTGTCAATAAGTTCTTGTGTGTGCGGGTCCCAGCACACTGATGCATATTCGAGTACTGTGCGGACGCGAGTAAAATATAGCTGTTCTTTGAGATGCTGTGGAAGGTGGCTGAAATTTCTTAACAAACCTAATATACCAGCAGCTTTCTTTACGACTTAATTAACATGCTTTGACCACCTCAGGTCAGCAGTAAGATAAACGCCTAAGTATTTAAAATTCTGTTCTTTTTTCAAGGCCGCATGGTTTATAGTGTAGATATAAGCAGGGTAGGAACGCTTCCTCGAAAAGGTGACGTGTACACACTTTTTAGTATTCAAAGTCATGTCCCAATCATTACACCACATGGCTATCTTATCTAAGTCGTTTTGCAGGCTTTGCACATCAAGTGAACTATCTATAATTCTATAAATCACGCAGTCGTCTGCGAACATTCTGAACGAAGAAGTAACATCAGCATTAATATCATTTATATACAACAAAAAAAGAAGTGGCCCCAGAACAGAGCCCTGGGGGACGCCTGAAGTGACAGAACCATAGTTCGAGGAGCGACCACCAACAACTACACACTGCTGCCGTAGGGATAGGTATTCAGAGATCCATACAATGACTCTTTCATTCAAATTGTAGCTGCGTAATTTAGAAACAAGGAGATCATGCGCAACAATATCAAATGCCTTCTGGAAGTCCAAAAAAATGCAATCAATAACTTTCTGTTTATCAATAGCAACTGCGATATCATAAGTAAACTCAACCAACTGTGTAGAGCAAGACAATCCTTGGCGAAATCCGTGCTGAGCAGGGTTAAGCAAATTGTGTTTAACGAGGTGCGACATGATAGAACTGTAAATTACATGCTCCATTGTCTTGCAAGCTATACTTGTTAGAGACACTGGCCTATAGTTTTCTACCAAATTTCTCGGTCCACTTTTATGGATAGGCACAACGCGAGCCAATTTCCAGTCTTTTGGCAGAGTGCCTTCTTGCAAACTCTTTTCAAATAATCGTGTAAAATACAATGACAATGTATCAGCGCGATTTTTGATAACTGCTGCTGGTAAATCATCTGGGCCGCTTGCAACCGACGGGTTCACATTGCGCAATAACTTGCGAATTCCTGCTGTACTAAAGATAACTTCTGGCATCAGATCAGCACTTGCTGGAATCTGTAAAGCTCGCGAGTGGGATGAAGTAAATACCGACAAGAAATATTTACTAAAGGTGTCAGCCTTACATGCGTCGTCTTCAATGAGCGTATCACCACTTTTTATCGTTGGTACCGAGCAGTCATCTCTGCCGCGACTGCGAACATGTTTCCAGAATTGCTTCGAATCCTGTGCCAGCCTGTCTCCAAGTGAAGAAAAGTAAGAAAGTTTCGCTGTTCCTGCTAGCGATATAAACTCAAATTTCAACCTTTTTAGTTCAGCTAGATTCCTAGGGCAACGCCTTTTTCTAAGTTTCAGATAAACTCGCTTTATTCTTTTCGTGAGAGCGCGTAACTGACTGTTGAACCATGGTTTGTTTTTAGCTCTTCTAGGAGATATAGTTTGCGTGGGGATGAACATGTCTTGTAGCTGTAAGAGTTTTTCTTTTAGAATGGTCCATAACTGCTCAGTACTAAGTTCATCAGCCAAAGTATCGAAAACCAAAAAATATGATTCTAACTCTATGTTAATGCTCTCATAATTTCCCTTACTAAATACATAGACCTTTCGCGCGAATTTCTTTGCGACTGACACATTTCCAATTGAAATGTCGGCTATCACTATATTGTGATCACTTATTCCCGGCAGTACTCTAACATCTGTTATAACGGTCGGGGTATTGCACAGCAATAGATCAAGAATATTCCCAGAGCCATCATTGCGAGACGCATCATGAATGTACTGATGGAACCTGAATGAATCAATTAAATCAAAAAATGTCGAGTACAAGGAACCTTGAGCACTGTCTCTCGGGGAACTGGCTGACCAATCTATGCCAGGGAGGTTGAAGTCCCCGCCCAACAAGATAGGATCACCGTCAACAGTGTCGAGAATACTTGATAGGTGCTCAAATTCTGCTCGCGATGAACCAGGTGGGCGGTAGAATACCCCAATTTTCAGGCTTTTTCCATTCGATAATCTTAATTTACAAAACACAGACTCCGTAACAGTAGAAGAGTCTAACATTACACATGGTATTCCCGAAGCAACGAGAATGAACACACCCCCGCCTCTTGAGCAACGGTCGCGACGAAAACACTGATATCCGGAAGGGAAAACCTCAGAATTCAAGACAGACGAATCGAGCCATGACTCAGTACCAAGAACAATTGATGGATTTGTAGATTGAACGAGAAGACAGAATTCATCAATTTTATTTTTAATGCTCTGGCAGTTTATGAGCAGCAAACTCAGCGGCCTTGTTTTCAGGGACGAGCCCAGTGGTCACAGCTCGACCACACCCCCTGAATCGCTATCATACTGATAACGTTTTCCATTTAAGTGCAGCGTATCGAACTTTAGCATTGGTTTCTTTCCATCCTGTTTGTTTCTTTTTGCGTAGTCCCACAAAATCTTTCTTTTTTCGCGCACACCACGTGAAAAATCTTCAGATATGCTGTAAGAAGTGTCCTTCAGCTTATGCGCACTTGAAAGCACCGACTGCCGTACTTTGAAAGAGGCAAATTTTACAATGACAGGCCGATCTTTTCCAGCTTCGAATTTACCTAGCCTGTGAGCGCGTTCAATTGCCAATGAGGGAAGTGAAAGTTCGGAGGCGCATAGACTAAGAACAAGTTCTTCTGACTTGGCAGCGGTTTCGTTCTCAGAGTCCTCGAAACCAAAAATGATCAGGTTATTTCGCCTTCCTCTGTTTTCTAAATCTTCAATTTTGGCATTGAGAAACTTCAGCGCTTCATGGTCCTGGCGCTGTTCTACTGAAATAGAATCTATTGCTTTGCTCATGTCATCCATTTTTGTAAGCTGCTTTTCAAGAGAGCATAGACGCTCTTTCAAATCATTCATTTCCGTTGTAATCTGGTTTTGTTTTGCTTCTATTGATGTTAATTTCGACATCATATTTTTTTGGCCTTCGAGTAATTGAGTCAGCTGTTCAAAGGGACCTGGGTTCAATTCAACATCTCCGCAACACACCAGCAATAGGAAAAAATAAAATGCAGGATTACGAAACAGAGATAGTTGCCGTCTAACATGAACATTCCGCGACCGCACATAATTTCGCTGTGATGACACAATCAAAAACAACGTGTGGGGTGGAACCGGCAGCAAAAAAGCTTGGCGGGTAAGAGAACGATGATGAAAACCAACCTGCATTAACAGCAGAACAGTTGAGATGGGCATTGCCATGTCGCCGGTTCTACGCCCCGCTGGTGAAGTGCCGCTTCGCAGCATTTGTAGCTGAAGATCGTTTACGCCCAGTGCACACTGTTGCAAACACAACGTTGAAAAAAGTTCGGCTTTGTCGGTAGCTGGGCACACTCGATTTTCGGGCTTGAAAAAAGGACGGTGATTTTCGTCCTTGAGCCGGCACACGTCGTCCATGAAGGTAGGCTCCGAAGACGTTCCTCCAGCAGTCTGGCACGCAGATAAAACCTCCATTAACAGCAGAACAGTTGAGATGGGCATTGCCATGTCGCCGGTTCCACGCCCCAGGTGGTCGAGGTCTGGCGACGACGTTTGCATGTCAGTGGAGCAGTCATAGGGGGCGGCGTCTGGGCGACGACGTCGGCATATGTCAGTGGAGCGGTGACAGGTGGTGGCGGATGGGTGGGTGGAAGAGCCTCGGCAACCTGCTCTTGGATGGCGTGTCGAAGGGCCGGAGCCAAATCTGGAGCTTGCCCTGTAGGGTTCGGCAGAAGAGAAAGCTGACACGCCTCTTCTTCCCGAACAAAATCTGATTTGTTGCAGCAGCAAGGAGGAGGTGTCAGGTGCTGGTGTCAGTCCAGCAAGCGACTCAACCTGTCGAGGGTGCTGTCGAGTCAGGAGCCTCTGCTTCCGCAGCTCCTCGAAGCTTTGGCAGACGGCGCCGACTTCAGCAACGGTGCGCAAGTCGCGCGTTACCAGCATTTGAAAGGCGTCGTCAACACCCTTCAAAATGTGTTTAATCTTGTTAGCTTCTGACATATTGAGGTTGACACGCTTGCATAGGTCAATGACGTCTTCGATGTAACTGGTAAAGCTTTCGCCGACCTGCTGAGACCGTTCACGCAAGCGTTTTTCGGCGCGGAGTTTCCAAACAGCAGGACGACCAAACACTTCGGAGAAGGTTGTCTTGAAAGCAGACCAGGTGCGGATGTCCACCTCGAGGTTCCGATACCACAGGTTAGCCACGCCGGTGAGATAAAAAATTACGTTATTTAGTTTGGTGGCATTGTGCCATTTGTTGTAAAGGCTCACCCTCTCGTAAGACGTGAGCCAATCTTCGACATCCTGCTCATCGGTCTCACTGAAGATGGCCGGGTCCCGTTAATGAAGGGAGCCGGCGTTGGTAACAGCTGGGCCCACTTGCACGGCTTGATGTTGAACATTGTGAGGCATTGCAGGTGGTGGGAGAGTACGGTTGCGCAATTACAGGGCTGTTACCCGGCTCCTCCACCAAATGTAAGGCGGGGGTTTAGTTAAAAGAGCTGGGAGGAAGGGAGCAGCGGCGAGAACAATCCGAGGGCAACCAGGTCGGGCGCAGACACATGTGGCGATAGGAATACGGCTGACGCGCAGGGCCATCTTCTTCATTTTCACAAGCCATCTGCTTTGTCTGGGTCATCATCTTCACACTTCGCATATTTTTCACCCTTTTTACTCAAGTTGATTGTTAGGTTCGTTACTTGTTTTTAATCATTTTCTTGACATGGAGTGTCTGGGGACATGCTGACTGAATGCTCTGTGGTTTATTGGCCCTTCTGCAACATAAAAATCTGATCAATGTGATCTAGATTTTAATCAGGTCTTGTGTGAATGAGCAATGGTTATGCGCCTAGGTTCATCCCTTATATAGCATTTTCCTTTCGGTCTCGAATAAACAGTTGGAAGTCTGCACTTGTGTTGCAGTTTTTGTTTCTCTTCCCCTGTTGTGTCTCATTTGAGCAGTACTAATATTTTATCTGAGATTAAGAATTTTGTGGGGATATGGTAGATGCAGCTAGCAAAGGACAGGGTTTATTGGAGACACATGGGAGAGGCCTTTGCCCTGCAGTGGGCATAGCCAGGCTGATGACGATGATAATCTGACCTCTGGTATCATTTTCTCACTTCCCTAAAAAGAGGAATCTGCTATGAAGTCTCCAACTACGAGACAAGGCTCTGAAAGTTGTTCTACAAGTAGGACGTTCTAGTGGGCTAGTTGGTTCAAGAAATGTTAAAACTGTGCAAAAGACAAGGACATAAGCAGCAAGGAACACACCAAACACCCCGGGCATAGACTGCCAACTGTTTATTCATGAAAATGCATTGCAGTCCCCATCAAGCGAAAACCCAAGCATGTGACCGCCTCGTCACTCGCACATGTTAAGATGAAAAAGAGCTGAGAGCACAGCTGAATAACCCTGTAATACTGCTGGATACTAAAGACCAATATAAAAAAAATAAAAACTTGATCCAAACGCACACTGATCTTATTTAAAAAAGAAAAAAGGGCAATAATAAGTGACCACGACAAAGATGGAAAGAAGGCAGATGTCATTCAACAATTAACCGGTGTAAGGGAGAAAAGTGAGGGAATAAAAACATGGAGACAAAATACAGAGCAACAGACAACCATAATAAAAGCCTAAAATCAACAGTCAGCCAAAGTAAAGGTGAAAATGATGAAGTTAAGAACGTGAATTGGAAAAATGAAAAAACTGGCATGAAAAAGGCAGAATGGGTGCGAGTGTGGGCACAAAAAAAACATGGTAAAAAAAATGTTTAAACAGCCAATGACTCGTGAACAGTTTCATCCCTGGAAGACTGAACAGTTCGAAAAAATACGATTTTACAAAAAGTTCTCAAGAAAAGCAATTTCCTCTGGGAACAGCGAAACAGAGGGGGTACCTACACGCATGTTACTGGATTTTCTTATGTGCAACACATCCACGACTTCCCTTTCTGTCTGATCCCTTGACAAGGGCAAAGGTGAGGGCAAGAAAATGATTCCCTGCAAGCCGCTCTTTCAAAACACGACCTTTGTGTTCAGATCGAGAGACCAGAGAGAAAGGGAAGTCCTGGAAGCATTGAACATAGGAAAATCCAGTAACATGTGTGTCAGTACCCCCTCTGTTTCGCTGTTACCAGAGGACATTGCTTTTCTTGAGGGCTTTTTGTAAAATCTTGTCTTTTTTCAAACTGTTCAGTGTTCCAGGGATGAAACTGTTCACGAGTCATTGGCTGTTTAAACGCTTTTTTTTTACCATGGCCTTTTGTGCCCACACTTGCGCCCATTCTGCCTTTTTAATGCGTTTTTACATTTCTGCAATTCACGTTTTTAACTTCGTCATTTTCGCATTTACTCTAGTTGTCTGTTACTCTATTTTTTGCCTTCATGTTTTTTTCCCACTTTCCGCCCTTACACCGGTTAATTGTTGAATAACACTTGCCTTCTTCCCATCTTTGTCATGCTGACCTATTGTTGCCATGTTTTTCTTTTTTGAACAAGTGCAGTGTGCCTTTGGCTCAAGTTTTTATATTTTTTTATATTGGTCTTTAGTATCCAGCAGTATTACACGGTTATTCAGCTGCGCTCTCACCTCTATTCCGTCTGAACACGTGCGAGTGACGAGGCAGTCACATGCTTGGGTTTTCACTTGATGTGGACTGCAATGCATTTTCATGAATAAACAGTTGGCAGTCTATGCCCATGGTGTTTTGTGTGTTCCTCGTTCCTTATGTCCTTGTCTTTTGCACAGTTATAACATTTCTTGCGCTCTACAAGGTTTTGTAATTCCCAGTGAGATGCTTTCAGGTCTGGCTCGAAGTATATGGAGCACACTGTTATGGTTTTATGTGTAACCAGCTAATTGGCTGCTACAGCCTCTAATCTAGTTTTGGTACTTCAAGAACTGCTACAATGGCTACTTTGTGCTACAATGGCAACTTCGCCTGAAAGCCTGCTTTCGATCGCGGTGGAAAACCTCGTATTACTTTAGCACATTTGTGTGGTGGGGACCTAGGTTCGTTTCTTATGCGCAAACGGCCACAGGAGAAAGTGAAGCAAAGATTTCTTATGTTTTGTTGCTTAACTTACCTAAAACGTTTGTTCGCCCTGTGACTTGGAGCATCCCATTTTTGACCAATCCGACCATCCGACGTGGACGGTACAAAGCTGCCTCAGCTCATGTCCATCACCTCTTCAGAGGTGCTAGAAGACCGTGCTGAAGGCACACAGACATTTGAGTTCAACCTCGATTTGTGGGAAGTGGCCTTGAGGCCCGCTGACCCGAAGGTCTGCACAGCCTGCTTTGGGGTTGGCGGTGTAGTGTTAGCTGTTCCACCTGGGGGTGCGGATGGCCCTGTCATAGGCTCGCTGCATGCGGCCTGGCCAGATGCCGAAGCCTTGTGTGGCGCGCCACGCCCACACACCACATCGGCGAAGTTTGCTTTTGTGGTGAAAGAGAATGTGTTTGTGGTTAGAGCAAATCGCCTTCTTGCTTCCTTGAATGAAATGCCTTTAGTAGTTTTCAGTGTGATTATTTTTCTTTCTTCCAGGATGCCCTGGAGTATGCAGCATGGTCTCTGTCACAGTTTGTGCAGCGTGTGGCGGTGTCACATTCATCAGATAGGTAATCTTTTGAAGTGCATTCTGTGCAAGTTTTGTGGCCGCGACAACTGTGTTAGCCATGGCCAAACCTCTGGCAGCTGAAACATCTGCACGGGTTGGGTACATATAGTCCTGTATTTATTTTTTTATGTAGCCCACTTCAGTGCTTTCAGGCAATCTGGTATTGATAGTAAGGAGGGGGTGTATGGTGTCTATTTCCTTGTTATCCTTCCGGATCTTGATCCAGTAAACATCTATTACATTTTGGTCATTAAGCCCTTTAAGCATTTCTTAGAGAGGTGGACAAAATCGATTTTCGAGATTACACCTCGGAGAGTGTTTGGATATTGGTGGGGAGTCAGGGAGACAGGGATGTCCCCTATGGACACCATGTTTGAGAATTTTGAGTACTGCACAGAGTCACGCAGTTCAAGCAGTAAATCACTGCTGGCCATTTTTGATATCTTGTAGCCAAGGCCCAAAGCATCTGTCAAGCACATTGAGACTAGGAATGGGGATATGGTTCTTGCTTGTTTTTCTTCTGCTTCGCTATAAATTACATGAAATTTGGGGAATGTTACCTTTCTTTTATGAAAAATGTCACCTGCTTCATTCCACCCTCTTTTCAGAGAGCGATAGTTTTTGAAAAGGGGGAGCCATATGTTGTTGTTAGTGGCTATTTATTATTCAAATAAGAATGAGAGGAAAAGATGCTGCTAGCCGCGGCATCTGCCATCAGAACCTGAAGCACCTGAGCTGCACCTAGTGGTAATAGAAGGACAAGGAGAGGGATAGAAAGGGGGGAGTGATAGTAAGAAGGAATAGGGGTTGGGGGTAATATACGCTATGTACAAATAAATAGTATGGAAATAAATGCGAGATGCTGCGCTGCGCATGATAGGAGTACTCGGTGCAGGGGTGTGCAAATGCTTGCTGGAAGGGGGGGGGGGGGGGAACAGCCGGTCACGGCCCACGCGATGTCTTCCATGCCGGCACAGATGGGTTGCCCCACGCCAGGCCGAACGTCGCGCGCGACTATTGTCTGCATGTGGGGGAATCGACTCTCGCACACTCTCTCCCTTGGCCGTCGCGCACCGACCGCTCACAGTAAATATTTTTATGCCGCGCTCTTGCAGAGTCCTACCACTAAAAGAAAAGAAAAAAACACGGCAGAAACACACGCTCGTGGCTCACTGTACAAAAAAAAACTGGAGTGGGGGTGCCCAGCTATAAAGCATCTGAAGTTACCACACGCGGAGCGTTTTGTCACTGCGAGTAGTTACCTGGCGCGGAACAGATGGGACATCAAGCCCGTCTGTTTGATGTATACACAGAGGCTCACCAGAGTTCACTCACGTGTGTGCGCACTGCCCTGCAGCCACAGGTGTGCCAATACACTGTCCGGGATAGGGAGCCATACAAACATTGTTTCTCGGTCGTGGTGCCAGCCGCCAACCATGGAGCCCAAATAGGGGACGGGACAGGAACTTGCAAACAAGTCCTGCCTATGCCAGGTGTACACCCCAGCTTTAACCAAATATGACGTAACTCAGGGTAGTTGGCTGCACAGGTTAACCCTCGCCGCCAGGAAAAAAGGAAAAACCAAGAAGAAGAGTAGGAGACAGGAGAGTGAAAGATGGGAGGGGAGGAGGACAGGAAAAGATGGCTGTCGATTTCCTCCGGTCGGGTCAGGGTGGAGCTGAAGCTGGGGCCAAAAAGGTGCATTGCCATCGCCAAGGGGCCTTAAAGGTCCAAACGCTCGGCATCTGCTCAACCAACAGGATCCCCTTTTCCTTGGACCCGACGCTGCCATGCATGGCTAAACATGAGTGCTCGGGTGCGTGGTGGCGCACTGCTCACCTTCATCCCCCTGCGGGGGTGTCCCTGCAGATGCTCGGGAAGCCGTGGTGTCGCAACTCACTATCATCTGCATGGTGCAGATGCTCCTGCAGGGGTAAAGGATGAAGACAGCGGATGAGCGTGAGGACCTGCTGCATTTGGGAAAGAGCAGGTTGTCGAGGGTGGATGTAGGTAAACGTAGGTTTCTGTAACCTTGGAGAAGGGAAGCTGGCGGAAGGACTTATCAAAAAGAAAAAAATGGGAAGCCAAGTCTCAGCAAGAGCCGGAAAAGACAAAAGCCAATAAGAAATTTGCAGTCATTCCTTATAAACATAAGCTTTCACACAGTCTTAAAAAAATTGGCAACAGGGTAAACGTTGACGTGTTGTTCTCTGCCCCATATAAGCTGAGTTCATCATGTAAGCTTAGTACTTCAGAAAACCCAGGAAAAACTGGTTGCACGATCAGGCATCAAAAGCCGTTCGCAAGATGAATGAAAGGTGTTGTTTACAAAGTGCCGTTATCCTATGGTAAATATTATATAGGCAAACGGGAAGATGCCTAAATGAGCTATTGGGTGAGCATGACTGTGTTGTGAACAATAATAAAGAGGGGCACATGAGCATTCATTGTCTAAAATGCAAAAGAAAAGAAAAGAGGGTTGTCATCTTCTTTTTCACAAGTTTAAAATCCTTTACGGCGACAAATGTCAAATTACGCGCGAAATTGTCGAGGCGTTGCAAATAGCGTAGAGCTGACGATGACTGCGTAAGTGCTCCGTCAATTCTGCTGTCGCAAAAAGAGATGTCCTATCTTTTATCTTTCAAGTGTGATTCACCACTCTGTGGTGATGCCTTGCAGGCATTATTGAGAGTAAAAATTCTGTTTCTTGCATGTAATACAATCAGTTGGAAGTGAGCGCTCGTGTTGTCTGTCTTATTCTATGTCCTTGTTTCTTGCGCTTTTACATTCGGCATGGTAAACCAACTCGCCCAATGCGGCCTTTATTGGTATAGAGAAAGAAGGGCAGTAAAAGAAAATGTTTTCAAAAGTTTAGGGGAATCACCCAAAGTTTGAGCGAAAACATCTTCGACGGAAGTCTGTCTGGTTGGGTTCTTGAGATAGTAGAGAAAACTGACGCCAACCAATATTTTTAACTTTACCCAATGTTTCGAGACCAACTCGGTCCCTTCTTTAGGGGGTGACTAAAGTGTGCCAGCAGCAGCGGGTTGCTGTCTTCGCTCTCCCTTTGTTAGCACGTGGCGCAGTCCACTAAGGTATGGAGAGGGAAGATTCCTGGAGGCCTATTCATCGCCACCTTTGTGAGCCGGATGTGCTATGACTCCACAGGCAAGATGCTCACCTCCTCAAAGGCTATCCGGTGGTCGGCGCGCTCACAGTGTTCGGCGAGGGGGTTGGATTCTGAATTCATTAGCCGGATGCCATTTTTGTGTTGCCTTATTCTTTGGTGGAAAACCTAATTATAATAATGAAGTCGCAATTACTCATTGGCATCCACCCAAGCGCAGCCATACGGCTACAAAGGAAAGCTGTATACAGCTTTCTCAGAAACTTCGTAGTTAAAGAAAGATTTGTCCTGGTCCGGGGCTCGAACCCAGGATCACTGCTTCACAGGAGCAGTCGCTCTACCAACTGAGCTAACTGGGACGGCAAGCTTATAGTAGGGCAAGAGCGAATTGAGCAAAAACTCGGAAGTGGGAACAGTGATGGTCAAATGTTTAGAGGAATCCCCAAGGTGGAGTAGATTTGTAACAAGGGAGTAATGACTTGACTGTAGAGCTTTCCTTTGCAGCCGTATGGCTGTGCTCGGGTGGATGCTGATGAGTAATGAATTACTCCCTTATTACAAATCTACTCCACCTTGGCGGATTCTCTTAAACATTTGACCATCACTGTACCCACTTTGAGTTACTGATCAATTCGCTCTCGCCCTACCATAAGCTTGCCATCCCGGTTAGCTAAGTTGGCAGAGCGACTGCTCTGGTGAAGCAGTGGTCCCGGGTTCGAACCCTGGACCAGGACGAATTCTTCTTTAACTACGAAGTTTCTGAGAAAGCTGTATAGACCTGCTTTGTAGTCTTATGGCTGTGCTTGGGTGGATGCCAATGAGTAATAACTCCCTTATTATAAAAGAAGATGGGTTCTGATGTCTCTGCTGGTTGGGCTGGTTGCACAGCATTGGCCAAACATTCATTCAGCAGTGTAGGTGCTGCCAAACAACCAGTGCAGAGGTGGAGAAGGAGCAAGCGGAGGTGTCCTGTCAGACCACGTTCTGTAACGAGGTGGGAGAAGAGACTATGCGGGGATCAGGATGGGAGAGGGAGAGATGTTTGCAGATGAATCTACGAGTGTCGTCAACGAAGGATGCAGAGAGCCCAGGTGGCTGTGCATCCGTTGCCTCGTGCAAGGAGCTGTTGGAGTGCACAGGTTGCTTGGCGGAATTCAGCAGTAGATCAAGAGGGGTTAGTTTCCCATTTTAGGTTGGAGTCTATGAGTAGGCCTTGGTACGGGACTTCGCTACGCCAGGGAATAGAGGCACTGTGAAGATGGAGGTTGGGAAAGTTCTTTTGAGCAGCACGACAAGGGTGGGCAATGATGGCCTCGGATTTGGCTGTAGCCTGAGAGACCGAGAGAGAAGGCAAGCATAGTAGGGGTCAGCGGAAAGTGCAGATGATGATGATGAAAACTCATCGAGACATACGCGAGTCTGCTGTACTGTTTTTCAAAGCAGAGGGGCAAATTGATGCTGCAATCATCCAAGTATTGTCTGGCTGGCTAGGGCGGCATCGGTTTCTGATTCCTCAGTTTTTGCAGTGTGCAATCTACTACACTCACCATTCACTGCTTCCAACATGGGGTACTAATGGAGAGAGTGTGCACTGATCCAAACTTTACCCGTAAAATGCTATGATTCCAACAAAACCATTGTCAAAACCGGCGTTTTTTATACTAAAGATTACATTGTGCCGAAAAAATCTGTACCCTTAAGTTCAGTCCGCAGTCCTTCTAAAGAAACAGAATTAGGTGGTTGAAGAAAACAGACACTCATGATTAATGCTGTGCAACGAAATGTGGCTGTGACAGCTCTTAAAGGGACAAGGGAGACAAACTGAATTGCTTGTATCGATGGATTTAGCACACTAACAAAGACGCTAGTTTCACTGAAAACAAAAAAGAGGCTAAAATACGAAAGTAACCTGCATGCATCGACACCCAATTTTTCCGTAGGTCCCGGAGGCCAGGCTACAGCTCCATTTAGTTGAAAACGGCAGCAACCAGTCCTTCACGGTGCAGATGTTGCAAATTTTAATCGAGTGGCAGCAACTTTCTCAGCAATGAATGTGTATTTTGCTGCTGGACAAACATCAAATACCAGAAAGAAATTAAATCAGCCAAAGGAGACGCACACAGGAAAACTGAGAAGAAGGGACCTTTTCTCTATCTTCCCCTTCTTCTCAGTTTTCCTGTGCGAGTCTTTTTGGCTGGTTTAATTTCTTAATGCAGTGTAGCAACTAGCCCAACAGCATGTTTTACTGAATACCAGGAAAAGCCAAGTATCCATCTTAAAAGGCTTAATATGTCGAGTCTCTAGTTGAGCCCTGTGCCTTGCTCCCCCACTCCTCCTGAAACCAGAAAGAAGGCAGGTGCCGTCCAGTCTGAAAACAGCGGGACTGTTCTGAGGGCATTGTTGACGGCACTCTTTTCTTCAGTGTCCCAGAATCCATTGAAACACTATATGGTGGCCTTTTTTAGTTTCAATCCAAAAAAATAAAAGAAAGTGCAGAAGTGATGTGAACAGAGAGTGAGACAAAAATTTAAGGGCGACTGGGCAGTGCCGAGACTATGTTTGATGAGAATGTGGAACCTCCTAGTGTGCACTGGCCAATCTACATATTACAGAAAATAAGCAACTGATTACAATTACTCTATTTGAAATGTGACTGATTAAGTGGTTAATTACAGCCCCAGAAAAGTAATCAACCACTATTGCGTTATTTGCCGTCCAGCTATTATTGCCATAATACAAATTTAATCAGAGTACAATAAACTACCGCCTTTTGCTGCTTGATGTTTTGTTACATGCTGTTAATTTGCAAGAGGACTTGTTCCAAGTTGTCACCAAAGATCAGTGACGACACTGAACACTCTCTCAATGTATGCACTGGAGGGAAGGGCAGCATTACAATGTATGAAAACCTTGCGCATCAGCTCATAATTACGTACACATGCCAGCCACTGGCACTTTCATGCCCCGTAGCTTGTACCGCAACAGAGAGCAACCTGCTTATTAAGGGCTGCACCAGCGTGCCGGGTTTATTTTGTCACTTCACGAGGTCAAACCAGCTCACAGAGTTTGACTGAAGCTTGACCTTGAAGGCGACCTTGGCCAAACCAAAAATAAATAAAATAAATACTGCCGCAACTGCGATTCGTACCTGTGGTCACACGAACCGATCAGCTTCGCTTGCCACTGCATGAGAGCCCCACGCTATCACCGCAGCAGAACACGCCTCGTGTTAAACTGCAACACACTCTCATGCTGTGCATTGTACGTCGTCATCTTCACTAACTAATACTACTGGAACGAAGGTGATCATGTGCTGACAAAAATAACAATAAAGCACTTAAGGCAGCTGGCTAACGGTCATGGTTGAGAACTGCTCCTTGTGACCCTGCCTATCGCCCTGCTGCTTCATCGATTACTTCTGGAAGAGTCTTTGTCACCGGCGCTTTTCAAGTCCCAATAAACCACCCTTCACTATTACCAACTAATATTGTCGCCAGACGTGCCGACGACCCAGCAAAGCAAAACCAAAGTGTCTAGCCAACCAGGGTAGACACTTTGCAAGTCTGCTTGGTTTAACTATATTAAAACCCTACCACATTTCTTTTTTTGCTTAACTGCCACTACTGCCAATGACACTGCAGGGTACTCAGTGTTGCCATAATGCCACCTGCCAACGTCCCTTTGTGCCTGTGTTTACCTGGGTTTGGATGATTGTGGTGGATTGTGGGTGTGTGCTTCACGTGTTTTAATGCTGTGGGCTGCGGCCAACGTGCCCCAAACATGTGAAGGAACTTGCAATATTAGTGCGCTAGCACTAGATGCCTCGCTAGTGATAAAGCTGTCCTGTCTGCGAATGAAGCCTGAGAAGCAAGCAGGTGGCCAACCTGCCACCTAGGTAATGTGACCTTGTGCACAACCTGCTCACCGTGGAAGGTGGGAAACTGCCCATAAGACTGCAAGCAAACTGCTCACCATGGCAGGCGACTGTTAAATTAATGACTGCACGCGAGAGGTTGCTAGGGGAGAGCAACCCGGGTCTCGCAGGCCCCGCCAGTGGCTATGTTCAAAATAGTCACCTCCCTGGGCAGGGGCGCATCGCTTAACTGCGGCACCACTGCGCCAGAAGTGGTACGATGGCCCCCGGGATCTATGAATGTAAAGTAGAGAATAACCGATTCCGCTTATATGGGCATGTCGGGAGCACCTAGGCGAATTTACACACGAAAGTGGCTAAACTAAGCTAAACAAAGGCAAACGTGCTCGCGCATCCAAGTCGCGCTTACCTTACCCAGGTAAATCGGAAGACAATTTTTTCTTAATATAATTGCGTGAAATGTGATATTTTGTAGCTGAGTTCCACTCTGCAAGCCGAACACCCATACACATAGAGTTTCTAAATATTACTTAGAGGGAAAGCTGGCACCACCCTCTATGCGAGTTTCTGAAGGAGCAACGAAAGAGCACTTCATCCACCGTGAGAATGCCGGGAAGACAGCTAGGCGCACTTGGCTTAGCCCTAAAACATGAATACAACTCCAGAAATACAAATTTTTGCAAATTATATGTTGCAAGGAAACATTGGTTTGCAATCAATATGTCCTGTAATAAAATATGATTACTGTACATTGCAATAAATGAGCAGAAAAGCAAACGATAGCCGAATTTTATCATGGCTTGATCATGACTTTCTCTTCATGCCGCCAAATGTAGCTAAGCATGGAAAATAATTTTTGAGTTTGAGAGACACTTTTCAGAGCCAGTAATTTTTCAAAAAAATTGCTGGTGCTTAAAATACTATGTTACAGAAGCTTCTGTTTTTATATTGTAAAAAATCGAAACGTTTCATTGGTGTAGTGCGCTATTCCTGGACGCGCCCTATGTCCATGCATAGGATATGTTCGTGCCGCGAGAAACTTACCCGAGCCCCCAGTTTTCTATGACAAACCAATTTGCATGCACTAATAAAGTGCCGGCTCTCAGCATATCCTGGCGCTCCATTTACGGATTTGCCAAGAAAAACATGAATTAGGAAAAGAAACCTCTCCTATGACAAGCAAGTGACGGCCGTGTTCATGCTGACAAGTGCAACATGCGAGTATTTCATCATCATCATCATCATCATCATCATCAACCTTACTACACCCACTGCAGAGCAAAGGCCTCTTCCATGTTTCTCCATTAACCCTGTCCTTTGCCAGCTGCATCCACCTTTTGCCTACAAACTTCTTAATCTCATCCGGACACCTAATCTTCTGCCGCCCCCTGCTATGCTTACTTTCTCTAGGAATCCCCTCCGTTACCCTTAAGGACCAGCGGTTATCTTGCCTTCGCATTACATGCCCTGCCCAAGTCCATTTCTTCCTCTTGATTTTGACTAGGATGTCATTAACCCACGTTTGTTCCCTCACACACTCTGCCCACTGCTTCTGGTCTCTTAACGTTACACCTATAATTTTTCTTTCCGTTGTTCGCTGCGTTGTCCTTAACTTAAGCTGAACTCTTTTCGTTAGCCTCCATGTTTCTGCCCTGTGGGTGAGTACCGGTGAGATACAGCGGTTGTACACTTTTCTCTTGAGGGAAATTGGTAAACTGCCATTCATGATCTGAGAGAACCTGCCATATGCGCTCCACCCCATTCTTATCCTTCTAGTTATTTCCCTCTCATGATCAGGATCAGCTGTCACTACCTGCCCTAAGTAGACCTTTAGCACTTCTAGCCCCTCGCTGCCAACTGTGAACTGCTGTTCCCTTGCTAGACTGTTGTACACTACTTTGCTTTTCTGCATGTTAATTTTTAGACCCAGCTATCTACTCTGCCTAACTCATTGATCATGATTTGCAGGTCACCTCCTGAGTGACTCAGCAAGGCAATGTCGTCAGCAAATGGCAGATTATTATTCAAGTTACTCACAGGCTCCTTTACATTGGAGCATTGTGTGAGTGAGGCAGTACATAGAAGTTAGAGAACAGCGCAAAAAAAAACACAAAATAACAAAAAAAGGACAGAAGAAAAACTTTATACAATAGTTAGCAAGAGGCACTCAGAAGAATACGAATAAAGTAATACAACACACAATAATTACGTGTTTCAAAATGTGGCAACATGGAAATGGAACACGATTTGACAGAGAGGCTAAAAAGTGCGCAAGTTAGTTCACACTAAGCAGCAATAAAACATTTTTCGCAAGAATACACAGAACTGAAACAACTAGGCGAAGATTGCAGTTATTTTATCACGAAATGTAGCAGGATTTCTGGTATTAGTAGCATCGTCAGGAAGGCTGTTCCAATAGTTTATGGCACGTGGGAGAGCAGACATGTTGAATGCTTTTGTATGACCAAAAATACGCGTAAAGCTGCTATGATTATGGAGGCGATGAGATGTGCGACATGGCCGAGACAAAGGTAGTGTGTGACTGTGAAGGCTGAAAATCATTTTATGAAATAAGCAAAGAAGGGCTACGGTACGACGTGATTCTAAAGACTCAAGTGATAGCGATAACTTGATCTTAGTGACGCTGGAATGCCGGTTATAATCACGAGTGATGAAGCGTGCAGCACGGTTCTGTATAGATTCGAGATTACGTGTTAGATACGCTTGGTGAGGTGACCAGATGGGTGATGCAAATTCTAGTTGTGGGCGGACAAACGTCTGGTAGGCTAGTTTTCGAGTGTCAGATGGTGCACCATGAAGATTACGCTTTAAGTATCCAAGGGTTCGTGAAGCCTTAGCTGTAATTTTATTAATGTGTGTCGACCAGGAAAGGTTTCGATTTAGGTGAATGCCGAGATATTTATATGAGGACGCTGTTGTCACATGATTACTGCTGAGCGAGTAGGTGAAAGAAGAGTTTGAAAGTTTACGGCTGAAAGTCATTAATTTACACTTGTCAGTGTTGACCGGCATTAGCCACATGGAACACCAGTTTGTTATATGGTCTAGATCTTTCTGTAAAGCGATATGATCGGTTTGATTAGAAATTCTGCGGTAAATAATACAGTCGTCAGCAAACAAACGGATGTTAGAGGTAATGTCGGTTGGCAGATCGTTAATATATATTAAAAATAGTAACGGGCCCAGGACACTGCCCTGGGGAACACCGGACGATACTTCAGAGAGAGAGGATGAACAATTATTTATACTGGTAAATTGTTTGCGAAATGAGAGGAAATTTCTAATCCATGATAGCGTTAAAGAGTCGATATTTAAAGCAGAGAATTTGGCAATTAAACGACAATGTGCTACCCGATCAAAAGCCTTAGAAAAGTCGATGAAAATGCAATCAGTCTGTTGGTTATCATTCATGTTAGTCAGAACTTCGTGCGTAAATTCCATGAGTTGAGTATCGCATGACAGTCCTTTTCTAAAACCGTGCTGATGAGGGTAAAAAAAGCGGTTTTGTTCAAGGTGCTGCGCAACATTTGAAGCAATGATATGTTCTAGGAGCTTACATGCAATACTGGTTAAAGATATAGGTCGGTAGTTACTGATGTTACTTCTGTCTCCGGATTTGAACACGGGGATGACTTTGCCTATTTTCCAATCAAACGGAAGTTCACCTGTAGATAAAGACTGCTGAAAAATGTGATACAAGATTAAGCTGCTCGAGTTTATAGTGAGTTTAAGAATTTTGGCGTTGATTCCGTCAACACCAGAGCTAGTGGACATTTTAAGGTTTTTGATAAGTGACGCGATGCCTTCAACAGTTAATTCGATGGGGGTCATATATCTGTAGTCGACTTCGGCGGTGGCAGGAATGTTAGAAAGATCTTCATGGGTGAACACTGAAGTAAAATAATTGTTAAAGATAGTCGCACTTTCTTCGTCAGAAATGAAATTTCCGGTATTGTCCTGTAGAGCGATTTGGGTATGAGTGTTAGTTGGGGATATTGTACGCCAGAATTTTTTAGGGTTGTTGCGCATAAGGGATTGAAGATCATGAGAATAAAATTTATGTCTCGCTTAACGAACGGCACGGCAGTATTGTTTTTCGCAGTCTTTCTGTTGCAGTTTCAGAGAGGGAGATCCAGATTTTTTCATTGCTTTAAATAAGCGCTTCTTTTTATTCTTAATTGTGCGAAGTGACCTATGATACCATGGCTTAGAAATGTTGACCCGAAATGAAGTTTGTGGTACGTGAGCAACCATTAATGACAGCAACTTTTCTTTAAATAAGGTCCAGTTTTCATTGACAGTACGGGAAGAGAAAGTGGAAAGGTACGAGGAGCAAAATTCTTGCAGACCAACGTTAAGAGCTTTGCAATCAGCTTTTTTATAGTTGAAGATGAGCTTAGACGTTAGATGCCGCGTATGTGATGGAATGCTAACTGCAAAATTAAGAATCAGATGGTCACTGAATCCCTCACTAGTAGAGACGATGCTTGAATTGTTGGGGCATGAAGTTAAAACAAGGTCAAGAATATTCTTTCCGCGTGTAGGTTGGTTTACTAACTGAGTTAAAGAAAAATCTAAAGTTAAGTCGATGAAATCTTTAGAACAGCGAGAGTCAGAGGTGAGGTTAGACCAGTCAATGTCCGGGAAATTGAAGTCCCCCATCAGAAATATATTAGCTTTAGGAAACTTGGTCCTTATGGCACTGAGGTTATCGCGCAAGTGAGATATGAAAGCAGCGGAGCTATCTGGTGGTCTGTAACATGCACCTATTATTGAATTAACGAATGATGACGTAATGCAGATCCATATAATCTCAAGGGGACTGGGTAAATTAACAAGATGAGATGCTATACGCTTCTTGACGGCTATTAGGACACCTCCTCCTCTTTTGTTTTCTCTATCTTTGCGGAAGATTATGTACTCGTTAGTATCGGGCAGTACCTCAGTGTCAGAAATATCAGGATTAAGCCACGTTTCAGTTAATGCTAAAATGTCACACTCACTGTTATCCAGGTATGAACATAGTTCAACACGTTTGGGTAGCAAACTACGCATATTAGTGCATGATAAGTGTAATCGTGATGGCGTGTGATTACGACAAGTAGAGTTTGAATGATCGATTGTACCAGCTATCTTTTCCCTTGTGAGCTATCTTGTAGATCGAATGACGCTCCCAGATGCAACATCAAATACGAAGGTGACGTCACCGATGTGCAGTCTGTCTACGCTAAGTTTATACGTGGCGTTTTGTGACTTCGCAAAATCAAGTAGGTGTTTCCTTGATATTCGTGTTTTTAACGAAAAATCTTCTCGTACAGCATAATTTGTATTCTTGAATTTGGGCCCCTTTTCCAGAACGAGCTGTTTGTCTTTGAAAAGTGCAAATTTAACAATGACAGGTCTGCATTTGCCTTCCTGGTACTTCCCGAGGCGATGTGCGCGCTCTATTTGAGACGGCTCGACTGTTACACCGAGGGTTTCCGAGCATAAGTTTATTACTTTTGTCTCAGCGGATGACCAGGTTTCGTCAGAGGTGTCAGGTAGGCCGAAGAAAAGGAGATTGGAACGGCGTAGACGGTTTTCGGCGTCTTCGCAGCGCGATTCGATAGACTTTAACTTGTCCGAGATTTCGAGAGCAACCTCGGGCGCCTGAACTGGTGAAGCACTACTGTTTTTTAGAGCAGCAGTGTCCACCTCTAGCACCCGAATTCGAGCTGACAGCTGTCTCAACTCGACATCAACGGACGCCTGCCAATTCTTTAAAGCGCGAAGGTCGTTGCGGATATCATCCTGGCCTAATTCAATTCTTTGCACAGTTTGCAAGACAGTTGCTAGAACTTCATCCGCTCCCGGGTCAGTATTCGATTCAACATCCCCTGACAGAAGCAATAGGATTCTACACAGCAGGCCTTTTACAAACTTGTCACAGTTCATGAAAGCAACAGACCACTCACTGGGGCACAACACCACAATAAGAAAACGATTGTCGCTCTTTACGCGGCAGTAGGAGCAGTCAAGGTAACTGACCTGAAAGAGCAACATCGGTGAGCGCTCCATTGCAGTCGTGGTGCTGTGCCCCAGCGGGGCGCGGTGAAATGGCGGTTGATATACTGTGCATCCTGTGGTGATAGCGTCAACACGTGTGGTCCATCCCGGTTGCCAGCAGAGGCGGTGGCAGCTGTCCAGAAGTGGCGACCGCTTCCAGTTTTCGCGTCCATCATGCCCGGTAGAGCTCGCGCAGGATTTTGCGGACTGTGCCTCCAGAGACGCGCCGAGAAAAAGGGCCACCTGAAAGAGCAACATCGGTGAGCGCTCCATTGCAGTCGTGGTGCTGTGCCCCAGCGGGGCGCGGTGAAATGGCGGTTGATATACTGTGCATCCTGTGGTGATAGCGTCAACACGTGTGGTCCATCCCGGTTGCCAGCAGAGGCGGTGGCAGCTGTCCAGAAGTGGCGACCGCTTCCAGTTTTCGCGCCCATCATGCCTGGTAGAGCTCACGCAGGATTTTGCGGACTGTGCTCCAGAGACGCGCCGAGAAAAAGGGCCACCTGAAAGAGCAACATCGGTGAGCGCTCCATTGCAGTCGTGGTGCTGTGCGTGGTGCTGGTATTCTCCATTAACTCTTATTCCCAACTGTTCCCAATTCAGGCCTCGAAATACCTCCTGTAAACAGGCGGTGAATAGCATTGGTGAGATCGTGTCTCCTTGCCTGACACCCTTGCTTATTGGAATTTTATTGCTGACTTTATGGAGGACTATGGTAGCTCTGCAGTTGCTATATATATCTTCCAGTATTTTGACATAAGGCTCTTCTACACCCTGATTATGCAATGCCTGTATCACTGCTGAGGATTCCACTGAGTTGAATGCTTTCTGAAATTAATGAAGGCTATATATAGAGGTTGGTTATATTCTGCGCATTTTTCTATCACCTGATTATAGTGTGAATACGATCTATTGTGGAATAACCTTTACGAAAGCCTGCCTGATCATTTGGTTGATTAGTCTAAGGTTGCCCTGACTCTATTAGCGATTACCTTAGTAAATACCTTGTATGCAACAGATAGTAAGCTGATCAGCCCGTAATTTTTCAAGTCCTTGGAGTCTCCCTTCTTATGATTTAAGATAATGTTTGCACTCTTCCAAGCTACTGGTGCGGTTGAAGTCATAAGACATTGCGTATACAGGGTAGCTAGTTTTTCTAGCACGATCTCCCCTCCATCCTTCGACAGGTCTGCTGTTACCTGATCCCCAACTGCTTTTCCCTTTCCATTGCTCCTAAAAATTTCTTTACTTCCTCTTTCGTTACTGGCGGGATGACGCTTTGCTCTACGCTACTCTCTCTCATCAACGCTATGATTGCATTGGCTACTGTACAGATTTGTGTAGAACTCTTCGGCTACTTTAACTAGCTTATCCATATTGCTAATGACATTGCCCTCCTTGCCTCTTAACGCATACATCTGGTTTTTACCTATGCCTAGTTTCCTCTTCTCCGCTTTTAGGCTACCTCCGTTCCTTTAGAGCATGCTCGATTCTCTCCATATAAAACTTCCTTACGTTGGCTACCTTGCGCTTATTTATTAACTTCGATAGCTCTGTCAGTTCTATTCTGTCGGCCGGATTAGACGCCCTCATGCTTTGGCGTTTCTTAATGAGATCTTTCGTCACCTGTGGTAGCTTTCCGATATCCTGTCGAATTGTCCTACCGCCTACTTCTACTGCACACTCTGTAATGATGGCTGTCAGATTATCGTTCATTGTATGAACATCAAGATCGTCTTCCTCAGTTAAAGCCGAATATTTGTTTTGCAGCAATATCCTGAGTTCCTCTACTT
Organism: Amblyomma americanum; assembly: GCF_052857255.1. Taxonomy (NCBI): domain Eukaryota; kingdom Metazoa; phylum Arthropoda; class Arachnida; order Ixodida; family Ixodidae; genus Amblyomma; species Amblyomma americanum. The sequence continues at coordinate 10,148,038 of NC_135497.1, read as the reverse complement.
TCCCTCTTACTGCTAACTCGTTAATGGACTTCCCCTTCACTAGCTTCTTCCGTTCCCTCTTTAGGTCTACTCTAATTCGAGACCCTACGATTCTGTGGTCGCTACAGCGCACCTTTCCGAGGATGGCCATATCCTGAACGATGCCAGGTTGAGCACAGTATGAAGTCGATTTCATTTTTAGTCTCACTATTGGGGCTCTTCCAGGTCCACTTCTTGCTCTCTCGTTTGCGGAAGAAGGTATTCATGATCGTAAATTATTTCCATCTGCGAATTCTACTAATAACTCTCCCCTGCTATTTCTCGAACCTATCCTATAGTTCCCTACCGCGTGTTCGCCAGCCTGCTTCTTGCCCACCTTCGTATTAAACTCGTCCATGAGTACAGTGTAGTGTGATTTTACTTTGTTCACTGCCGATTCCATGTTTTCATAGAAACTTTTAACGGCCTGGTCATCATGGCTTGATGTAGGCACGTAGGCCTGCACCACTTTTTAGCTTGTACCTCCTATTGTGCCTAATTACAATGGCTGCTACCCCCTCGTTAATATTATAGAGCTACTCTATGTTGCCAGCTATATCATGATTAATGAGGAATCCCAAAGCTAGTTCTGGTCTGTCCACTAATCCGCGATAGCACAGTATGTGTCCATCCTTTAGTACTGTATATGCCTCACCTGTCCTCCTAACTTCACTAAGCCCTAAGACATCCCATTTCCCACTCGTTCCTCCAACAGCACTGCTACGCTAGCCTCACCGGATAAAGTTCTAGCGTTAAATGTTGCCAGGTTCAGATTCCAATGGCGGCCTGTTCGGAGCCAGAAATTCTTAGCACCCTCCACTGCGTCACAGGTAGAACCACCGCCGTGGCCAGTTGCTCCGCAGCCGCTGGCGACTGAGGGCCGAGGGTTAATTGGTTTGTTCATAGAAGGTTGTGGCCAAGTACTACACCAGGGTGGCCAAATCCTGTTTTGGTGAGGGAGTGCGTTGTCGGTTCTGCTCACCAAGATCAGGCCGCACCCCAGGCCTGGTTATGCAATTCCATCGACACGCCGATTTTTTTTTTGCAAGCCCGGTGGAGAATAGCGCAGCACTAGGATTTGAACCACGGTCCTCTCGCACGCGAGGCGGATGCTCTACCTCTACGCCATCACTGCTCCTATTTGTGTGAATTAATCCGTGAAGTTAAAGTCGTTCCTGCGTGCAATGCGCGGCCACCGCCAGTCTTCGAAATGAAGCAAACGCAATCCTCTGCAAGTACGGTTATCATAAGTTGCGCTGGGAAAAGTACTTAATTTTGCGCTTTTCAATTGTCTCTGAAACTTCTATGAGAAATGTGCAGAGTGGTCACAGTAGCGGACTGTGACCACTCTACACATTTCCAAAAAAAATTGGCGGTGCACGAGCGCAATCGCGTCTCGTGTCTTGTGGTGTTCTTATGTGGTGTTGTACCCTTGTCTTGATTGTAGTGCTCCCCAGTCTCAGTATGTAACGACCAACTAGCCCCCTACAAAGCTTTACTGGCGGTGGTTTAGCTCTGGTTAAACCTGGAGTGACGCGATAGGTACAGCTGGCCGAGTGGAACTTGGTCACTTGACCAACCACGTGACAAACCACATGATCGGCCATTGGCGTGCGGCGCCGGTAAATGCTCCGCACCACGTGACCAACCACGTGACAGTGTGGCGGCACAGCCACAAGGTAGCAGCGCAGCCACCGCCACGGCACCGCCCCGCTAAGGCTCGAAATGCTACCGTAATGTAGCTACCGCTACAAAACTGTACTCACTAGACGGACAGTGCTGAATATGGTTTTAAATAGAGAATTTTTTCATAGCCATCCATACAATGTGATAAATTGTAAGTAGCTTTGACCAGTCCCCTTCCCACTATAAAGCATGAACCCATGCATACACAAAAAGCCCATCACTATGGCATTTGCACATTCACACTGCCTACTGCGGCTGTTATGCACACAAATTATAGGGAGCAAAACATCTGGTAGTGTTACTCGGGATTTTGTTTTCATCATTGTTCAGTGGGCTAGGCTGCAGCGGCACCGGCGTCATGTTAAATCGATGCTTGTTCTTCATGCAGTTCATCGCTTGTTTTGCTGACCACGGCCCTTGCGGAATCGTCTCGTCTGGCTTGACTTCTTCGCTTCTGGATGGGCACGTGGATACCACCGTGTGCCTACCCTTGGACTTGCCAGCTGATACCCTGTGTGATGGCTTCGGGTTTCCCGCTTTCTTCCAATATCTGCAAGCCAGTCATCTCGCCAACTTCTCGTTAGATCAGCCAATCTCGCTGCACTGCTGGTCTATGACGTCACCTGCCAAGAATATAAAGGCCATGTGCGCGGATCGGGTCTTCAGTGGGCTAGGCTGCAGCGGCACCGGCGTCATGTTAAATCAATGCTTGTTCTTCATGCAGGTATGTTACTATTCTGACGCTGAGTGCGTCCGGTCTGATGATCGATACTTGCTGCTGTACCCTTGCCCACGTACTCTTGTGTCCTGCTGCGTACACGCGTTTTATTGCGCGTCATCTCCTCCTGAGTGGTGACGTGGAACTCAATCCAGGCCCCCCATCAAAGTCAGCGAACTACAGTATAAGCAATGCATCTGGTACCAGACCTTTAACCCGGTCTGTGAGTGGTTCCAGTCTCACTCTCGGGGAGGCTGACGATGCGAGTTCTTCCGCTGTAAATCTTGACAGCGAAATCTCTTCGAATCCTTCGGTGTCTGACATGTTTTCTAGAATACTAGCAGGGCAGAATCAGTTGGCCCGTGACATCGCCGACATTAAGCAATCTTTTGCTTGTCGCTTCGATGCTTTGGAGTCACGCGTGGCTGCCTTAGAGTCTTTGCCCCCGCCCGAAAATTCCAATCTAATTTCTGATTTACACGCTGAAATTAACTCTTTAAATTCCAGAGTAACACAGCTGGTGCAAAAGAATGATGACCTTGAAAACCGCTCTCGAAGAAATAACATTATACCGAATGAAACCGCTGACACATTGTTGGATAGCATCTCATCTGTATTTACTGATAAATTGAAGATTAGCTGTCCCAGTATTGAGTGCTTCCACAGGCTCGGTGCAGCTCGCAGAGGTTATACTCGTCCAGTTATCCTAAATCTTTCTAGCTTCAACGACAGAAGTGTGGTTTTTAAAAACGTCTCTAAACTCAAGGGCTCTGCCTTCTTCATTACAGAAGATTTTTCTGCAAGGGTTAGGTCCATTCGGAAAAAAATATGGGACGCATCAGTGTCTTTTCGTGACAACGGTTCTATCGTGAGGTTAAGTTTCGATCATGCCTTCATTGACAAGGTTCGTTACAATTGGGATGAAAGTTCTAGCTCGTTGGTAAAAACATACAATGATCCTGTTTGTTCTGCGCCTGTGTCCTTGACTGCCGCATCATCGACTCCCTGACTTAGCTCTGGCCGTCCTGATAAGCTAGTTGTTCTAAATATTAACGCTCGCAGCATTGTTAAAAAACTTCCAGATTTACTGTCCCTTATTTCTGTTCACTCCCCCTATATTATTGGCATAACGGAGACTTGGCTGCATAGTGGAATTTATGACTCCGAATTCACCCCACCAGGTTTTGTTACTGTGCGCTTAGACAGAAGTTGCAGTATCGGCGGCGGTGTGGCATTGCTTATCAGATCGGATATACGATTCTCAGTTTTGCCTTCTCCCCCTGATACAGAATCCTTGTGGTGCAAAGTTTATCTAAACAATTATAGTATTCTAATCAGTGTTATTTATCGTCCACCTGGTTCTTCCGTTGATGTCCTTCCCGCTGTCGCAAATTTCATGACCAAGATCAACATTACTTCATCAAGATTTATCTGTTTGGGAGACTTCAACACTCCTGGCATCCACTGGCCATCGTTGTCTGCATTTGGTCGTGACATTACAATTTGTAAAGAACTAATAAACATTTCCTTATTGTTTGGACTAACTCAGGTTGTTTCTAGTGCTACTAGGCTGAATTCCATCCTCGACTTAGTTTTTCTAAACTCTACTTTGGCCCAAAATGATTTCTCTTGTGAAGTAATTGATGGGCTCTCAGACCATAAAGGCGTGTTAGTTTCACTCTCTTGTCCAGTCTCCAAATCACCCTATTTGTTTACTACTTTTCCTGACTTCACTCGTGCTGACGACCATTCCATTATTGAGGTTTTAGCTGATCGTTTCGATACATTCTCTGCTTTCTCAGCAAGCCACGACGTAAATTTTCTTACTAATTACTTTGAATGTCTTGTCAAGGATTGTGTCCAATGCTTTGTTCCTATTAAAACTAAGAAAAGAAATACTAATGTTCCTTGGATGACTCGAGACATTTTGCATTTATCTCGTCGCCTTCGTAGGCTAAGGCGTTCGAGAAGAAGCAACGATCCCATAACCTTAGACAGATTTCACAAGGCAAAAAAAGAACTTAATCTTAAGTTGCGCATGGCCAAGGATTTCTTTTTTCGTGTCCACCTGCGCGATCTGTTAAGAACTAACCCCCGAAAATTAGATAATTAGATAATGACGTCATCAGTGAGCCTGCTGTAATATCTGATGCTTTCAACAAATATTTTAACTCGGTGTTCGTTCCGGATAACAACGTCATTCCGCCACTCACTAATATAATTTCTTCTCCAGCAATCAGTGATGCTGTCATAAACACTGATGGCATCCTAAATCTTGTATTAAACCTCGACGTTAAGAAATGTACCGGCCCAGATGGAATACATAATGCGTTCCTTGTTCGTTACTCCATGTGGTCTTCGAAATATCTGACCATCATATTCAACAAGTCCTTATCATCCGCTACAGTTCCTTCTTCTTGGAAATTAGCCAAAGTGCTCCCTCTTTTTAAATCTGGTGATAGACAGTGCTTGTCGAACTACAGACCGATTTCATTGACATCACAGTCATGCAAAATGTTGGAACACTTCATTCATAAACACATCATGCTTTTTCTTGAATCCAATAATTTGCTATCTAACTTTCAGCATGGGTTTAGGCGCGGTTTTAGTACGGTAACACAATTAACAGAATTTGCTCATGATATATTACATAACCTCGATGTCAGTAACCAAGTTGATGCCATTTTTATAGACTTCTCGAAAGCATTCGATACTGTTCTACATTCCAAGCTTCTTGCTAAACTAAATGCTATACTAAACAATCCTCACTTGGTTGATTGGATTTCTAGCTTTCTCTCATCTCGTTCCCAGTTCGTATCCTATAATTCTTCTCATTCTACTGCTGTTGATGTAACGTCAGGTGTGCCTCAAGGCTCCGTCCTTGGACCACTACTCTTTTTAATATATATAAATGACTTGCCGCATAACATTTCTTCTAACATTCGTCTTTACGCTGATGACTGCGTTTTATACGAAGTAATTAATGGCCCTAATGATCATCGTCACCTCCAAGAGTCATTTGCTATGTTTTGTAGTTGGTGTAGTACCTGGCAAATGAGAATTAATTTCGACAAAACCGTCCTCATGTCTTTTTGTAACAAATCTTCAGTTTCCCATTTTAGTTACTCTTTCAATGGCCGTGTGGTGGATAGGGTCTCGCAGTACAAATATCTTGGTGTCATATTCACGCATAACATGTCTTGGTCTAAACACACTGATTACGTATGTAGTAAAGCACTAAAAAAACTAGGTTATCTACGACGCACGCTACCCAATTCACCAAAAGACACAAAGCTACTGTTGTATAAATCTCTAATCCGCCCTGTTCTTGATTACGCAGCTGTAGTGTGGAACCCGTACAAGCAATTCGAAATTAACATGTTAGAAGCAGTCCAGAAGAAAGCTGTGCGTTTTATATGTCATCGTTATGATCGCGATTTCTCAACCTCTTCTACACTTCTCTCATTGAATTTAACCACGCTCTCTGTCCGTCGCCACACTGAATCATTAAAATTCTTACACTGTGTCGTCAATTCCTCAGTAAGGCTGTCAGCTAACCACTACATTAACTTTGCACCATTATCATCTACAAAAAGTCATCACGAGCTTAATTTGATACCGTATTTTGCGCATGCTAATTTGTTCAAATTCAGTTTTTTTCCCCGTTCAATAGAAGCCTGGAATTCTCTACCCGGGTCCATTCGTTCTTGTCCATTTCAAAACTTTGTAACTGCCGTTGAAGACGCATAACAGCTGTGTATTCTTACCCTGTCGTTAACAGTTCCTTTCTTGTTTGATATTTCATTTGTGATTTTAACTTTTTGTAGTGCTCACTTTGTACATTTTGCTGCATTTTGTTTCCTTGCATTTTTGTGTTTTCCCACTCCTGCCATAGCGCATATAATTGCGCTGCAGTATGTATAAATAAATAAATAGGTAAATAAATAAATAATAAATAAAATAAATATTAAAAGGTCTTTGAAAGGGGCTCTAATAAAGTTGTGGTATGCCTGGGATGTTAAAGCACGCTGCTTCACGAATATTGTCCAGCAAGAATTTTTTAATGCACTTTGTAGAAGCAGAGTTATCTGTAGTCAAAATTTGAATTTCAGCACCTTCGCACCTTTCCCTCTCCTCTCATCACTTTTTGAATGCTCAGGTTTTCATGACAACACAATGCAGTGATTGAGCAAGCTGATTTGCTCTCCTCAGAAGGTGTTTCAGAGCTCCTTTAACGGTTTGACAAAAATACAGGGATCCCAATTGGCTCCGATCCCAATTGGCTCCATGCATTTTACCTAGTGCATTGTCCGGACAGCGAGTTTTCATATTAATGAAGCCTAAATACACTGAAAAAGTGTGGTCCACAGGAAAACTATCCATAATTCAAGTTGTCCATATTGACGGAGGTTGTATTAACGGGGCATGACTGTATTCTCAGATCACTACCACTGATGTTCGTTCCGCATATTTATGGGTATTAGCCACAAGAGAAATAGGGTTGCCGTGGAAGCAGATTAAAATTTTTCTTCCTTGCATCTTGATATCACAATGCAAGTTCATGCTGTCAGTAGGCATTTGCTTGTTTGGCGGACAGCCATTTCGGTGCTCCTAATTTCTTGGCTGCATTGTTAGGTGTTTCTACAATACAACCTTAAAGGCACAGAGTGTCAAACTTCAATCTGGTTAGATATAAATGCCGAGGAAAGAAAATAGAAAAATGCACGAACACAAAAACACATACACAGCACCACCAAGCCTGTGTCTTTTCGTCCTTGCTGTGCCGTTATTTTATCCACAATAGAAGCTTACATGGTCCACATACTTTTCCTTCTGATAATACTAAACACTGTAGCACCGGTACCGGCATAAGCGTGCAGATATAAGTGCACCGGTATAAGCGAAGGGACTCTCCATCCGCCATGTTACATCAGGCAGCCCTTGAGCCATTGCCTGGAAGAAGAAAGGCTGCCCGGCTGTGTTTTTTTCACTCTTTGTATTTTCAAAAACTAGGCATTCAGCCACAGGACTACTTCGAAAGGGACACAACCAGACCTTCATGACATAAACAGTCACAGCATCAAGCCAATATTTGCCCGCACGAATTTCTACAAATATTCATTTTTCCCGAAAACAATACCCGACTGGAATTCCCTGCCTCATGATTCACCTCTCCTTTCTTCAACCTTTTGAGCGCCTTTATATCTGACTGTATGGTTAGAAATTATTATTTGTTAAGAGTGCATAGTGTTCTTCTTTGTCTATGCCTGTGATTGGGGCATGCACTCTCACAAAGTGTATTTGCTTTGTAACCTTGTTTATTTTTGTTATGTTTTCTTGTATATTGTAACTTCAACATTGTTGCTGATCCTAAGTCATAGTGCTTACTAACAAATGTATGCACCCTCTCCTGCTTTGACCAATTCGGTCTGCAGTATTCTGTAAATAAATAAATAAAATAGTGCTGGTTTCAAAAGACTCCTTGCTTTACACGCCTTCTTGAGCTATATCCCTGCGTCCATGCTCTGTGTGGAAGCTCAGTGTAGAAGTAAGTTGTGGCACCAACTGAAAAGATGGAAGGGGGGGAGGGGGCAGCCATAGAGAGTGGTCGATATTTCTAGGGACGAGAACTGCAGCAGAAGATGGCAGTGACCCGGCTGTGGTCCAGACACAATTGCACGCGATGCTTTTCGGCCGTCGGTCCATTGTCGCTCTGTCACGAAGGAAACATTCCTGCTAGCTCTACCCTCAGTTTTATATATAATGTGCAGCGCCGTGAACGTACGGGAGTAGTCTGCAAGAAAAAAATAAGGGATGCATGTCACTTCACGCTTGTTTTGTGGTCGACTGGTCGAAGGCACAAGAAAGTGGCAGCGTGCTACCAGCAGTAAGAATGCATTTAGTCAAGCTCATGGCAAATGTATCGTGTAATAAGCCATCAGGCAAAGCATTACATATCACTGACCACAAGGAACGCATGTTTTGATCGCAGATATAGGCAGCACAAACAAGATATCCTCAAGGGAATGGAGTAATGTGGGAGTAAAAGAGCAAATAGAGAAAGGAATGCGATAGCTTTCCATTAAGTAGAGGTTCTGAACGCTGTACTGTTGGTTACAAGTTGTTTTTGGAAGAACAGTAACTGATTACCAGTAATCAATTACAGAAGAAAGTAACTGGATTACCCAGAATGTTACCACTTCAAAAAAGAAACTGATTAATTACAAAATTACAAGTAATCAATTACCTGTAACACGTTACATACAACTCTGGCACAGCTCCCTGTGTGTGTGTTTGAGGCTGTTGTCCAACAATCCCATCGTCTCTACACACCCATGGCTTTTGCATTTCTTTCTCTCTCGGGATTCTGTGTAAATGGTTCCCAATAGCTGGCATCCATGTCAATATTCTGATGTGACCTTTTTCCATTAAAATTAATTTAAAAAATGTATTTGGCATACTGTTATAAACTTCTGCTTTTCACTGAAAAGCCGACGTCTCACTTTGTGCGACCAAGTTCTTTCTTGGAGTCCTATTCTCAAGTTCATCAACTCTATCGCAAAGTGCTAACTGCATGAGGTGATATGATTCGCAGCAGTGAGCTGAGGGCCACTGAACCTCTCAGGTTCTCGATTTGCAGAAAACTTCGTCCATCGCCCGAAAACGACTCGTGAAATTAGCCTACAGAAAAAGAGGTCGCGGGTACATACATGACTTCTGATCTACACTGTATCATATCTGCTTGCGCTGGTGGACGCATGCGCGCCAAGCATGGGTTCCAGCAATCAGGAGCATGCCGCTGTCGGATGCACGATAACACACTCACTCTCTTTCATATTGAGTGTGCTATAAGTACCTGTGTTTAATAAAGACATTGGTTCACTGTTCTCTTGCTGCATCCACGCTTCACTTTGGCGAGCCCAGCAATGATATATATTTTGCAAGTAAAGTTTTTTTTTGTGTGGTTTAAGTGATGAAACTGCCAACATGCATGTACGATTTACTGAATGTTTGGTAGGAGCTGTGGAACCGTAAAAGGAACATAGGGTGCATCTCTCATTTATTGCATTTTGCAGCATCTCAGAAATGTAATTAGGCACCACTGTGCAATGAACTAGTGCCGGTCTAATTATCTGATAACAGAAGGTGACTGAACACTGAAGCAGCCACAATCGAGCAACACTGCTGAAAGCACCGCTCTGCTGCCAAGTTTCACTTCGTGTGGGTGTACCAGCGGCAGTGGCAGAGTTAGGCAATGGCTGTCATCACTGTACGCCACGTCACGAGGAACATCTCTTCATGCTGTTACCGCTTCAGGTGAGATCAAATGAGCTTTTTTCTGCCGACATACAGCATTTTCTTTTTAATTGTTTGCACCTGTTTTTGCTCAAATGGGATTTTTTATTTTTATTTTGCTTTCTCTTTGTTTTAGGTTATTAATAGAGGATCTCATGTTCCTTAGCCCAACCACATACTGTAGTACATTTCTTTGTCATTTGGGCCAGGGTATGACTCGATACCACAGAACATAAAAAAAAATTTGCTGACAAAAATTTGATATTTCTGACAGTGAGTGAGCTGGGCAGCAGGAAAAGAAAAAATATTGTCACTTCTGTAGGCATAAGTAGGGTATATTTTCGAGCTTCGTGTCCAGCCTGCTGCTCCCAAGTCCACTCCAAATGCTGCCTCATATGTAATGCAGTACACACTGCGAAGTGACTACAAACAGACGTGGCTGATTTCATGATGCGTGTCTGAACAAAACACCCACCAGTAGTAAAAGTGCTCATACCGAACAAGGGTCATGCCTGTGGAACAAGGGTTCTCAAGTTGCTGTGGAACCCTGTGTCCCGACTTCATACCTTCCTGACATGGACAAAAATATCACGCAGACACGGAGGACAAAAATACCCAAATGCATTTAGTAACATGTGGATGAATGGTGAAATATTCTGCTATGAGCAATCATAGTATTAATCAGTCCCGAAATGAAGTCGGTAAAGGAAAGAGTGCAGACAACGGAGAGGGATCTCGGGAACCAAATAAGTATTCCAAGGAGCTTGTTTTCTGAACCCTTGCTGTATAAGGAACCCGAGTCTAGCTTGTTTTATATGGTACACTGTATGCTTATGAATCAAGTGCAGATTTGCTCCAGCCTGAATCTTGCATTCATTCCGAACCTGGCAAGAAATCACACAGGCACAATGTTGTTTCCCGAACTTCTCTCTCTGCAAATCATGTAGCTGAAAGTGCTCAGAATAATTTTCAAACAGCAGCATACCAAGAAATGCAGAGATGCCCAAATACACATTCCACAATAAAATTAAATGCGCATAAGCTTTTAAAAATTACAGACTGTTTAAACTTAACTAGGGCCACAATGTGAACCTGTGGAAACAGTGAGAATATGCATATCGTCATATCAATCCCAGCTCAGTGGTCAAGGTAGAATCGAGCTGGGAACTTGCACATCAGCCCCAAGAGCTCACTGCCTCTACACAGGCAAATAAAAAAGGAGGCAAGAAAGAAGGACACTGCAGATCAGAGTAACGCTACAACTGCAGCTAGTTTACACAGATAAATTCAACAATCTCACTCCCAGAATGAGTAAAACAAGTGAGGGCTCCTGCAGCAGCCGAAAAACAAAGTAATGTAATGGGACCGACAGGCGCAGCACAGCGAAGAAGTGGACGAGTTCAAGCGGGACAACAAAGAAGCAGACGAAGTGCAGCTGGGTTTTTCGAACGACGCCTGTGAGTGTGCCCGTCGTGTCGCCGGGCAACCAAGACCAACCGACCTGTGCTTCAAATAAACGCCTTGACACTTGGTGGAGGTGCCTCGGTTCCCGTCCCGGTCCTCATCCTGGAACTTCGAAGTGGAACGCTCCTCATCTCCGCCACCATGCCGGAAGGTCCGAGTGAACCATCGCAGCCCCTCCCTGCCACCGTACTCTGTCACGGGGTGCAGCGCCAGCGTGACCCTTCTCCATTTAGTGGCACCGATGACCAAGACGTCGACGATTGGCTGGCCTCCTATGAGCGCATCAGCACTTACAATCGGTGGGACGATGCCGTGAAACTTAGCAACGTCCTATTCTATCTAACGGACGTTGCCAACCTATGGTTTCGCAACCATGAGGCCGACCTTCCCACCTGGTCGTCCTTTAAAACAAGCTTCGCCGACGTTTTCGGCCGCCCCGCCGTCCGGAAGCTTCGCGCCGAGCAACGTCTTCGTGCTCGATCTCAGCTCCCTTCCGAGACGTTCACAAGCTACATCGAGGACATCATTGACCTGTGCAAGTGTGTCAACCCCTCCATGTCCGAAGGGGATAAAGTCAACCACATACTTAAAGGCATAGCCGATGACGCTTTCCAGATGCTGCTGGCGAAGAACCCCACCTCCGTCGCTACCGTCATCCAGCTGTGCCAAAGCTTCGACGAACTCCGCAAGCAACGCGCATCTACGCGGCAGTCCGGCGCGCCTGCGGGGGGTCTTGCTGGCTTGGCCCTTGGTGGCTCGTCTGCTGAGCAGTCCCTGTTCATGCAGCAGGTTAAAGACTTCATCCGCGAAGAGATCGCTCGCCAGCTTTCTCTGCTGCATCACATTCCCGACCCCGTCTGCCCTCCGCACGACCTGGCGCCATCTCTCACGCCCACTATCCATCGTGTTATTCAGGAGCAGGTCGCTGCAGTTCTGCCATCCAGTCCCCAACCTCCTCCTGTGGCAGCGCCGCTCACCTATGCTGAAGCAGTCACCGGTACACGGCGCTCGCCCACCTCTGCCGCCTACCCTAGCAGCCCGGCCTTTTATGCTCCACCGCCGTCTATACCCCCGCCGCAGGTCCCGGTTCGTCGACCCCGCCGAAACCCTACGAACCCCTGGCGTACCGAGGACAATCGACCGATATGCTATTCCTGCGGTCTTCCGGGCCATGTCGCACGCTTTTGCCGTCAGCGATCTCCTCGTTCTGGCGATTTCATGCGCAATTTCCGCTACGATTCCGGGCCGCCCTTGCCTAATGTCTCTTCTGCCTCCTCTACACATCGCTCCCAGTACCCTACTCGTCGCTCGCCTTCCCCTCGTCGACGTTCCATTTCTCCGATGCTCCACCGCCCGGACCCTCTCCCAGAGGAAAACTGACTGCCGCAGTTCAGGAGGCAAGAACTGCGTGTTTTGCCAACTTTTTAAGTCCTCCGTGTTCTCCTGCTAACGTGATTGAGGTGTCTGTTGAAGGCGTCCCCGTTCTCGCGCTCGTCGACATGGGTGCTGCAGTGTCAGTAATTAGTGATGCTCTTCGCCGCAAACTTCGTAAGGTGACAACGCCGCTGTCTGACTTTTCACTACGTACGGCCACCTCTCAGCGCATCCACCCCATCGCAGCCTGCACGGTCCGCGTTTCTATCAACGACGTCGCCTATACCATCGAGTTTGTTGTGCTGACCGCCTGCTCTCACGATGTCATCCTCGGCTGCGATTTCCTCTCGACCCACCGTGCAGTGATTGATTGTGCCCGTGCGGAACTTGAGCTTTCTCCCCTGTGTGATGTTTCGTTGTGTGACCTACCTGTGCGCTCCGCTAAGCTTCTTGTAGCTGCCGACACCGACATACCTCCCTCCTCTTCAGCCCTCGTTCCGCTCCGCCCCGACTCTTTCCTCAGCGGCCCTGTTCTTTTCACACCTACCGCAGCACCCACTCGCCATCAGCGCCTCCTCATTCCATTCGCCGTTGTCTCGATTTCCGATGGCCACTGCACCATCTATGTCACCAACCCATTTTCTTACCCGTCGTTTGTTCTTCGCGGCGAATGCCTCGGCTCTATTGAAGAACTGGACCCTGCTCTTGCTTCCGAGTTCTCCGAAACCCGTGCCTGCTCCCCAGTTACTGCCTTAGCCTGTTGTGCGACAGCGCCCGATCCGATTTCCATCGACGTCTTTCGTTGTAACATCGCTCCCGACCTTCCGTCCGCTTACCGTGACCAACTCTTGGAACTTCTCTGCCGCTTCCGCAACTCTTTCGACCTTTCCCAGCCCTCCTTGGGGCGCGCATTGGCCGTCTCTCACACAATTGACACTGGTACCCACGCTCCCTTGCGTCAGCGACCGTACCGAGTCTCGCCGAGCGAGCGCCGCGTCATCCGTGACAATGTTGACATGCTTCGGCGCGGCATAATACAGCCTTCTCACAGCCCTTGGGCCTCTCCTGTTGTCTTGGTGACGAAAAAAGATGGCTCCATCAGGTTCTGTGTGGACTACCGCCGTCTCAACAAGATCACACGCAAGGATGTTTATCCTCTACCCCGAATCGACGACGCACTGGATTGCTTGCAGGGAGCGGAGTATTTTTCATCCCTCGACTTACGCTCCGGCTACTGGCTGGTCCCGATGGCGGCGAACGACAGGCCGAAAACCGCTTTCGTCACCCCAGACGGCTTGTATAAGTTCAATGTGATGCCATTCGGCCTCTGCAATGCTCCAGCCACA